>NC_136474.1:4903655-5483016 GCF_902686455.1 Sciurus vulgaris | reverse complement strand
AAAAGAAAGAAAGAAAGAAAGAAAGAAAGAAAGAAAGAAGGAAAGAAAGAAAGAAAGAAAGAGAGAAAGAGAAAGGAAGAAAGAAAGCCCCTTCCTGGAGTCCCATTTTGTCAGTACACTAAACTTTCTTTAATTTAGGAGGGGGAGCAAGTTGAAGAGATCTTTTGGACAGAAGTTGCTATAAATGAGTTTTCCACCATAATATCAATACATTTTTTCCTTTATAAGTTGATAAGTATTAGTATAGAAGAGAAATAAGCTGTTTATGTTTTGCAGAAATAATTTTTGCAGGTTTTCTAAGATGGTGGGGTTTGCTTCTTGGTCCACAGGAGGGAACATAACCGCTGTGCTGCTCTGTTGAGCACACTAGAGTCAGGTGAACCTCTATCAAGAACTATCTATGTCCTTTATTTCCCAGGCACCAAATGGATTGCTTCTGACCCCTAGTCCACTACTCTGTAGCTTTCATTTTGGGAACAAACTTAGTCCTGTAGCTTCACTGAGTCCTGCATATTGAAAGGGCCAAATACTCTGTTTCAGGTGAGTGTTTGGAAATGAATTTGTAAACTTAGAACTTCTAAGGAACACCTTTCTCTCAGTTCTACAGAGATTTAAGATGGTGGCTTCTGCCTCATATTTGGTAAATATATTGAGTTTACAAAGGGTGTTCATAGGGACAAGGCTGCACACCCTTGTAGAGGATTTTTTTTTTTTTGAGGCAGAAATGGTGTACTTATGTCAACAGTGCATAAGTGCCACAATTACTTCTTGAAGTATTTTGTATATTTTAATTTGACAATGAAAACCAAAATTTTTTTGGGGGGGGAAGTAGAAAACTTAAGAAAAAACATGATAATCCAGTTACTCAATGTACTGATTTACTTGAAATAAACTCAAAAGTAAAAATAGCAAGAGATTTCCCCTACAGGGATACAAAATTCACCTGCATATTTCTAAATTATAATCAAGTTCTTCTTGTTCTGTGATTTAAAAAAAAAAAAAGAAAAGAAAGCATTCGGGGCATTGGATTAAACAATAATGAAAACTTAGTTGCTTTATTTTGCAGAACCCTCCAAATTAGGAGAGAATTATTATTCACTTCCATGCTAGAATTTTGCAATAGTGTCACTTTCTATCACGTGGATATTGGTAAGTTTTTTGCTTTCAAACCAAAAGACTGCTCCTCACCCACCCATGTTGTTATTGTTTAGATATGTGAGTTTAGGCAAAACAAATCCTAGGGACAGAAATGAAGCAGGGATAGACACAGTGCAAACTCCCCCTGCCTGATTCTAGCCTTGTATCATCCACCCTGCATCCCATATCCCCCGAGTGGTTGATTTCATGCTAGTTGTGGTTCTTTGGCTCTCATGCCTCTTAGCATTTTGCCTGTTGGTCTGACAAACTTCAGTAGACTGTGGGCCCTCAAGACTGCAACTGCATTCTGTTCCACATGCTGTCTCCCAGTATCTAGCTTATTGACTGGAGTACAAAGAATATCAGCAATTATCAGTGACTCTCTAAATGATAAGATGCCAAAGAATTAATAAAGAGATGTCAAAAAAGATAAATGTTAAAAAAAATCAAGTCTGTTTACCTATTGAGTTGGTCATTTTGCTTGTCATAATTATATATGCCAACTACCACCTCTGTGTCAGAAGCCTGATGTACATGATGAGATTTAGGGTCTCATTGGAAGAATGGCAAGCTAAAGTGATTCTAATTGCTATCTTACTTCTCTGGCTTACTACTGGAGTTAGGGTATCATGATGTGACTATGTCCTGGGAGCAATTGAGTTTCTATCCTTCCTCTGGCTTTTATTCCTATCACATGAAATCAAGCTTTAGTCACACACAGCAACACATTGATTTTTGACCATTTTAACTTAGGCAGGGAAGCAAAAACTAGTAAAATTAGCAATGAGGAAATCTAGTACTTTTAAAAAGCTTTAGCTGGGGCATCCTAATCCTTGGGTGAGGAGATAATAGTCCTCATTGTATAAAGGCTCAAGGTTTGAACAGTAGAACTCTGGAAATGAGTAGAGCAGAAAGGACTTATGTGACTACAGCGAGCTACTGGGGGCAGAACCCAGAGCTTCCATGGAATTCAGCAAGTGTTTGTAAACAATGAAAAACCTCTCTTTTCCCTCCTTATTGGAAATTCTGCCACATGATTAAAATATGGCTTGGTGAAACCCTAGAAAAGGTTTGGGGTATGATGGAAATTATGGTAATTTTCTAATCCAATATTTCCAATAATAACTATTGTTCATGTCCATGGCTGTCCTACACATTATCAGGATCTCTGGGAGTTGGGAAGTATGTACCCAGGTGTTCTGAAAATTAGGATCCAGTCACCTATATTTTGTATTAAAACAAAGATTGCTGAGTCCTTAGGTCTTTGATAGGGTCTGATGTAACCATTTCATTCATTTGCCTAATAATGTCCTTGGATCAGGGATAATACTTTGTTAAGCAATGAAAGCCAGTGGTTCCTAGTTTATATTTAGAAATCTGCAGAATAAATTGCATTGTTGGTGGTGAGGGGGGGTGCTGGTGATTGTTCCAGGGCACTCTACCACTGAGTTGCATCCTCAGCCTATTATATTTTGAGACAGGGTCTTCTTAAGTTGCTGAGGTTGAGCTTGAACTTGTGATCCTTGTATCCCAGCCCTGAGTCATTAGGATTACAGCTCAGTTTCACTTTACCTGGCTTTATAACTGCATTTTAAATTTACTTGCTCAAGAGTTTCAATTTTAATTTCACCAAATAAACCTGTTTTTTTCTCTTGGTGCCATTCAAAGGGCAGGCTTCCCCCACCCCAAAAAAATACAATCCAGTCTGGATGGCTGACTTGTTACATGGTCTTTGACCCTCTCTTTCTGATTGGATCATAAAATTAAGGAAAACAATTATGCACCTTTTAAAATATTATTACCCTTCCAATGAAAAGGGTAGTTGAACTTAGCAATTTTTAAAATGACAAACATGAAAACATGGTAAGAGGAAGTTTTTCTGAAGGTAAACATTGCAATTGATGAATTTTCAGCATTCAGATTATGATTACATCCCTTCCAATCTTATAAAAATAATCTATCAAAATAACAAACCTCTTTCACATATGATATTAATGTTCTGGTAAAGGGAAAAAAAGCAGGCTTGGCTTACAACAAACTTTAAATGATGCTGGCATGTTTTCTGTTGTGATCTTTACAAAGGTAGGCTGGAATTCTCAGGGTGACAGCTGAAAGAGCTGAGGAGATTCTGCACATGATCATTCATGTACATTCATTGTTCATTCATGTACAATTATTATAGTATGCTATAGCATATGTTAAAGAGATACAAAATAGGAGAAAAGGCACTAGCTGTTCTGGAAGAGGTATGCTTTCAAACTGAGATATATTTAGTAAAGATATAGATGCCAGGAACACTGTGCTAAGTGTTGAATGTCAAGGACCCAGAATTATAAATTAAGTGAAATGTCTTCTTGAATTGCATAATTTGGATTTTTGAGTTTACATGTCTGTGCCATTCCAACTTTTTAAACAAAATTTTATCTAATTTGAAATGTATCCAGTAGGTACAGATACATGTTGAAATCTGGTGGAGAGAGTCAAATTTGCATTTGAGACTGTGTGCTGAAATTTTTAGTTTGACAAATATGAGCAAGTATTTATTTGCAATGCTCTGCAGCAGGGACTGTAAGAGATATGCAACATGTGAATGACAGGAGAGTAAACAAAGTGAGCAAGAACTGAGAGACTAAGTGGGATTTTGCATCCAGGGGCTGCACAGATTCTGAGGGAGAAGTGTCGCTTGAGCTGAGTTGGGAAGAAGGGACAGAATTTTGATAAAAAGCCAAGTATTTTTTAGGACTTAATAGACTTGCCTGGTTAGGATACAGAAAGTATATTCAGAAAGAAACCTGGCGATAAATGAAGTCTGAAAAAGAGGTATGCACCATGAATATTTCCACCTTAATATGCTGTTATACCTTCACACATTATATCTATGTGAAGGAAGAAATCAATAGAAATTAGAAGGAACAGGAAGATAGGAGAAAATTATTACACTACTTCAAATACTGAAGGGACAGTGTACAAATGAATCAATTTGGAAGAAATTTCATAGGCAAGATTGAGAAGAACTTCAGTTTGGTTTGAGGTGTAAATAGGTAGTAAAAATGAGGAAGAGGAAAATTGACTAAGTGACTACGAGACTGGTAATGTTTTAGGAAAAATAGCTAATATGCACTCAGTTCTTCCTTTATGCCAGACAGTCTGGGCCACTCATCATGTCTTCTCATTTAATGCTACCAGTATTTATGTTGTAAAGATAAAGAAACAAAGGCACAGAGACATTGCCCAGTTTACCCAAGATCACACACTAATAAGTGGCTGAACCAGATTCAAATTTTGTTTGTATTGTTAACCACTACTATCCCTGACTTAGAATGCCAGGGAAGAGCAGTTTCTTGGAAATGAAGCATTGGCTGGGGATGACTAAAATGGAAATGGTTGTCAAGTCCAGGTATGACTATGGAAAAAAGTAGGTGAGGACAGAAGTCTGGCCTATGCTGTGATGTAAAAATTACTATGGTCCCCGTCCTCTGCCTCCTGTCCTCTTTCCCCCATACAACACACTGCACTCAGTCAGGAACTGATGTGCCTTTCTGTCAAACATATTTTCTTCTTGGTTTCTAAAAGCTGCCCCAGGTTATCTCAGGCCAGTCATCCCAAGCATCCTTCTGATGCTACAGGTTGGTCTGTCCATTCCTTCTCTGTAGACTAGATTCTGAAGAACAGGAAATGGAAGAAAATAAAAATCAATTGACAAATGGGGTCCAACCAGGTGCATTGGGCCACAGCCTTGCTTGCAGCTTCTGCCAGACATATGTCCCCAACATTAGCTACTTTATGGACCACCTGTAAAAATCTCTTATATTCATTATAATTTTCATTTTTTTCACTCCCATTTTTAGTAAGTACTTATTCTGTGAAGAAAAAACTTGGGGCTATAATAAAGAGCCAATTAAGAGGACTGAGAAACATGCCAATAAAGACAGGCTAATCAATAAACGTGACAATTAAGTGTACATGAATAATAAGTTAGGGGTAAAAATCACTGATGTATTTTAAAACATGACACAAGACTCATAAAACCAAAGAGGATTCTTTTGAAAATATCAACAAGATAGACAAAGACCCAAATAGGAAATTAAAAAACAATTAACAATGGAAATTCAAGATCAGCTCTTCTCCAGTGTTCATTCCATGTCAATAAGTATAGTGGTTAGGAAAAAAATTAAAAGAGTATAATGTATATGTGAAGAATTTGAAAACACAGTTGAAGTAGATAACATTTTAGAAAAAAAAAATTAAAATTTTAAAGCACCAGGAAAAAAACTGAACCTTGAATACACCAATAACCACTGAATACATTGAAACAGTAATTAAGACACCCTTTAGCCCCTGCCAAAGTAAGAACTTGGGCAATTTAGTACAGATATATTTCACTCAGAGCAGAAAATTAGGTGTTGCTGCTTATTATCTGTGATCTTTATGTAATCAGAACTAAAATGGTCTGCTCATTTATAAGATGTAGATAATTGAACATACTTTGTAGGCCCTAGATATCAAATGAAATGACAGCCCTTGATAAGCAAGAAAGCACAGATGTAAATAAGTTACTGAAATAGTTTGAAAAGTACAAAAGTATATTTACTTGTTCTACAAATATTTATTGACCTTCTAACAGGTTCCAGACTCTGAAGTTTGATATTTAGTGCTGAAGTTTAATATTTAAACTTACTCTGGCCTAAATAGGAATTATGCTACAAGACAGTATAGATAATCATTTTGACACATATCATCATAGGCAATAAAATATCTAGGGGCAGACTGTCAGGTGTTAATAGGAGGCCTTTACTTCAGCTTGTTCAGTTGGAAGCAAAAATGATGGATTTGCTTCAGACCTGAAACTTGTCCCTAAAACATATACATTTTATCCTTCTGTTTATCATCTTACTTAGTAGCAATATAGAAATTAACTTTACATTTTTTTCTTATGAGTCACCTATCTAATAGATTTGATATTATTTATCAACAAAATTTTTTTTCAGAGGTTGGGGTTATAGCTCAGTTGTAGAGGGCTTATTAAGCATGTGTGGGCACTGGATTTGATTCTCAGTACCACATATAAATAAATAAATGTCTATTAACAACTAAGACAAAAAAGCTATTTGTGCCCAATGAATCTAAATGCATTCTGATGTCATGTATAATTAAATAGAATCAATAAAAATATTAAAAATACTTTCTCAACTCTAAGAGATACTTCTAAGTACTTCAACATAAACAATCCTCATTTTTATTACACTGAGAAAAATCTTTGTAGTGCTCTTGAAAACCGATGACAAATTATAAGATATAGTATTAGAAATTACCAATTTATAAAGTCTGATTTAATTTTTTTTCCTCAATATTTGAAGCAGATCAGCATTTCTAGGTAGCCCAGAACCTTTTAAAAACAATGTTTCAAATGCTTTAGCAATTTCTAAATTATATACTTTTTCCTAGTAACCTGTTATATAGAACAATTAAAGATATTTTATGGGCTTTGTCCTTCTCTGTTGTAGCTAATCCTGCAATAGTCATCTGCAAATTAAATTATAAAATGGATTGGCAAATGATCCATCACAGGGATGCCAATCCATTTTATAGAGAATCAAATTACTGTGGTCAGTTTGAGAATGTAAGAAACCCCATTTTTCCCTGGGCATTTGTAATACTTATTTTAATTTGTTTGTCCCCTGCACTTCCTCACACTGCTTGACATTTTCATGCCAGTGCAAATCCCCAGTATGGACAGAGCTGATTCTCCAGTACTGCTTTCTTAGAACTCTCAAAAATCCTGAGGACATCTGACTGCAATTAAGGGTGCATTAACTGATCAAATTTTTCCACCTGGGATTTTGAACCTATGTCATGAGAAGAACATTGTGAAACCCTCTGTCCATTTGGTTTGCACTTTTCATCACATGGATAGTCTCCATTTATGTTAATATTTTAAAAACTGTTTTTATATATTCAAGTATATATGAAAATTCGTGTTGCATTAAGTGAATTTCAGTGTTTTTATTTTTGTATGCTCTTAGCTCTTACGTGCTGAATGCTGTTGATAATGAAGAAACTCTCTTAATATTTTTATTGTAACTATTAAGGATGTGAACATTTTGTCTCTTTAATTTTTCATATGCTAAACTATGCTTGTATATACACTATAACCAGCTGTGCCTTCCTTTGTCTTTAGTTGTATGTAAATGATTTATATATTTTTATTACTAAGAGAAAATGTTTGAAAGAAAAAAATTAGTATCAAAAAACTCTAGTAAAATTTTATTATTTTTCACAAATAGGCAAACTATGAAAACATATTCATATTACTTTTTTCTTTTAGATTTCAATTTTATAAGAATTGCCTTAGAATCTCTTGTTAAATGAAATTAAGTAAATGTGATGTCCAAGTAACATTTTTATAAGAGTAAGCTAAGCCATACTTAGAAAATAAACATTCATGAAAGAAAACATTCTAAAGAGAATTTTTTAAAATTTGAAGCCACGTAGATGCTCATATCTTTTTTTCCTCCCTAACAGAAATCTGAAATACAAAGTCACCAGTCCACAGAATTCAGGCTGCTGTACTTTCTAGGTGAGCATATTGTTATTTCAAAAGATTAGCCCTGATATTTTCTACAGAAAAATCACAGCAACCTTATATATTTACTGTATTAATAGGAGTTGAGTTTCTTTAAATACCTGGAACCATAATTAACATTTAAAAATCTAATGTTTTGAAAGCTCACTGGAGATGAGCTCAAAAAACAAAGAATCAAATTTGTAGCATCTTTGTGAGGATACACACAATTTTTGATGGATCAAAAAATGTACTGTAATAAAAATATAGAATGTGGTAATGAAGGAATTGTTGTGGAAACTGAGACATAGTAAACTGCTTTATGGTTTGATAAATTGATGGTAACAATGGAAGAAAACCTGGCAAAAATTCTTCAGGAGTCACATCACTGTGGAACTACTTGCAGATACAACAAAAAAATTAACTTGTGTAGTATAGTTTAGAACAGTGTTTAAAAAAATTTTGAGTTCTCTAAAAAAAAAATCAGTAGGCACAATTCACATGGCACCAAAACTATACATGAAGCAGGAATTTTCCAAAGTACATAAATAAGCTAGAAAGTGCCCATTTAAGATTAGGTTAACCATAATCATTGACTACAAAGTAACAGAAACCAACTTGAAATGTAACTAAATACCTGATCCAAACCAGACATTAAATGGCAGGGATTATGAAAAGACTAAAAATTGAACTTTATGAGAAAATATTTCTTGAATTTTGAAATACTAAAATTAGGATCAGTTAGAAATTCACATTTTCAGTTGGAATCAAGCTTCTCTGTTGTGTGGAGGCACAGACTTTTACAAAAAAAAATTCAACAACTCCAGTAAAGTGTTACTGTAAAGTAATGGGATTGGCTCCAAAATCCACAAGTAGACATTACTGGTACTCCATCATAGGTTAATTGTTTACTAAAATAAAGAAGCTGGTTCAGGGAACTGACAATTCCTGCAAGTCAAATGTGTGAGCTAGAAGAGCTGAAAGGGATCTTTGAGAACACTTTCCTTCACCTGTTTCTTGATGAGGAAAGGTTGCAGAAGCTGAGATTTGCCTGGGGCCACTGAACACATTGAAGGTACAATAGAGAAGAAAATGCCAATTTTATTTTCCCAAGGCCTACCTGTAATTAACAACTGGTTCAAAATTGTTAGATAAAGAAACAAGGATAAAAATTATAGGAAAAGTGTTGGGGTTATAGCTCAGTTGTAGAGCACTTGCTTAGCATGTGTGAGGCACTGGGTTCGAATCTGCCAACCACATGGAAACATAAAATAGAGGTCAATTGACAACAAAGTTTTTTAACTGTAGGATAAATATTACATACAAAATGCAACATTCTTATAGAGAAACTAAAATAAATCAACAGAAAGAATTTCAAAAAACATTTTTTTCAGGTATATAATTTTTTTCTCTTTTTTTTGAATCATTGTACACAAATGGAGTACAACTATCATTTCTCTAGTTGTACACAAAGTATAGTTATGCCATTTGCATACTCATATATGTACATAGGGTAATAATGATGTTTGTCTCATTCTATTGTCTTTCCTTCCCCCACTCCCTGCCCACCCCTAATTTCTGACTAAGCAATTCATCCTTGTTCCATTCTTCCCTTACCTCCCCATGCCCCCATAATGAGTCATCTACCACTTATCAGAGAAATCTTTTGGCTTTTGGCTTTCTGGAATTGGCTTATTTCACTTAAAATAATATTCTCCAACTTCACCCATTTACCTACAAAAGTCATAATTTTATTCTTCTTTATGGCTGAATAATATTCCATTATGTATATGTACCACAGTTTGTTTATCCATTTATATATTGAAGGGCATTTAGGTTGGTTCCACTATCTACTGTAAATTAAGCTGCTATAAACATTGATGTGGCTGCCTCACTGTAGTATGCAGATTTTAAGTCCTATGGGTATAGACCAAGGAATGGGATAGCTGGGTAAAATGGTGGCTACAGTCTAAGTTTTCTAAGAAATCTCCAATCTAATTTCCAGAGTGGCTGCTCCAATTTGTAATCCCATCAACAAAGTATGAGGGTACATTTTCCCCACATCCTCACCAACATCTATTGTTGCTTAATAATTGCCATTCAAATTGGGTGAGATGAAATCCATTTCTCTTATTAGTAGAGTTGTTGACGTTTTCATATATCTGTTGATTGTATTTAGATACTTTTCTGTGAAGTGTCTCTTCATTTCCTTAGCCCATTTATTGATTGGGTCATTTGTATTCTTGGTGTAAATTTTTTTTGAATTCTTTATAGATTCTGGAGATTAGTGCTCTATCAGAAGTGTGTGTGCAGATTTTCTTCCACTCTGTAGGCTCTCTCTTTACATTGTTGATTATTTCTTTTCCTGAGAAAAAGATTTTAGTTTGAATCTATCTCAATTATTGATTCCTGCTTTTATTTCTTGTACTTTGGGAGTCATGTTAAGAAAAATTGGTCCTAAGAGGATATGATGAAGATTTGGACCTACATTTTCTTCTATTAAGTGTAGGGTCTCTGGTCTAAATCTTAGGTGCTTGATTCATGTTAAGTCGAGTTTTGTGTAGGGTGAGAGAGAGGTATTTAGTTACATTTTCCTGCATATGGATTTCCAGTTTTCTCAACACCATTTGTTGAAGAGGCTATCTTTTCTCCATTGTATGTTTTTGGCAACTTTGTCTAGTATGAGATAACTATATTTATGTGGGTTTGTCTTTGCATCATCTATTCTGTGCCATTGGTCTACCTGCCTATTTTTATGCCAATACCATGCCATTTTTGTTACTATTGTTCTGTAGTATAGTTGAAGGGTCAGGTGGTAATCTCTGCTTCTGTCTTCCTGCTAAGGATTGTTTTAGCTATTTTGGAGATCTTATTCCTCCAAATGAATCTCAAAATTGCTTCCTGTATTTCTATGAGGAATATCATTGGGATTTTAATTGGAATTGCATTGAATTTGTGTAGCACATTTGGTAGTATGGCCATTTTGAAAATATTAACTTTGCCTCTCCAAGAACATGGGAGATCTTTTCATCTTGTCTAAGGTTTTCTTTAATTTATTTCTTTAGTGTTTTGTAATTCTCATTGTAGAGGTCCTTCATCTCTTTTGTTAGATTGATTCCCAAGTATTTTATTTTATTTTTTGAGACTATTGTGAATGGGGTACTTTCTAATTTGTCTTTCAGAGGATTCATCACTTATGAACAAAATGCACTAGATTTATGAGTGTTGATTTTATATCATGCTACATTGCTGAATTCTAAAAGCTTCCTGTGAAATTTTTCTGCATATCTAAATATAGTCATGTCATGAAATAGTGATAGTTTGAGTTCTTCTTTTCCTATTTACATCACTTTAACTTCTTTGGTCTCTCTAATTGCTCTGACTAGAGTTTCAAGGATGATGTTGAATAGAAGTGGTGAAAGAGGGCATCTCTGATGTGTTCCAGTTTTTAAGGGGAATGTTTTCACTTTTTCTCCATTTAGAAAAATGTTGACCATGGAGTTATCATAGGTATCCTTTACTATGTTGAGGTATGTTCCTACTATCCCTATTGTTTCTAGTGCTTGGAGCATGAAGGGGTGCTATATTTTATCAAGTGGCTTTTCTGCATCTATTAAAATAATCTTGTGATTCTTAACTTTAAGCCTGTTGATGTGTTGAATTACATTTGGAGATTTCTGAATGTTGAAACAACCTTTCATCCCTGGGATGAAACCTACTTGATCATGGTGCACTATCTTTTGAATATATTTTTGTATGCAATTTGCTAAAATTATGTTAAGAATTTTTGCATATATGTTCATTAGAGATATTGTTCTGAAGTATTATTTCCTTGATGTATCTTTATATGGCTTTGGTTTCAAGGTGATATTAGCTTCAAAGAATGAGTTTGGAATAGTTCCCTCCTCTTTTATTCATAGAATACTTTGAGGAGTATTGGAATGGGTTCTTCTTTGAAGGTCTTGTAGAACTCAGCTGAGAATATATCTATTCCTGGACAATTCTTTGTTAGTAGGCTTTTGATGAATTCTTCTATTTCGTTGCTTGAGATTGATCTATTTAAATTGTGTATGTCCTCCAGATTCAGTTTGGGTGGATCATATCTCTAGAAACCTGTAAATGTCTTTGAGATTTTCTATTTTGTTGAAGTATAGATTTCCAAAGTAGTTTCTATAATTATGTTTTACATTTCAGTACTGTGTTGTGATTTTCCTTTAACATCTAGAATTTCAGTAATTTCAGTTTTCTCTATTCTTCTCTTTGTAGTGAGACTAAGGGCTTATCAATTATGTTTACTTTTACAAAGGACCAACTTTTGGTTTTGTTAATTTTTTGTATTGTTTCTTTTGTTTCAGTTTCATTGATTTTAGCTATCAGCGATGATTTTAATTATCTTCTGTCTTCTACTACTTTTGGTGTTAATCTGTTCTTTTTCTAGGGCTTTGAGCTGTAATGTTAGGACATTTAATTGTTGACTTTTTCTTCTTTCATTGAATGCACACCTTGCAATGAATTTTCCTTTTTAGTACTGATTTCATAGTGTTCCAGAGATTTTGAAATGTTGTATAACTGTTCTCATTTACCTATAAGAATTTTTTAATCTCCCCCAATATCCTCTGTTATCCATACATCATACAATAGTGTATTATTTAGTTTTTAGGTATTGGAGTATTTTCTGCTTTTTACTCTGTCATTGATTTCTAATTTCATTCCATTATGGTCTGATAGAGTGCAAGATAGCATGTCTTTTGTATTTGCTAAGAGTATGTTTGTGGCATAATGTGGTTTATTTTAGAGAAGGATCTATGTACTGCTGAGAAGAAAGTGTATTCCCTTGCTTATGGATGGAATATTATATATATATTATATATATATAGCAGATATATATATATATCTGCTAAGTCTAAATTATTGATTGCTATTGATTTCTATGGTCTCTTTGTAAATTTTTGTTTGGAAGATCTGTTCAATGGTGACAGTGTTGTGTTAAAGTTACCTAGTATTGTTGAGATTTGGTTCATTTGCTTCCTGGAATTGAGAAGTATTTGTTTAATGTACATGGGTGCCCATGTATATAAATATTTATGATTTTTATGCTAACTTAAATAACATCGAATACTCTTAACTCCTTAAATTTCATGTGCTAACATGGTAAATAAAATGTGTTTATAATTGTTTTTTTTTTTTTCATCACTAAAAACAAGGTTACTAGGAGTTAAGTCCTAATAGGTACAATTCTATGTACAAAGGGGATCAAAACGTTCAACTGTGTTTCAATGAGAGTACTATAAATAACATAAAATGTTTATTTTTTTAAAATGGTGTAGTTTATCTACACTATTTTATAATTTTATAAGAATTGTTTAAAAATGTGAACAAAAAGGATTCAACAGACAGGAAAGAAAGTAAAAGGTTTTAATTATGAACACATATTTAGTAGAAGGAAAAAAAATGTTTCTGGGTAAGAAAGTCTGCGTGATGCAATACACCAGAATCTAAGTAAGTACTAAGGAAATCTGTCTGTAAGTAAAGGGCAAATTTCAACCAGTTTGTGTGTAACTAAGTTGTTTAGATGTATGTGAGACAATCAGTTAAAGCTATTTAGGTTTTTTGCCTAAGGTCAAATAATAATGTGTTAATATAAACAAATGTTAAATCTATATGTTAAAATGGCAAGTATTTTTTAAAACACTAATTTATCTTAACATTATGTCTGTTAAGTTTTATACTTTAGAACAATTAGTATTAAAATTTAGGGCTTATACAATTTTGGTTAAACAAGTACAGTTGGAATATTGTACTATGTTACAGAGTCTAAATTTTTCTTTAAAAGCCAAACTTCATTAACATAAAAATGTCAAGGTAATTGTGGAATGGCCACTCTCATTTGTATATTAAATATGTTCATATCTTCCAGGTACACCTGTCTTTAAAGCAGAAAATATATCAAATTGTTTTTTTCCAATCTAAACTTGTCTATAATAGTTATTTTAAAATTATAAGAATAGTAAATTTTATTGGGAACTTTTGTATATTATTTAATGTTCTATAACAGGACCAGTTATCAATAGGGTATATGGAAAATTTTTGCTACTTTTTAAACTGAGGTAAAAAAATTTAAATGTAAGTGTATTTCTAAAAGTTAGTAAGAGCCTGATTTATTTAAAGGTTAATATAGTGAAGCATGAAAACAAAAGAATATTTTGCTACACAAAAGGAACGTTAAAAGTTCTCTCAGTCTCTCCTTGATTTGAGATGTAAGGTCATATTATGTTAATTAATGTTTATGTAGACTCTGAAAACAATATATGTAAACTTTGTAAGATGATGTTTACAGTGGAAGCAAATATCAGCTTCAGAACTAGAATGCTTTAACTAAGAGTTTTGAAGAGCCTCACCTTACCTGAGATTAGGTTCTGTCTCTCACCTTACTATGTATCAGAGTGGCTCCAAAATAAGTCAGACCTCAGTTCATTTGAATTACTGTGATCTCAAACAGGGAATATAATACATAGCTCATCAAATTCAAGGTATCTATTACAAAACTAAATATATTTTTACTGTTGTTAATTCCATTTTGTATTTTCCTTGTAAACTCTATAACTGCTGCCTGATTAAAGCTTTCAAGAAACACTGCTTCAAGAAAAAAGCACCTAAATTACAGATAATAAGCCATCATGTATAGGAAGATAATATAGATCCCAATTAAGTAAAGGGCTATAGTGCTGTAAAGTCATAAACATTGAAGTTAAAGCCCAGTACTCTTACTTTCTGACTGGTGAGACTGATTGGCTCAATATTTAAGATCAAACTTAGAGATTGACATTAAAATACAGAACTTCTGGCCATTTTGAGAAAACGCCAGGCCCTGTAGGACCCATGGCCTGACTGACGGAGCCCCATCTCCAGGATCCCTCAGCCTGACCAATCACTCCCTGCCTTTGGGGCCCTCACATTGACTGACTGCTCCCTGCTACCAGAACCCCCAGACCAACTGACTGCACCCTATCACCAGGACCCCAGACTGACTGAATGCACCCAGCCTCAGAATCCCACAAACATAACAAACACACTGGACTTCCAGGACCCCTGCCTGACCGACTGCATCCACCTCCAGGACCTCTAGGTGACGTCCACCCCTGAGATGTAGCTCCCCATTTGCCAACACATTTTGAAGCCAGAGTGGCCAACATGGATAATCCTGGAAGCCATAGCTCTGATCTTTAGGTGGAGCAAAACCCATCCTGAGATACCTGCTGGGAGGCTTGAAGATCATTGTCAGATACCTCTCATGCATCAGGCTATTAAACACTGGGAGGTTTGATTACTATATGAGTATTATACTATAGATTTTCTTTTTTCTCCTGATTGAAAAAAATTAAGATTTTAATTCTTTACTTTTCTTACTCTCTTTTCTTTTTGTTTATCTGTTCCCTCAGAGTCTCTTTCTCCCTTTTTTACATGCTAGTATCCAATTTCTTTTGATTATACTCTCACATTTTCTATTTTCTAGAATTTCTGTATATTTTTTTCTTATCCCATTAACAGCCACATTCTACATCCCTCTGCATCCTCTTTGTCCTCTGTTAGAAACTGCAGACCTTATTGCAAACCTGTTTGTTTTACCAAAGATAATATTTGAACTCATTCTGTTTATTATGACAATTTTGTTATTGTCCTCATAGGAGCTATTTGGTGTAGGATTGCATAGTGTCTAAATTGGGCACTGCTAATATTGATCTCCCCTTAAGGAAAGGGTTTAGGAACCTATTGGGCCACTATAAGTCTACAGGGGTAAATCTGCAATACCCCAGTTCTGCACAGCTAAAGGGGGAGATACATGAATAACATAAAAAAACAAGGGAATAAAATGATCCAAACAAATCTAGATTCTATATTAATAGAATCCAATGACAGTACAGTAGAAGAAATGTCAGAAAAGGACTTCAGATTATAAATGATTAAGATGATTCACAAAGCAAAGGGTGAGATAAGAGAGCAAATGCAGGCAAAGAATGATAATACCAATAAACTGAAAGAGCACCTTCAGGAAGCAAAAGATCATTTCAACAAAGAGATAGAGATTCTCAAAAAAAAAAAATCAAACAGAAATCCTTGAAATGAAGGAAACAATAAACCAAATAAAAAACTCAATGGAAAGCATCACCAAAAGAGTAGACCACTTGGAAGACAGAACCTCAGACAATGAAGACAAAATATTTAATCTTGAAAATAATGTTGCACAAACAGAGAAGATGGTAAGAAATCATGAACAGAATTTCCAAGAACTATGGGACATCATGAAAAGACCAAATTTAAGAATTACTGGGATTGAAGAAGGCCCAGAGATACAAACCAAAGGAATGAACAAAGTATTCAATGAAATAATATCAGAAAATTTCCCAAACCTGAAGAATAAGATGGAAAATCAAATACAAGAAGCTTACAGAACACCAAATGCACAAAATCACAACAGATCCACACCAAGGCACATTATAATGAAAATGCCTAACATTCAAAATACAGATAGGATTTTGAAGGCTGTGAGAGAAAAGCATCAGATTACATATAGGGGGTGACCAATACGGATAGCGGCCGACTTCTCAACCCAGACTCTAAAAGCTAGAAGAGCGTGGAACAATCTTTCACGCTCTGAAAGAACATAGTTGCCAACCAAGAATCCTATACCTAGCAAAACTAACATTCAGATTTGAAGATGAAATAAAATCCTTCCATGATAAACAAAAGTTAAAAGAATTTACAAATAGAAAGGCTGCACTACAGAATGTTCTCAACAAAATATTCCATGAGGAGGAAATGAAAAAAAAAACAATGTAGGTCAGCAAAAGGAGGAACTACCTTAGAGAAAATCACTCAAAGGAGAAACCAAGCCAACTTAAAAACCAAAAATAAGTCAAAAGACTGGGAATACAAATCATATCTCAATAATAACCCTAAACATTATGGCCTAAACTCATCAATCAAAAGACATAGACAGGCAGAATGGATTAAAAAGAAAGGCCCAACAATATGCTTCCTTCACGAGACTTATCTCATAGATAAAGACATCCACAGAGTAAAGGGGAAAGGATGGGAAAAAACCTACCAGACACATGGACTCAGTAAAAATATGGGGTTTTTCATCGTTATATCAGATAAAGTGGACTCCATGCCAAAGTTAGTCAGAAGGGATAAAGAAGGACATTTCATACTGCTTACGGGAACCATAAATCAGGAAGACATAACGATAGTAAATATTTGTACCCCAAACAATGGTGCATCCCTGTACATCATACAAATCCTTCTCAATTTCAAGATCACATAGACCACAACACATAATTCTGGGTGACTTTAATGCACTGCTGTCACCACTAGATAGATCTTCCAAAGAAAATCCAACCAAAGAAACCATAGAACTCAATAACACAATCAATAACCTAGACTTAATATACATATATATATATATATATGTATAATATTCCATCCATCAATGAGCAGATTCACTTTCTTCTCAGCAGCACATGGTACCTTCTCAAAAATAGACCACTTGTTATGCCACAAAGTAGCACTTAGGAAATGCAAAAAAAAAAAAATAGAGATACTGCCTTGTGTTCTATCAGATAATAATGGACTGAGAATAGAAATCAATGACAAAGCAAAAAACAGAAATTACTCCAACACCTGGAAACTATATAATATGCTATTGAATGAAACATGGACAACAAAAAACATCAGGGAGGGGATTAAAATATTCTTAGAGGTCAATGAGAATAATGATACAACATATCAAAATCTCTGGGACACTAAGACAGTGGTACTAAGAGGGAAATTCATTGCATGGAGCACATTCTAGAAAAGAATAAAAAGTCAACAACTAAATGACCAAACATTACAGCTCAAAGCCCTAGAAAAAGAAAAACAGAATAACACCAAATGTAGTAGAAGACAGGAAATTATTAAAATCAGAACTGAAATCAATGAAATTGAAACAAAAGAAACAATTCAAATAATTCACAAAACAAAAAGTTGGTTCTCTGAGAATGTAAACAAAATAGACAAACCCTTAACCACACTAACAAATAAAAGGAGAGAGAAAACTCAAATTATTAAAATTTGTGATGAAAAAGGAAATATCATGACAGACACCACTGAGATACAGAACATAATGAGAAGCTACTTTGAAAATCTGTATTCCAACAAAATAGAAACTACCAAAGACATTGACAAATTTCTAGAGTCATATTCTCCTCCCAAACTGAACCAGGAGGACATAAACAATTTAAACAGATCAATATCAAGCAATGAAATAGAAGAAGCCATTAACAATCTACCATCCAAGAAAAGTCCAGGACCAGACAGAGTCTCAGCCAAGTTGTACAATACCTTCAAAGAAGAACTCATTCCAATACTTCTCAAATTATTCCAAGAAACAGAAAAGGAGGGTACCCTACCAAACTCATTCAATGAAGCTAATATCACCCTCATACCCAAAGCAGGCAAACATATCAAGGAAAGAAAATTTTAGAGCAATATCCTTGATGAATATAGATGCAAAGATCCTTAACAAAATATTGGCAAATCATATCCAAACACATATTAAGAAAATTGTGCACCACGATCAAGTGGGGTTCATTCCTGGAATGCAAGGATGGTTTAACATCCATAAATCAATAAGCGCAATCCATTATGTCAATAGACTTAAGGATAAGAATCATATGGTTATTTCAATTGAGGTAGAAAAAGCATTCAACAATATACAACACCACTTCATGGTGAAAAGACTAGAAAAAATAGGGATAGTAGGAACATACCTGAACATTGTAAAGGCTGTTTAATTAAGTCCATGGCCAACATCATTCTTAATGGAGAAAAACTGAAACCATTCCATTTAAAAATGGGAACAAGACAGGGATGTCCTCTTTCACCACTTCTATTCAACATTTTCCTCAAACTCTAGCCAGAGCAATTAAGCAAACCAAAGAAATTAAAGGGATACGAATAGAAAAAGAGAAACTTAAGCTGTCACTATTTGTGGATGACATGATTCTATATTTAGAGGATCCAAAAACCTCCTCCAAAAAAATTCTAGACCTCATCAACGAATTCAGCAAAATAGCAGACTATAAAATCAACAGGCATATATCTAAAGCATTTTTATATGCAAGTGATGGAATGGTTGAAAGGGAAATGAGGGAACCAACCCCATTTGCAATAGCCTCAAAAAAATAAAATACTTGGGAACAAATCCAACCAAAGAGGTAAATGATCTCTACAATGAAACTACAAAACATTGAAGAAAGAATTTGAGGAAGACCTTAGAAGATGGAACGATTTCCCATGTTCCTGGATAGGAAGAATTAATATTGTCAAATGGCCATACTACCAAAAATGCTATGCAGATTCAATGCAATTCCAATTAAAATCCCAATGGTGTACCTTACAAAAATAGACCAAGCAATCATGAAATTTATCTGGAATCATAAGAAACCCAGAATAGCTAAAGCAATCCTTAGCAGGAAGAATGAAAAAGGGGTTATCACAATACCAGAACTTCAACTATACTACAAAGCAATAGTAACAAAAATGGCATGGTATTGGCACCAAAATAGACTGGTAGATCAATGGTACAGAATAGAGGACATGGACACAAACCCAAATAAATAAAATTATCTCATACTAGACAAAGGTGCCAAAAATATGCAATGGAGAAAAGATAGCCTCTTCAACAAATGGTGCTGAGAAAACTGGAAATCCATATGCAACAGAATGAAACTAAACTCCTATCTCTCACCCTGCACAAAAATCAACTCACAATGGATCAATCACGTTGAAATTAGACCAGAGACCCTGCATCTTATAGAAGAAAAAGTAGGTCCAAATCTTCAACTTGTTGGCTTAGGATCAGACTTCCTTAACAGGACTCCTATAGTACAAGAAATAAAAGCAAGAATCACTAACTGGGATAGATTCAAACTAAATAGCTTTTTCTCAGCAATGGAAACTCTCAGCAATGTGAAGAGAGATCCTGCAGAGTGGGAGAAAATCTTTGCCACTCATACATCAGATAGAGCACTAATTTCCAGAATATATAAAGAACTCAAAAAACTCTACACCAAGAATACAAATAACCCAATCAACAAATGGGCTAAGGATATAAACATACATTTCACAGAAGAAGATCTACAAGCAATCAACAAACATATGAAAAAATGTTCACCACCTTTAGTAATAAGAGAAATGCAAATCAAAACTATACTAATATTCCATCTCACCCCAATTAGAATGGCAATTATCAAGAATACAAGCAACAATATGTGTTGGAGAGGATGTGCGAAAAAAGGTACACACATACATTGCTGGTGGGGCTGCAAATTAGTGCAGCCACTCTGGAAAGCAGTGTAGAGATTCCTCAGAAAACTTGGAATGGACCCACCATTTGACCCAGGAATCCCACTCCTCAACCTATACCCAAAGAACTTAAAATCAGCATACTACAGAGATGCAGCCACATCAATGTTCATACCTGCTCAATTTACAATAGGCAGACTGTCAAAACAACCTAGATGTCCTTCAATTGATGAATGGAGAAAGAAACTGTGGTATGTATATACAATAGAATATTCCTCAACCACAAAGAATAATAAAACTATGGTATTTGCAGGTGAATGGATGAAATTGGAGACTATCCTGATAAGTGAGATAAGCCAATCTCAAAAATCCAAAAGACAAATGATCTCTCTGATAAGTGGATGTTGACACAAAATGGGGGGTGGGAAGGGTGCAAGAATGGAGGAATGAGGGACTTGAGGGACTGTATAGAGGGAAAAGAGAGGTGAGAGGGGTGGAGGGAAGGAAAAAATAACAGAATGAATCAAACACCATTACCCTATGTAAATGTATGATTACGCAAATAATATGTTGCTACTCCATGTACAAACAGAAACAACATGTATCCCATTTGTTTACAATAAAAATAAAAAGAAAGAAAAAAATAGTTGTATCATAGAGGAATATATTGACTAATGGTTCATAATAGGTATCTAAAAGTAAATAGTCAAATATGTATACAATAAAGTTTTACCTAAAAAAAAATACAGAACTTCTCTAAGAAAATTTGTAACTCTGGGCCACATGACCTCCCAATCAGGAAAATTAATGAGACCACTAGATGATAAAAAGCCAATCAGTTCACCTACTGCAAAGAACAGGGTTATTGAAAAAGGGAGAGATCCCTAAGGCTTCCAAGGGAAGCCACCTTATCAAGCAGATCCTGTTATGGGTTGACAGATCTGTCTCCATGAGAATGTTATAGGCCAGACTCTAAGGGAAATGACTAAACAGACTCCATTTTGCTCTGAGACTCCACGTTATGTAGAAAATAATCTTCTCCCATGGGAACACCCTGCCTCTGTGCCCATGATCAGTCACGTGGTGTGACATGTTTAATAATATACAATAGCAACTCCTATGTATTAAGGAATTGCTCTCTTTTGATTCCTATTGCTCCTATACAATGTACCATGTAAACAGTAATTGTGTGGATATTAGCAACCATTCTTTAGTTTGTACCTAGGAAAGGGTCATTTTGGCCCACTAACTTCTTTGTCGATGATCTCATGATGTTAATGTGTAATTTTGAATCATAGCAACAGACACTTATGATTGATGTGATTTTTGGTATAAGAACCCCTACAACCCTGTGGTCAGGACTGTTCTCCCAATAGCCATTTTTGGGACATTGTGTGAGACAGTCAGCTGGCCAACTTAATAAAGACTCTCAAGTTTGGACTTCTCAGTGGTGATCAGTCTGTTCTTAAGTTGTGCCCCTTAACAATCCTACTTAGCAAATGGAACTAAAGAAGTTAATAAGCTGCTCTCTAGTTCTCCATGAGTGTCCCCTGTGGAAACTCAGCTGACACTTAACAACAGATAGGAACAAGGACTGTTTGACAAGCTTGATCTTGAACACCTAGCAAAACAGTCAAAACCAAAACATAACCATTCCTTGGCATTAAAATGAAGAACCAATAGTCAAATATAACTTAAGATGTATATATGTGTTAACCCAAAGAATAAATAAGACTGGAGACTGAAAAACAGATTCTTATGCGGGCAGGAGTGCCTCATAACTATCAAGAGAAACTGCTAGAGTCAGAAATTTTTGGTCATTTTAAGGCCTACAGATCTTTCTAAACAAGATTTAGCCTGCAAAATTGCCTACAGAAGCTCCTACAAGATCACATACACAAGTTCACCAACGAATCAGTCAATAAATTGCTTCTCCCTCAAAACGACCAGCCCCTAACACACAAAGCTGATTCTTGCGATTTACTATTGACACCTCTGACTCCAAAACCTATGCTCCCACCTAAAGCCCTCCCTAATTTCCTGTTTTACAGGAATAAGACTCTTCACCCCTCACCAACAGGAAGAAGCTACAGAAGAAAGACCATTGTTTCACCCCTGATATCTATAAAGCAAAAAGTGATGAATATTTGTATCAGATCTGCCATTTTGCTGCCACCATTATTCTGCCCCTCCACACCATTTTACAATGTAGATTGTTGAGAACTAACTAGTCAGTCCTTGGTTCAGATTGTTAGCCCACAAATTTCTCATCAGTCATTGGTCAGATTCTTATTAGTACATGAAAATCCACTACCTAAGAATTGCTTCCCACCATTCTATCTCTCACCCTTGTGGTCAGGCACTCTGCCTGTCCACTTTATAAATTCTCTTGTGTGAGTTCCCATATCAGGAATGGTTTCTGGGTGCTTTCAGGTGGGATGCTTGTAGATGTGTTAGTCTTCAATACATAAATGAAATATTGAATGAATCACCAATTATAATATTTTTAAATCAGTAAAGTTTCCATAGTATATTTGTTTGTAAAACATTTTTTTTTCAGTACTGGGGATTGAACTCAGGGCCTTGTGCTTGCGAGGCAAGCACTCTACCAGCTAAGCTATCTCCCCGGCCCTGTAAAACATTCTTGAAATGATAAATTCATAAAAATAGAAAAGGCTTAATGGTGGCCATGAGTAGTGGGGAGGGCAGTAGGAGAAAATAGGTGTGACTCAGAAGTCAGCATGAGGGGTATTTGATATGGAAGTGGTCTATACCAGAACTGTATCATCTTTAATGTCACAATGTGAAACCTGGGGGAATTCTCTGTAATGTGAGCAGGTGGTATCTCTCTTTTTCTTAACACAACTCCATATAAATCTAAAATTGTTTAAGAATAAAATTACCTTACTTGAATAAATAAAATTTAAATGATTGAACTATACTGAACCGATATACAAGTGAATACCATTCTAAAATTATCCAAATTTTCCTTGGAAGTTTGGTAAAACAAGCATAAAAAATGAAAAAAATGTAAACATTAATGACAAGATGTAATTTCCAGATAGTTCATAAAAATGTCTTCCACAAACAAAACTGGTTGTACATCCACATTATTCTCAGTAAATATTGTCTTCCTCAAGTTAATAATACATTTCAATACTACTTAACAGTACACAATGTTCACATGAAAAATACATGCACATTTGTTTTCTATAAATTAATGAAGTTGAAATTGTGTGTTCTTTTAGAAGTTCAGAGGGAAAACTACAAAATATACTTGAAAATATTTAACCCTTAATATTTTAATGGAGCTTGCATGATACAGAAAAATATGGAAAAAGTGATCATTTAATTATGGTGAATCCAAGAATAATTATGAATTATTCAATCCACAGATTCCATTTTACAAAATGATTCAACTCTTTTCTCACAGACTAAATCATTAAGCAAAAATTACAGATACATGAAATAAACTTTTTATAAGTAATGGAATAGTTAACTAGAATTAGAACAATTTGTTTTCATGTGGTAAAACAAGAAAGGATGCATTTATGAAAGCCTGAGAGAGGAAAAGGACTCCAAAACATAAGATAAGCATTAATTCAAAAGTATGTTGTCAAGCCATCTGACTGTAATTAGTTCAGGCCTTTAAAATGTTATCAGATAGAAATCACTAACTCATGAAAATCACCTTCACCTGCCACAGAACAGAGTCAATGCTGGCAACTTCCATTAAACCCTGAGTAAGCAGTTTCTTAGTGTGGCAGTATTTCAGGATACAGGTAATGAATATACTACAGTTAATTTTTCTAAAGCAGCTAACAACAAAACAAATTTACTCATATGTTTCCAAGACCCCATCAAAGAGAACTATTGACATTTTTATTAAGTGGAAACTTCTGTGAAAGAAGATGCTACCTAGCAGGCTTGGTAAAGTTTAGGTGGGAAATTCTGATATAGGTCATAAAGCTCTTGCACGAGAGATTGCATCTCCATTTTCAAAAGGTTATTTGATTCAGCAGATCCTCCTTCCCTATTTTAGAGCTCACCTCTGTTTTCTAAATAGAAAGCAATAGAGGGAGAAACAATGGACTGGCAAAGCTGCAGAAATGGAAAGTTTTGCTCCAAGGATTATACAACACCCAGTTGGGTTTGGGAATTAGGCCTTGGGGGACATGGACAGGGCCCAGTGGAGGACTGACAAGGTGGGTTGCTGTGACTGGCACTTGACATTTGAGGTTCACCAAATGTCAGTCATCCTTAGATAACAAGCCTGTGGTGCTGAGATTCAGACAGTAATCAACCCACCAATAATCAGAGTAATGGGACTGTTCTTCAACATTCTTTGAAGGAGCAGAGGGTGGGGTTGCAGCTTTAAAGGTTTTTTTTTTTTTTTATAAATTTGATTAAGGAAAAAAAAGCAGCAACATGGCGCACACTCACTAGCTCAGTTTTCCTCTTGTGGATTCCTCATGGATTAAAGGCACACTGCATTAACCAGACCTAGCTATGTTCCATCCTGACCCAGTGACTCTGAGGAAAAGGCGGGGACACAGAAGCTCATGCTTGCCAAGTTCTCAATATTGCACCCTGGAGCACACCCAGGGTGG
The DNA here is from genome assembly GCF_902686455.1 of Sciurus vulgaris. Taxonomy (NCBI): domain Eukaryota; kingdom Metazoa; phylum Chordata; class Mammalia; order Rodentia; family Sciuridae; genus Sciurus; species Sciurus vulgaris. Next base: position 5,458,359 of record NC_136474.1, on the reverse strand, counting down.
AGAGACCACCCAGCCTACACCCAGCCTACACCACACTGATGATGCCCTGTCTTGTGAATCACACCCCCATTCACCACCCCTGGCCCACAAACAGGCCTGTGCCCCTTGTGGCACCAGTGTCAAGCACACACCAACTTTCTGAGGGCTCCCAAAACAATAGCAGGTGAAGCTCCTACAGCACAAGGGCCAACTTTTGCTGCCCACCCCCTCGCACCAGCGTCCCAGATTTTGGTGCTGTAATGCTGCCAGGAAGGTCCCTGAAGCCTTCTCAGTCTGCTAGTTCGGGGTGTGCCGAGACCTATCGAATCACCAAGGGCCATATGCCACAGCGCCAGAGTGGGCAGGGATGCAGCAGATGCCCTGCAGGAGATCCACTTGCCTGGCCACTCCTGGTGGCCACCACCAACCCACCCTTACGCTGACCAGTGCTGAGAAGAAAGAGTGTTGACTCACTGTTACCTCTCCTGGGGCAACAGCACCACTCCCCATTCAGGGTCCCTTCAACATGTCACTTGTGCAGAGTCAGATGGCCCAGAGAGGCATCTCAGTCCTGGACTCAGCCCCTCCTGCCTGCCTTCAATTTTGCAATGATCTGGCAGCTTCTCACGCAGCCTTTGACCCTAGGGAACTGGGGCAATCACTGTAGACAGCTGCATCTCAGGACGTGCTCAGGGCAGGGATTGAGGGCCTGGCTTGCACGGACAGGGTACCCAGGTGCTGTGGGCCAGGTGGGACCCATGCAGGTAAGGCAGGGTGAGGGAATATTGTGGGTCTTGGTCCCAGGGCATGTGGGTTTACCCCTGCATGTACCCAGGGAAGTAAGTGCCCTGCAACCACCTGCAGTCTCTGTGCTTGGTAGTGTCACACAAAGTTGGTGTAACTGTTAATGAGAAATAAATGCATTGTTTTTATTCCTAGCAACAAGAGGCACCATGAGGTCCAACCCCACTTGTGGAGAGTGGTGAAAGAGGATGGGAGAGCAGTGAATGAGATTGGGGGTCTGTGATAACCTCATAGCTGTGGCATGCCGGGAGCCTGGAAATGTTTCTATGCAAGGGCACAGGATGTATTGCTGCTGTGGTAATGCCTTGCATGAGTAGGTTCTGTAAAAGAGTCCTATTAGTTCTGACCTTCATCTCAGTTACACAGCTTCAGGAAAGGAAGAAATTTGTATGCTAGACAACCACACTATTTCACCAGCTCTGCTTTCCAGCTTTCTGCCTGCCTTATAGTAACTTCTAACAATAGAGTTTTTTCTGAGAGCTACAAAATACTCATATCATTTCACTTTCCAACTATGGATTGCAACTACAGAAAAACTACATAGTATATCCTAATTTCTGTAGCTTTCCTGAATATAAAGAATTGCATAGTCTTTAACCTGATAATGAGACATATATAAATAAAGATTGATGGCATATCTCTTTAGAGGTGTATCTCCATCAGAGAGCAGAACTCCACCTGATCCCAGCTTAATCTTCAAGTCCTGTGTCTGTGAATCTTTATTTTCCCATCTCCCTTTATCCTGGCAAGATCAGAGAAGTTTGATTGCACCCACCCAAGTTCCCAGGAGTGGACATGGCTTTGATAAACTTTGTTACAATTGTAAAAATCCTGGTCATCATCAAAAGGACTGTAAAATATAAAAGGGGGGGCTGCAAAACCAGCCCAATCAGAAATGTCCAATCTGTCCTAAAGGATTTAATTGGGCTAATCAATGCAGATCTAAAACAGACATGTCATGAAACCTAATTATAGGACACCTTCCTACCTAAGGCCAAAGAAGGAGGAACCATTCTCATCTTCAGATGCAGATGTCTCCTTCACAGATGTTTCCAGTTCAAACAGAAGCTCCTTCCACAAATATTTTCATGCTAGTAGAGGGAGCACAGGATTATATTTGTTTACTACTGAGGATGCTCAAATATGTCTCCCTGCGGAAATTTATAAAATTCTTACCCAAACTCAAGGACCTCTACACAAAGGTAACTTTGTCTTAATTTTTCCCCCGCTCTCACAGTGCTAAAGAAGAAATATCTATAATTCCTCAAGTGACTGTTTCTGATTACACTGGTGTAATATACATTCAAGTTTGGTCTCATATGCCTTTTATTCTCCCCAACGGATCCTTCATAGCTCAGTTAATTGTCATTCCTTATATTACTGCCCAACAACCCCTAAATGAAAGAGAAAATACAGGATTTGGTTCCAGTATTATAGGAGCATGTTTACATATTACTGAAAATAAGTGAAAATTAACCCTTTTTTTAATGAGCCGTCAATTACAGGGTTACTGGACACCAGTGCTGATGTAATAGTTATATCTGTCTCAATGTTGCCTTATGCATGGCCCTTTCAGAGGGCCATCCTGGTTTGGGGCATTAGAGGAAACAATAAACAGATGTCTAAAAGGTCTCTGTGGTTGCAATGCTTCACCCTTTCCAACACACAAGTTATTACTTACACTCAACTCTACATTGTGGCTATTCACTTTCCTATAAGGGGCAAAGACAACTTATACAAGTTACAAATGCCTATGGAGTCACCTTTCTTATAGGAGTCTCTGTGGAAATTATCTCCTTATCATTAAAGTATAAGGTCACCACTTCTGTCTGGGTAAAACAGTGGCCACTGTCTCAGGAGGGGTGGCAGCTGCAGAGGATCTTATTCAAGATCAGTTAAATTTAGAACATATTGAACCATCTACCAGTCCATAGAATACACCCATTTTTATCATTATACAAGAAATCAATGAGGGTTTCAAGATGGCAGAATAGAGGGTGGCTGCATTTCATGTTGCTCCAGGACTCAGGATTTAAGAAGAGAGGATATTGAGAGACTTGGGATCAACTCAAAGCCGCTGGGTGAGTCTCTTCCATTGGGGAGGTGTCCCGGATGTGGTGGTAGTCCCATGATGCAGGGAACTTTGTGAAGTAGAGTTGGCTAATGAGACACACCTCCCCCCGCTGGAGCAGTGAACGTGGAAAACTGGGAACTTTGTAGAGGAGGGTCGCTCAGCACAACGCTTGGACTCAGAGCAACCCACTGGAGCTCCAGGTGGCTGCCTGGAGGAGGAGGCATGCGGTGGATTGCTTGGACTTGGAGTGACTGCACCAGAGCTTGGGTGGCTTCCTGGAGGAGGAGGCATGCAGCAGGTCACTTCCTGGTGATTAGGTGCAAAGCACAGTCCCGGGATGTAGGCGACTTCTTGGTGGAAGAGCCACACAGAGACAAACTGAGGGGCAGACCAAAGGTTGCAGGACTGCAGGCAGCTTCTCTGATGAGGGGCAGCCTAAGGAGACTCTTCTGCACAGGGGGAGATTCCCAGGCCCAGGAGGTAGGTCCAGAACCCTGGAAATGTTGCAGAGGAAGACTGCCCAGCCCAAGTGGTAGTTGTGGATTGAGGGGAACCACTAGAAGGGGAACTGACCAGCAAGACCTCCCCACCAGTAAGTGAGACTTCCCTGCAGGGTGAAGTTTTCCCAGAAGGATGGTAAAACTACAGACACAGGCACAAACAGGACTTGCCTCAGCCTGCAGCTTAGTTCCCTGTTGGATGACCATTGGTCAACAAGTGGAGGCACCTCTGCCCACTAGCAGGGACTATACCCCACCTGAAGGCCACCACCCCTACAGAGGCAGCTTCCTTGTGGAGAACTGCATTATCAACTTCCTCCAAGATTTCAGGCTACTGAAGGCTAAGAGAGGATATACTAGAAATCTTCAGGGACTCTATACGTCAATAGAGGAAAGTTGCAATATCTCAGCGACCCACTAATACCTACACAATACAAGAAAACAAGGGAAGAAAATGCCCCAAACAAATCTAGATGTTACATCAATAAAATCCAATGACAGCATGGCAGAAGAAATGACAGAAAGTGAGTTCAGAATGCACAAAATTAAAATGATCAGGGAAGCAAACGATGAGATGAAAGAGCAAATGCAGGCATTGAATGATGAGATGAAAGAGCAAATGCAGGCATTGAATGATCACACCAATCACAGTTAAAAGAGCAAATACAGGAAGAAAAATATCATTTAAAAAAATAGTTAGAGATATTGAAAAAAAAACAAACAGAAATCCTTGAAATGAAGGAAACAATAAACCAAATTATGAACTCCATGGAAAGCATAACCAATAGGATAGAACACCTGGAAGACAGAACCTCAGACATTGAAGACAAAATATTTAATCTTGAAAAAAAGTTGACCAAACAGAGAAGATGGTAAGAAATCATGAACAGAATCTACAAGAATTATGGGATATCATGAATAGGTCAAATTTAAGAATTATTGGGATTGAGGAAGGCTTAGAGAAACAAACCAAAGGAATGAGCAATCTATTCAATGAAATAATATCAGAAAATTTCCCAAATCTGAAGAATGAAATGGAAAATTAAGTTTAAGAGGCTTATAGGACTCCAAATACACAAAATTACAACAGACCCACACCAAGGCACATTATAATGAAAATACCTAACATATCAAATAAAGACAGAATTTTAAAGGCTGTGAGAGAAAAGAACCAAATTACATTCAGGGGGAAACCAATACGCATATCAGCAGATTTTTCAATCCAGACCCTAAAAGCTACAAGGGCCTGGAACAACATTTTTCAAGTCCTGAAAGGAAATGGATGCGAACCAAGAAGATTATACCCAGCGAAACTGACATTCAGATTTGATGATGAAATAAAATCCTTCCATGATAAACAAAAGCTCAAAGAATTTACAAGAAGAAAGCCAGCATTACTGAATATTCTCAGCAAAATATTCCATGAGGAGGAGATGAAAAAAAAAAACAATGCAAATAAGCAAAGGGAGGGATTATCCTAAAGGAATTGTCAAATAAAGGAGAAACCAAGTCGTGTCAAAAAAAAAAAAATGAGCCAAGTGACCGGGATTGCAAATCATATCTCAATAATAACCCTGAATATTAATGGCCTGAACTCATCAATCAAAAAACATAGACTGGAAGATTGGATTAAAAAGAATGATCCAACAATATGTTGCCTGCAAGAGACTCATCTCATAGAAAAATATACCCATAGACTAAAGGCAAAAGGATTGGGAAAAACATACTATGCATATGGACTCAGCAAAAAGCTGGAGTATCCATCCTCATTTCAGATAATGTGAACTTCAAGCCAAAGTTAGTAAGAAGGGATAAAGAAGGACATATCATACTGTTTAAGGGAAGCATAAATCAGCAAAACATAACAATCATAAATACCTATGCCCCAACAGTGGTTCATCCATGTATGTCAAACAAATCCTTCTCAATTTCAGAAACCAAATAGTCCATAACACAATAATACTAGGTGATTTTAACACACCTCTTTCACCACTGGACAGATCTTCCAAACAAAAATTGAACAAAGAAAGCATAGATCTCAATAACACAATCAATAATTTAGACAATGGATATTTGTAAAATATATCATCCAACAAAAAGCAAATACACTTTTTTCTCAGCAGCACATGGATCCTTCTCTAAAATAGACCATACATTATGCCACAAAGCTTACCTTAGCAAATACAAGAAGATAGAGACACTACATTGTATTCTATCAGAACATAATGGAATGAAATTAGAAATAAATGAAAGAGAAAAAACAGAAACTACTCCAACACTTGGAGATTAAGCAATATGCTATTACATGATGAATGGATAACAGAAGATATCAGGAAGGAAATTAAAAATTTCTTAGAGGTAAATGAGAACAAAGAGACCTCATATCAAAATCTCTGGGACACTATGAAAGCAGTACATAGAGGAAAATTTATTTCATGGAGCACATTTGATAAAAGAAGAAAAAATCAACAAATAAACGACCTAAAAGCCCTAGAAAAAGAAGAACAGACCACTATCAAAAGGAGTAGAAGACAGGAAATAGTTAAAATCAGAGCTGAAATCAATGTAATTGAAACAAAAGAAACAATTCAAAAAATTGACAAAATAAATAGTTGATTCTTTGAAAAAATAAACAAAATTGATAAACCCTTAGCCAAACTAACAAAGAGAAGAAGAGAGAAAACCCAAATTACTAAAATTCAGAATGAACAAGAAAATGTCAAAATGAACAAGATTGAAATACAAAACATAATTAGAAGGTATTTTGAAAATCTCTACTTGAAAAAATAGAAAATTTTGAGGACATCGACAGGTTTCTAGAGACGTATGAGTTGCCTAAACTAAACGAGGAGGACATACAGAATTTAAATAGACTAATTTCAAGTAATGAAATAGAAGAAGTCATCAAAGGCCTATCAACAAAGAAAAGACCAGACCAGATGGGTTCTCAGCCAATTTCTACAATACCTTTAAAGAGAAGCTCATTCCAATACTTCTCAAAGTATTCCATGAAACAGAAGAGGAGGGAACCATCCCAAACTCATTCTATGAAGCCACTATTACCCTGATACCTAAACCAGCAAGAGACACATCGAGGAAACAAATTTCAGATCAATACCTTCATGAACATCAATGCAAAATTCTCAACAAAATTTTAGCAAATCGCATACAAAAACATATTAAAAAGATAGAGCACCATGATCAAGCGGGTTTCATCCCAGGGATGCAAGGTTGGTTCAATATCAGGAAATCAATAAATGTAATTCACCACATCAACAGACTTAAAGTCAAGAATCACATGATTGTTTTGATAGATGCAGAAAAAGTATTTGATAAAATACAGCCCCCCTTCATGCTGAAACTACTAGAAAAAATATGGGTAGTGGGAACATTCCTTAACATTGTAAAGGTCATCTATGCTAAGCCCATGGCTAATATCATTCTAAATTGTGAAAAACTGAAAGCATTTCCCCTAAAAATTGGAACAAGGCAAGGATGCCCCCTTTCACCACTTCTATTCAACATTGTCCTTGAATCTCTAGCCAGAGCAATTAGACAGACCAAAGAAATTAAAGGGATATGAATAGAAAAAGAAGAACTCAAACTATACCTATTTGCTGATGATATGATTATAGAGTTAGAGGAACCAGGAAATTCCACCAGAAAACTTTTAGAACTCATAAGTGAATTCAGTAAAGTAGGAGGTTACGAGATCAATGCTCATAAATCCAATGCATTTTTATACATAAGTGATGAATCTTTAGAAAGAGAAGTTAGGAAAACTACTCCATTCTCAGTAGCATCAAAAAAATAAAATACTTGGGAATCAATATAACAAAAGAGATGAAAGATATCTGCAATAAGAACTACAGAACAATAAAGAAAGAAATTAAAGAAAATCACAGAAGATGGAAAGATCTCCCATGTTCTTGGATAGGCACAATTAATTTTGTCAAAATGGCCATACTACCAAAAATGTTACACAGATTCAATGCAATTCCAATTAAAATCCCAATGACATACCTTACAGAAATAGAGCAAGGATCCATGAAATTCATCTGGAAGAATAAGAAAGCCAGAATAGCTAAAGAAATCCTTCACAGGAAAAATGAAGCTGGGCATATCCCAATACCAGAACTGCAACTCTGCTACAAAGCAATAATAACAAAAACAATATGGTATTGGTACCAAAATAGAAAGATAGATCAATGGTACAGAATAGAGGACATGGACACAAACCCAAATAAATACAATTTTTTTCATACCAGACAGAGGTGCCAAAAATATGCAATGGAGAAAAGAAAGCCTGTTCAACAAATGGTGCTGGTAAAATTGGAAATCCATATGCAACAGAATGAATCTAAATCCATATCACTCACAGTGCACGAATCTCAAGTCAAAATGGATTAAGGGGGCTGGGGAGATAGCTCAGTCTGTAGAGTGCTTACCTTGTAAGCATAAGACCCTAGGTTTGATACCCAGCACCCCAAAACAACAACAACAAAAAGGATTAAGGACCTCAGAATCAGACCAGAGACCCTGCAGATTATAGAAGAAAATGTAGGTCCAGATCGTCAACATGTCAGCTTAGGACCAGACTTCCTCAACAGGACTCCCATAGCAGAAGAAATAAAAGCAAGAATCAATAACTGGGATAGATTCAAACTGAAAAGCTTTCTCTCAGCAAAGGAAACTATCAGTAATGTGAAGAGAGAGCCTACAGAGTGGGAGAATATCTTTGCCACTCATACTTCAGATAGAGTGCTAATCTCCAGAATCTATAAAGAACTCAAAAATCTCTACACCAAGAATACAAATAACCCAATTGTCAAATGGGCTAAGGAAATGAACAGACACTTCACAGAAGAAGATCTACAAGCAATCAACAAACATGAAAAAATGTTCCACATATCTAGTAATAAGAGAAATGCAAATCAAAGCCAACCTTAGATTCCATCTCACCCCAATTAGAATTGTGATTATCAAGAATACAAGCAACAACAGGTGTTGGTGAGGATGTGGGGAAAAAGGTACAATCATACATTGCTGGTGGGGCTGCAATTAGTGCAGCCACTCTGGAAAGCAGTGTGAAGAGTACTTAGAAAACTTGGAATGGAACCACCATTTCACCCAGGTATCCCACTCCTTGGCCTGTACCCAAAGGACTTAAAATCATCATACTACAGAGATACAGCCACATCAATGTTCATAGCTGCTCAATTCACAATAGCCAGATTGTGGAACCAACCTTGATGCCTTAAAATTGATGAATGGATAAAGAATCTTTGGTATATATATATATATATATATATATATATATACAATGGAATATTACTCAGCCAGAAAGAATGATAAAATTATGGCATTTCCAGGTAAATGGATGAAATTGGAGAATATCATGCTAAGTGAGATAAGCCAATCTCCAAAAAACAAAGGTCGAATAATCTCTCTGATTAGCGCATGATGACACATAATGGGGGGTGGGAGGGGTTAGTGTTAGGGTTACGGTTACGGGGGGGACAAATATGGAGGAAGGAAGGATGTATAGAGGGAAAAGAGTGATGGGACGGGTGGGGGAAAGGGGAAAAATAACAGAATGAATCAAACAACATTACCCTATGTATATTTATGATTGCACAAATGGTATGCCTTTAGTCCATGTACAAACAGAGAAACAACATGTATCCCATTTGTTTACAATAATAAAAAAATCAAGGAAATGAAGATTATTACAAGATTTAAGAAAAATTAATAAATTTATACAACACATGCACCCACTTCAATGTGGATTAAGTGCCCAATCCTAATTTAATTCCTCAAGATTTTTCTTTACACATAATAGATTTAAAAGTTTTTTTTTACTATTCCCCTTTCCTGATTATCGAGAAAAATTTGCCTTCACAGTTCCTGTTTTCAATCATCATAAACCTGCTGAATAATTATCCATATTAAGTTTTTCCTCAAGGTATTTTCAGTAGACCCACATTATATCAACATTTTGTGAATAAGGCTCTTCAGTGTTTCTGACAATTATTCCCACGTATTCTTGTTTATCATTACATGAATGATATTTTGATTGCTGGGCCAATACTTATAGAACACACTTTAACTAAATTCCAACACATTTTATTACAATCTGGCCTCTATGTGGGCACAGAAAATATTTAATGACAACTTCCTATTAACTAATTAGGACATAAATACTCCAATTTTATTCAATTTTTCATGTTCCAAAACAAACTTTTTCTTCCAAATTCTTCTTAGTTCATTTACAGCAACTATTAAGACACTTTAATTGGATTCCACCATATATTACTTTAACTACTGATATGTTGTCACCTTTTTTTAGTTGTTGAGAAAACAACAGAATCCCACTAGTTTTTTTCAGTTAACTCCTTCACCCACTGCAGCTCTTCAGCGTGTTAATGACAAGTTTTCTACAGTTCTTATAGATACATTCCCAACACTCAATGTTTATTTTATCTCTAATAATCTTTACAGGAAAGTCTAATGCCTTTACTGCAGTTGTTACCATTTATAATCAAATCTTGTATGTAATATAGTGGTCATATTCTCAATTTTCAGGAAAAATATTCTCCCTTATGCTGATAAATATGTTCAATTGATTTCAGATAGTTGTTATCATATTTTTTCTCTTACAGAAACAGATATTTATGTACTTTATCTTACTTTTAGAAATACTTAATATTTACAGTATTCATAATTTTCTTCATAATCTCAAACTTTCTTAACTAAATTTTTAGCTCCTATTACTTTCCACACACCTCAGGATGAGTGCCTTTACTTGTTTCAAGTCTCATGCTCCTTCTATAATCTCCTTCATTCCATTTTACAGTGGGATTACTGTCTATACTGATGGAGGAAAACAACAGGGATTATTATCTATATTCACTGATAAAAATGGACTGATTACCTCACATTGCCTCAAGCTTCTCCTCAGCAAGCAAAATTAGTTGCAATTATTTTGGCTCTTTGTATGTTTCCCACCACATTAAACATCATTACAGATTCTCAGTATATAGCCAAATTGAATCCTCATATTTCCTCTGAAATTTGGTCACCTCATTTGGACTCTAATTTGTTATCCTTGATTATTACTCTTCAATCTCTTTTACAGAATTATACAGCTCCAGTATTTCTTCCTCATATATGTAGGCCCACTAAGATTTCTGGACAACTTACTGAAGCAAATGCTCATACTGATGCTGCTATAAAATCACTTTATCCTCTCTTTTCAGATGCCATGGTATCACCCAATTTTTTTCATCAAAATGTTCATTTTTAAATGAAAACATTTTCTATTTCCTCTCAACAGGGCCATGTCATTGTTAATAGTTACTCTCATTTTAACCCTTTTGTTTCCCCACTTGGGAAACAGGAAACCCTCAAGGTTTAAATTATAATGTTCTTTGGTAGATAAATATAACTCATTTTCCTCCTTTTCACCATTTCTTTTTACATGGTACCACAGATAAATATCCAGGTCTTATATGGGCCAGTGCACAATGTTCAGAGAAGGTCTCAGCCTGTATCTTTCAAGTGCTCCTTTCCACTGCCACCATGGACAAACCTCATTGTTTAAAAACTGAGAGTGCCCCTATTTATACTTCTAGTTCCTTTAATAAGTTTTGTAATCAATGGAATATAACCCTAACCCATAGAATTCCTCACAATCCTACTTTAGTTGAACGTGCACATCACACACTTAAAATGTGCCTTTTAAAAGAAAAACAAAAAGGGAATATAGTCTTACTCATATTAGTAGTGCTCTCAATATTGCCTTGTTCACAACAAGTGATCTTTATGTACAGTATGAAGATAATGCATATATTTGGTCCTCTATCTTGGACAGGTACTTTTCCTCTAAGGAACCCCTACCAAAGATTTAGGTAAAATACCAAATTACACCAGATCATATATGGCAGGACCCTGCACCTTTAATTACATGGGGAAGGGGATATGCTGCTCTTATTACTTCTACAGGTCCTGTCTGGATTCCTGCAAGATGTGTGAGATCCATTCATCATCATGAGTTGGCATCAAGGACTTCTCAATCTGATTTCCAAATTCTATTTGACCCTAGAGGAAGAGGACCCTAATTCAAAGTAGGAACATCCAATAAGAACAAGAGGCCCAAGAAACCCTCAGTCTTCTAATTATCTAGTGACTTGGGGGAATATAAAGATTTTAAGAACATATGCTCAACAATTTGTAGCCCAGATGTATTTAGAATGTACCCCAGAAAATTTGGTTACAGTTCTGTTTGACAAACTTACCCAGCATTCCACAATTATGCTGAATATTATTGTGTCATTTCTGTTATTGTATCCTTGTTGGTGGTGCCCTAGTACTTAACAAAAATTGTTAATTCTTTTGAAATCTGTATCATCAATCTATTTTGATAATACAGTGGCTATTATTTGCTGATGTCACATCATAAAGAATGCCATAATTTAATAATATGGGTTGTTTTCATTTAACTAATAATAGTAAACCCATTTAAAGGGAATTGGATCACTTAATGACATTGTAGAGAAGGTTCAACAAGGTGATGGAAGATGGGATTTTTTTAGATTGGTTAACATTATGGCTACCAAATTTTACATAGGTCAAAGAACTTTTCACTGGACAATGTTTATTGATATTTACCTCATTACACTCTGCTTGTTTTTGCCAATGTTTGCCTTGCTTTCTCCCTCCATTTTCCTTGAACAGAAGACAAGTCATGTCTATTGTAAAGGCCATACAAAACAAAAATGGGGAGTTGTATGGATTTCAGATCAACCAATGTACAGAGCAGAAAGTCCTTTCTGTTGAGCAAACACTTCAGCACACAATAGATGCTCTGTTTGAATGACTTAGAAATGCCCTGTAACTCCTTGGTCATTGAGACCTGGAGACACTATCTCATTATAGTAACCTGTGGTCATAGTGGACTCCAAGAAGCAAGCAAGTTAAGTGATCTGGACATGAGCAAAGATAATTGTACTATGTAACCTAGTGTAACTCGATATAACCCTGGAATAGATAATAAACTGGACTGGCTTTCCCACAAGAGCCACTTTTTGCTTTTTGCCATCCTGTGTGTTTGTCTCTTTATTAGTTCTCCCCTTATCCCTTATAGCTGGACTCCAATTAACCTTTATACACCACCCTGCACAAGTCTAAGCAGGAAAGGAAAAGTTGGGAAAATGAGGCCTGATGACATCAACCAAGTGGAGCAGATGGATTAGGAACCACATCTGACCCTGGTCTCAACTTTGCCTTCTTCTCTCACTTTGATAGAAAGGAGACAAGTGTTAAGTGCAGCACAAAGAAATCCTATTCTTTGAGAACATATTGATGGCCTCAAAAGGGCACTGGCTAACAGAGTCCATTAGTGTCCTTTCTAAGACCCTGGTACCTGAGAATATATGAATGTGACTGGACATGGGGAGAGGCTATTTTTATTCTCTGTTGCCAGCCACAGGGGTCTCTTCAATCTAGCAAGATTATATGAAAACCTAGGGGGAAAATTATCAATATCTACTAAGAATTGAGCACTCACTTTGGTACAGTCTTTCATAGTAGAACCACCTTACCCATGATGACAGATGAATGTCATTAATACAGATGTAAACACTGAGGCTTACAGAGTCAAAGTATCTTTCCCAGGGTCAGGGACTCAAATCCTGTACTCCCCACCACTAATGATCTCTATTTCTCTCAGAGATGGGTTGTGGAGAGATGTACTAGGGGAGAAGATTGGGGCTTGGAGGAACTGGCTCTCTTCTTTCACAGCAAAATTTGTGCAACTTACTGGCAATTAGCAGAAAGTTTTGATGCAACTGGCTTGTAAATTGGAAAACTACATCAGTATATGATAAGTTATAAGAGATCAATGACATCACTGCCACTAAAAAAAATGTCCGGAGACACCTCTGGGAAAATTTTATTCCACTCTCATCCTGGGAAAGTAGAGCTCTATTATTGTCTCCATTCTTCATTCAAAGAAACAAGGCCAGGAAATTTTAAAATATGCAAACCAACTATGTTGGAACCAGAATGAGAATCCAAATCTCCTTTGTTCTGCTCCAAGACAATTTTTCCCAACTGGCTATGTTGCCTTTTACAAGACCCATCAGATTACTATCATGAGGAATGTTTAGACTACAGCTGTTATTGAAGAAAGAAAAGAAAAGAAATGAAATGAAAATATTAGAGAAACCCCTTTATAATGCTGGGAAGAAGAGCTAGTGAGGGCTGGACTTTTCTACCCAAAAGACTAATCTTTCATCTTATTTTTATCCTGCTGAATAGTCCTTCAAAAAGTGAACATTTTATGTAAAATGTAAATATATTATGTAAAATGGAAATATTTTAAGATTAAGAGAAAAGTATTATTGGGTATTTCTGGCACTTATGCAAACTGCATTTTATTGATTTTGGTGATATATAAGACATTCTCTAGCTAATAAAATTTTGTACTTATTGTGATTTTACTCATTTTATATATTCAATTCTGTTTTTTCAAAAGTAAATATTCTGGTTTTCAGGACTCCTGACCCAACAGTGACCAGTCCTCAGGACCATGAGCCAAATACAAGAATAAGTAGACCCAAATCTCCATCATGTTAGATTAGGATCAGACTTCCTACAATGCTCCCAGAGAGAAAGAAATAAAAGCAAGAATCAATATATGGGATGGATTCAAACTATAACACTCTTTCTCAGCAAAAACAAGAATGTGAAAATCTATGGAATGGGAGAAAATCTTTTCCACAGACACTTCAGATAGAGCACTAATCTCCAAAATTTATGGAGAAATTAAAAAATTTTACAACAAAAACACAAAGAACTCAATCAATAAGTGGGCTAAGAAACTGGACAGAGACTTCATAGAAGAAGATATACAGGTGATTAACGACTATATGAAAAAGTGTTCATCATCTCTAGTAATTTGAGAAATGCAATGATTTTACTTCACTCCAGTTAGAATGGCTATTTTCAAGAACACAAGCAGTATGTGTTGGTGTGGATGTGTGGAAAAATGCACACTCATACATTGCTGGTGGAGTTGCAAAATTGGTGCATTCACTCTGGAAAGCAGCACAGAGATTGCTCAGAAAGCTTGGAATGGGCCCAGCATTTGAACCAGCTATCTCACTTCTCAGTTTATACCCAAAAGACTTAAGATCAGCATACTACAGTGGCACACCAGAGCAAAGTTTATAGCTGCTCTATTCAAAATAGTTATATTGTGGAACCAACCTAATTGCCTTTCAATAGATTAATGAATAAACAAACTGTGGTATATATATGCAGTGGAATATTAATTATAAGTGAGAATAAAATTATGGAATTTGCAAATAAAATGGTGGAATTGAATAATATAATGGTAAGTAAAATTAAAAGTCCCCCCCATAAAAAAGCTGAATATTTTCTCTGATAAGTGCATGATGATACATAACAGAGGGTTTTGGGGTGTAAGAGAAGAATGGAGAAACTTTAGATTGTGAAAAGGGAAATGGGGTGGTAGTGGGTGGGGGAAAGAAAGAGAGTGAACTAAGACAGACATCATTACCCTGGGTACATATATGATTACACAAATGGTGTGAATCTACATTGTATACTATAGAAATAAAAAGTTATACCCCACTTGTGTATAATGAATCAAAATGCAGTGTATAAAAAGAAAAAGAAAAGAAAACAAAAATTGAACATTCTAAACTTGTACATTTACCTTTAAAAATTCTGGGCCATATGCCAGGCAGTATGATGCCTGCCTATAATCCCAGAGACTTGTAGGACTGACATTGGAGGACAGCAAGTTTAAGACCATCCTCAGCAACTAAATGAGTCCCTATGAAAAAAACTTATATACTATCTCAAAATTACAATAAAAGGGGCTGGTGATGTAGCTCAGGGGTTGATTACCCATCAGTTTAATCCTCAATATCAAAAATTAGGAGGAATGTATTCTAAAAGACATTAGGTAGAGGGCTGTTACTCCATGAACACTGATGCATTTTTCTTTTAAAAATCAGCTGTGATTGTCTCCTACTTTCCAGAATAACATGTCAAGAAAAATAAATTAATTAGAGAGGAGAGGGTTTGCAAATAAATGATAACAAGTAATTAGAATGATTGCTGAACTCACTAATATTTTTCCACATGTTACAATGTAGAGCCCAGGTATTCCTGTTGTAGTCCATGAACCATCCAACTCACCTGGAAGCAGAACTGAATGCACATTTTCAGGCTTGATGTGGACATACTGAATCCAGTCTGTACCTTAAAAAGATCTCCAAGTGATTCCTATGTAAGTTAAAATTTGACAGTCACTAAATAATCCCTTCATGATCCTTAGAAATTTTCTACAAGCATGATAAACCTCACTCTCCTGTGTCATTCCTTCCTCTCCATCTTCATTCTTCTTATGTCTCATGAGATAAAAAGAAAATTTTTCTAAATGATAGATTTATAAATTTATTTTTAAGAAAATGCAAGCAGCTTTCTAAAACATTAATAGAGCCGCCTATTTGTAAATTGATTCATTCTATTCCATCATTCCAGATGTGGAACACCTATAAAAACTTAAATTGTTCAACAAACATACTACTTGTGGTAACTTTGAGAGAATATGTAATTAGTATGTTCACAGAATTGAATACTTAGGACTTAATGGAATAAAAAACAAAATAATTTTTATGAAACTATAGGAAAAACATGAAAAAATATTAATATTTATATAAGTACCTTTCCTTCAATAAGAAAAATAAATGAATGACTCCTACAGAAATAAGCAAAGAAGATAAGCAGGCAACTCTCAAAAAATAAGAAGGGAAATAAATGTTTACAAAAGAGACAAAGAAATTGAGCCTTTCAAAAAAAATCATAATGGGCTTCCTTCATGGTATCACTGAAGAGGATCTAAAAAGTTCACTCAGAAGGGAAATGGCAATCTCAACTTGGCCCTGGCAGATTCTTGACTTACATAATAGAAAGGAATTTCAGGGCATATGAGAAAAAGCACAAATATTTATTTAGAAAAACAAGGAGATTATATAGAAATGTAAATAAGAGTCAGATATACATTCAAGGGGAGAAGGGGAGCAGGTACTTAAGACTGAGACTCATTTTAGGGGTAATGGGTTCATCTTTTTAAAAGAAATTTTGTAGATGGTGAACATGAGAAGCTGCAAGCAGTGAGGGGTAAGGGGATATATATCTGTTGAGTTCAACACTTAATCATGGAGCATAGGGTCCATTACAGTTGCCTGCTTTTCTCAGAGTCTCTCTGTTGATGTCGTCCAGTCAACACATAATGTGTAGAATATACAGATGAGCCTCTAATAATATTTTCCCCTTCACTTTATTGAGTCTAAAGGAAACATTATGAAAATTAGCAATATATATTAACAGCAATTTAGCAATGCCCTAAACAGCTCAGCAAGAACCTGCTTCAAAATAAAATATAAGAAGATCTGTGGATGTGTTTAATCATCTATGGGTTCACTTCCTGGTTCAAAAAAATAATTTGTGGTGAATTTAGACAAATTTATGTATAAAAAATGACAAGTAGAAGGTAAATATGAAACATAAGTATTACATATTTTAATTCTATACACATGAAAAATAAAAAATAATTGACATAATAAATATCCACAAGAGAGTTTCATAAGATCATTAATTTTCTAAAATATTTCAAATTATTATGCATTCTTTCCTTTGAATATTTCAAATTATTATGCATTCTTTCCTTTGTTTATTTCTTCTCAGAAATCATAAATAGGAACTTGAAACTACTATATAAAACAAAGAAATAGCTTTTCTCTCTAGCAAAACTAAGCCCTTCTGTTACAGCATTTACAATTTAGTTGGGATTTCAGTTGGCATCCATTGACAGATCCACCTGCAAAAGTTAGTTAATAATCCTCTTTGAAATATTTTTTCCTACTGAGAAAATGAGACTTAATTGAATTATCCAAGGTAATGGTTAGAAGGGAGTAAGTAGTTTGCTTTCAACTTAGGGATATAGCTGTTTATTATTATTATTATTACTATTACTATTATTACAACTACTCTGTAGGAAATGCTGCATGTGATCTGAAAACTCAGTATTATAAAACATGATTACAAATAAGTAAATGATTCAAATATAATGCCTTCTGAAGTCAAGAAAGTACAGAAAACATCATCCTTAGGAATGATAGAAGAAATGAACTGGAAAGTTATTTTCTAAAAGAATATTAAAGTATCATTTATATTCTTGGCTAACTATACTATATTGTTCTTTGTCTAATTAGCCTGGCCCAACTATATCCCATATTCACTAATGCAATAGATGGTTACAAGGCAAGTTTTTCCTCTAAATTTTACTTTTTCATGTTATCTTCAAAGTCCCCTGTAAGAAACACTCATGCCATAGGCATATTTCTTGCTCATAAATTTTACCATTTCAGAAACTATACCAATTACTGTTAACAAACACTGTTTATATCGCAAACAGAAACAGCTAGCCCGTGATTTCCAGAAAATCACCATTATTGAGGGGATTTCTGTTTACAGACACTGTGCAGAAAGTTAACAAGTACAAGACTAATGAGAGTGAAAACTGTTAACACTCTGAAGTAGGGGTCAAGATCTCTTTGATTAATTTTTTTTTAAACTGGAGTAAAAGGAGAAAAGTAACCAGTTTGCATAGATAACTGATCTAAAATTTATCAAAATTGATCCTCAAGGGCTGGGGAGATAGCTCAGTTGGTAGAGCACTGGCCTTGCAAGCAAAAGGCCCAGGATTCAATCCCCAGCACTGCAAAAAAAAAATAAAATAAAATAAAATAAATAAATAAAAATAAATAAAAATTGATCCTCAAGATATACACCTAAATAAATTCTACTGAAAAACTTTTCCTTTGATATTTAAATGTGACATGTTCTTTGTTGTATATTAAAAAGGAAAAGCAATGATGATATTATTTTGCCACAAATATTTGGCAAACTGGAGTCTTTTAAAGAATTTTTTTAAATCATTAACTTAAAATCCATTCTAAGTATTTTCATCATATTTTGTAGTTCACTAAAGAAATATATTTATTTTACAACTTTTCACTCTTCAATGTAGCTGATGTTTTCGAAGTATGATATTTTTGACCTGTTAATACCTGTTTGTGTGTGTGTGTGTGTGTGTGTGTGTGTGTGTGTGTGTGTGTGTTACCCACCGGTTCTTTGATTCTTATACATTTGCACATATTCTCATCAGTTTTCTTCTCACTTTTTTCCTTATTTTTTCTTTTTCATTTTGATTAAGGTTTAAATGGCTCTCAAGTGATTCAGTGCAAGAATTAGCTCATAATTTACTTTATGACACCAAAAATTATCATTTTATACCTCAATTATGCCTTAGTTCCTCGCTTGTACCTGTATAGACTAATCACTTCATTACTTTATTATATGCAGATATTCTCTTTAATTTCCCCAATAGGAGATTTTAGTACATAATTTAGAATAATTATTGTCTTGAATTAAAGAAGTATTATCCAATATAATTTGTTATACTTGTTAATCCCAGTTCCTTCTTAGAAATCAATCCATCTCCCCACCACCAAAAAATTAAGCAAATAAAGTGAATACCATTTTAATTTTTTGGGGGGGTGCTGGGGATTGAACCCAGGGCCTTGTGCATGCAAGGCAGGCACTCTACCAGCTGAGCTAAATCCCCAGCCCCCAGTTCTAATTTTTTATATATTGAAATTACTTTATGTAACTCAGAAATTGAGAAATTCAAGCATGTAGGGGGAATATTACATATTGTCTAGTTTGTCAACATACAGTTTCTGGTTTTCTCTCCAAAAATGAATTTTAAGACATCTCTGATATTGTTTCAATGCTATTTTTAGAATCTTATATTAGTTCACATGAATTGCCTACTTTTCAATAGTGATACATGCATGATTTTTCACCATATTATTTTCTGGCACATTAGGATCCACTGCAATAATTTAACAATCATTCTCTTGTAGATTTAGTGTCTTACAAATTAAATAGATTTATTCAGAAAAGTAACCTATGTATAGGCATTCTTTAGTGCCCACTCAGGGTCTTTTCTACTGTGTTTTCTGTGTTAGGCTCATTTGACACTTATTATCCACCTCACATGATAGTTGGTGCTCTTTTGATGCAGTTCTGTGCTCTCATAATTGTCTGGTTACATTTCTGATCAATGTAGTTTTGAATTTACAAGTCTCCTGACATTTATTCTACTTACTATTTATTTCTGCTAATGTAGTAAATTGTTTAATAATATTTTTCACATCTACTCTCTGATGACTAACATACTGATATGTTACCATAAGTTTCTTCACTTTCAAATTGAGCAGCTTTCCTTGAATATGCAAAGTATCAAAAACAGATACACCTTTAAGTGCAAGTAAAATGCTTGACTAAAACAAAAAAAAAAAGTACATGTTAGATGAACTACACTGGAAAAATTAGATCACATATAGCAATTTGTAGCTCTGTGAACCTGAGCAATTAAAATTTTAAGACTATTTACTCTTATAAAATATAAAGAGAGGAGTAGCTATATAAAATCGGGAAGAAGAATGAACAAGGCTATTTTATGTAAAATGCTTAGTTTATCTCACATATAGTAGTATCTTGATTTCATATCAAGTATCTTGATTTCAATAAACAATATTGATTGTTTTATTTATAATATTGACAATACTTGTAAAACCACTGAGAAGTTTTCATGTGGGAAGGAGGACATTCAGCATATGCAGAAATGCTGTAATGGAAGAGACTACTCATAGGATGTTAAATTACATGAAGGTAATTTCAATATTATTTAAAAGTGAAAATCCATATTTCTTGGAAAAGTAAACTTCAGTAGCACAGACCTGGGAGCAGTGTATGACAGCATGGTCCATATGAATAGAACTAGTAGAAAGAGAATATATAAGTTTCTCTGACAAAGAGACAATCAGTTTGCGTTCAATGGAGAAAATAAGTGTTGCAAATAAGGAGGATGAAGTGTCTTCATTTCATTTTGAGACAAAAGGGGAATTTTGGAGATTAAATTCTTACAGAATAAAAGAAGAGGATTGATGTTGAAACCCTTGAGAAAGTTTTTAAGTGTTGTTTTGTTTCTGAAATACTGGAGAAACAACATAATGGGCATTGTACAAAAAAGTTTATGTCCCATTTACATGATTAGGAGGAATAGAATCCATAGATACAAAGTCATTGGTTTTGTGCTGAAAGCAGTGAAGTACAAGAAAGTAGTGCTCTTATCTTTCCCACTTTCTCTGAAGCCATCTTAAATAGAAAATTGTCTTTGCAAGGATGAATTCAAGAAATGCACATAAAGTGAGGGGATAAGGATAAAAATATATAAGTTATTTCAAATGTGGAAATAGTTTGAGAAACAGAGAAACAATATTAGAAAGATATTTGATAAATACTTATTGCTTGTTGGGCTTATATTTGTCTGATACACAATATTGAAATGAAAATTATATAGATTATAAACACTTAAAAATGAGTGATTGACTCATACATGCTATGCTTTATTCTTAAATAACAAATACATAGCCAGTTTTTGTGGAATCTAACCAATTGAGTAAAGTCTACATCTCACATTATTAAATACTGTGAAAAACAAAACAAAACAGTAATAAAATAGAAAACAGTAAAAATATCTAAGTGGCTTATCAATTTAAGAATAGCACCAAAATTATACTCAGGAAATGTTACTATTTAGTTTTGATAATACGAAAGAACAGTTTATGAATGAAAGCCTTTTGTATGATCTGGTACTTTTCTTCCATGTAAGTATTGCTTACCTGATAAACTCAATGTTTTTTCTTTTATAAGCAGAACATTCAAGTTCAACATTGAACTTACAAAGTGGAAATTTTTAGAGCGTCAACCTTGTTCTGTTTCCTAATCACTTCATAATATTATCTCAAATATTTTCCTCTAAAAAGTAATAAATTTGAAGTTATTAAAAAATTGGTAGCATTTATTATTGTGTTTGGAACCATTATACGAATACAAAAACTTCTTGCTGTATGAGAACATAATCATAGGGGTTGAGTGGTAGTTTAGTAGAAAATAGGAAGGGATTTCCTTGGAGTTGCTTGAAAGGATACCACCTATATGTATTATGAAACAGGCTTTCATAACAAGTGTAACAAAAAAGTGATAAAATTATGGTTGTTAGAGTCTTCCTGTCATGAATTAATCTATTCATATTCAATGTATTTATATATAATACTAAAATATTTGTTTAGATATTTATAGCACATTCACCCTCTTGAAGAGAAAACATATCAAAGGAGAAGTTCAGCTTGAATATTTCCCTTTTATACTCCTCTCTCTCCTCTATAGGATAATAGAGATGCAATATGCTAGTATTATTTTAACATTCTTAGAATATCTGACTCTACTTTAATCTGGTCCCCTGTTAATAAAATATCTCATAGTATCTTTCCTTTAGTTCTTACTGTATTATTTTTTCATTCAATCCATTTTAACCGAACAAATTGTGATGTGATATGAGAAAATGAAATTAGATGAGGACTAAACTGCATAATATACATCTGTTCATGCACCCAAGGTAACATTATATTTGTGGAGCAAGAATATTAAGGAGCACTCATTTGATAATGAACAAAGGAAAGTGCTCATCAAATAAAGCATGTGAGGACTAGAGAAATACTTTCATGAGAAATAGCATGAAGACCATTCTTTTATCCCAAACCTGTTAATGATCGTTAAATGGTGAGTATAGGTTTTGGAATTAATTTCAAATAATCCAACACCTCTGAGAATTAGTATGGGTTCAGTATGATTTGTTAATCAGGATAGAGTACTTCACAGCTAAACAGAAATAAAAATTGCAGCATAATGTGAGTTTTTGAACACTGGCTTCATGTTCAATGACTGGAGAAAATGCAGAGACATAAAACAGGAAAATTTTGTCATTCCATGGAAATTCAACCTTTCTCTCCCATTGCAACCATACATACCCAGGTCACCGCCACCTCTGATCTAAACTCCTGCCCTGGAAGTTGTTTTGCCTGATTCTATTACTGCCTATGCCCACCCTGTTCTACTATCTACACTGCAATCAGTGCTCTATTTAATAATAAATTATATTATGCCATGCACCCCATGCCAGAATTACTCCATTGCATTCTGCTACATTTTAATATATACTTCAAAATCCCAACAAAGAGATAAAGGCAAGGCATAGACATACTCTTACTATTGTTACTGCTCTTTGCTTCTAGTTACCCTGAGATTCTCCCCTGACCCACACTAAGGAGTGTGTGTGGTTTTTATTTATATATATATTTTTTTCTGATAATAGGGATTAAATCCAAGGATGCATATCTATAAACAACTAGACACATTCCAACAATCTCACCATTTCAAAATTTTGAGACAAGGTCTCTCTAAGTTGCTTAGGGTCATGAACTTGTAATGCTCCCAAATCAGCCTCCCAAGCTGCTGGTATTCCACACATGTGCCACCACACGCAGAGAAGGAGTGTTTTTTTATCAGCACGTTTGTATTATTCTGTCCATATGGAATGCTCTCAAAGCAATGAGAATATTGGTATTGGTATTGATAGTACCCCTTGCCTTCATTCAGGCCTCTATCCAATATATTTTTTATATTATTCAGCATGGCCTAATACACCTTTCTAAGACACTTCTATAACCTTATCTAATCTACTTTTTCAGTGCACTTATTACAGTAAAACATTTCATGTGTGTTTGCTAATTTCTTTCTCATCCAGCAAACATAAGCTGCATGAGGCAAGGCACTTGTTTGTTAATTCCAGGGTCAAGTAAGTATTAGGACCTTAAAGATCTTTATTGTTTTGGAATAAAAGAAAACAATGGATGATAATTTGAAATAATGCAACTCATATTATTTCAAGCACAAATAATCAACAAGGACACTCCACTATAGTTTATTGATAGAAGAAACATTCTATATATGTGTGAATACAGTGTTCACTGACCAAATTCAGCTACTCAGCACTTAAGTTGTGGGATAGTGCAACTGAGGAATTGTATTTTTGATTTCCATTTGAGTTAAATTTAAATAGCTACATGTCTACAATATTAGAAAATACAGAATAGAAAAGTCATGGGTGAAGTGGTATAACTAGATCCATTAGCCTATCATATTGACACAAATATTTCATGTGGTTAAAATTAAAGAAGCTGGAATAGGCAAGACAGTAGAATAAATCAGACATAATTTTCTTATGTTTATACCTGAATGTGCCACCAATGAAAATCCACATCATGTGCAATCATGGAATTTGAATAAGTTATATTCCATGTATGTATAATATATCAAAATATACTCTACTCTCATGTATATCTAAAAAGAAAAAAGTAAAAATAAATAAATTTGAAAAACATTAAATAAGCTGGAAGTAGTAGTGCCTGTCTATAATCCCAGCATTGGGAGGGTAAGGCAGGAGGATGGCAAGTTCAAGATCATCATCAGCAACTTAGCAAAGTCCCAAGCACTTAGCAAGACCTGTCTCTAAATAAAAAATAGAAAGGGCTGTGATGTACCTCAGTAGTTAAGTGTGTTTGTGTTCAATTCCTGGTTAACTGCCCCACCCTGATTTTAAATAATCTTCTTTAAATTTTTGTCTAACTTGAAATGAGTGTCCAGGTACTTCTACTTTATGAAAAATATTACATGAACTCCCAATAGCTTGCTTTGGGTTTGGCAAAATAACTCAGTGGTAGAGTGTTTGCCTCGTATACATGAGACCTTGGGTTTGATACTCAGCACTACAGAAAGAAAAAAATGCATTGCTTTGATTTTGGTTTAAAATTGATTAATGTAATATTGGGAATTATGATACTATATAAACATAAAACATACAAGTTTTTAGACTGTTGAAAATTAAAGAAAAATAAAAATAAATATTAGATAATTATTTATTTTCATACTGAAGCTAATTTATGAAATAATTATTTCTAATACTGGTGGATACTTTAGATGAATTTATTTAAAGAACTGAAAATAGCTGTCACTTAATTTTACATATGTGAATATGCCAATGAAATATTCAGGTGCAGTTATATGTGTTTCGTATATAGAAATTTTCAAGTTATTATTTATGCTATTATGAAGTAGGGAATATTCTCAAATCAGACTCTCATGAATTTACATAAGTACATAGATAATGCAGGCTATTGCTGAAGTCAAATTCGAAAATAAACAATTAATTTTTTTCTAAAAATAAAAAAGTATAATGAATGGATATTGTATATATGTATTTTTGTGTGAATAACTTATCACTCAAAACATCCATAGTCTTTATTTCACTGAGTTATATGTTATTAGCATCTATAATATTAGTGATAACACTAGATAAAAAATTTATTTATATGTGTTCAAGGTAAAAATTAATATTATCTTATTTTTTCCCACTCTGAGGATTAGCTAAGAACACAGCTTCCCGTTTTTGAAATAAACCTCCTTCTGCCTATGTTGAAAACTTTTATTGTATCAATTTCCTACCTCCCTCTGGATTCAAACCACTTTATCTATCTATCTATCTATCTATCTATCTATCTATCTATCTATCTATCTATCTATCTATCATCTATCTATTTAGTCCTAGTACTGTGGATGTAACCAGTGGTGCTTATCCACTGAACCACATCCTCAGTCCTTTTTATATTCTATTTATCCTAGCCAGGATAAATTGGAGAGCTAATTTACTTACATACAGCCTCACTAAGTTATAAGGGCTCGCTTTAAACTTGTGATTCCCTGCCTCTGCCTCTTCAATGGCTTGAATTATACGTAGGTGCCACTGGTTGCTGGATCTAATCACTTTGTCTGTGTTTCTAATGTGCCCACATCTTTTGGAGTCTCTGCTCTGTATCACTTGCACCTTTTGGTCAGAGGAACCACAAACAGTCAGGTTGTTCCTGGATGTATCCAAGATGCCCTTGCCTATAAGAAAGATAATATCCTACTTCTATTAACTAAAACATAAAATTACTGATTTCTGAGTTAGAACACATCGTCCAAATATGTGGAAAAGATTAATTTTGGTTAATGCACACCATAGGGTTCAGAAATGTACAGTGTTTTCTATGCTTTTCTTTTTACATTCACTACAAAGATCCTGAGATTCAATCTTTTCAATTAGACATCATGCTCAGCACTGAATCTTTCAATGAGATCTAAGTGACTACACAAGTTCCAGTCTCTGATCAATTTTTCTGGACCTATAAAGACCTCACATTAAAGTTGAGGTACATTAAAATGGGTTAAGAAAAAGTCAATTCTAGTGAGAAAATCATCAGTGATATCTACTATGGGAGCAGCTTGCTACCTCCTATCACCTGATAACAACAGAATTACTTACTACAAGAGAAAATTTCAGAAATAATTTTGTGCAAATAAAATGTTTATTCTTTTTTTTTGGTAAGGTAAAGAAGCATAGCACTTTAATATTTGGAGCAATTGATTTGTTCATTTGACTTTGATACTTTGTTGATATTCAAAACAGTTTAACACTTCAATCAGGACCATTACTTAATTCCATCATGTAATTATTTGTATGTTGCATTTTCATGGGATAGAAAATACAAATGAGCTACACTGAATAAAGTTTTGAAAACCACAGGTTATTTACTTTAGACCTGGTTTTAAAATATGGAAATAGCCTTATGCCTTAATGTATGTATCCTGTTTAATTATTAGCATTTATTCTGAGGTCAATAATTGTGTATACAATATCATTATTTAGTCATCCACAAAAAACAGAACACAATCATAAACTAGTAGTTATATTAATGGAATTGACAACAATGTAATAAAATTGCATTTAATTACTTTGATAGAGAAAAATAAATCTCTAAATTGTGGATGTTTGGATGTTTCTGTGTCAAACTTCATTAAATAATAATAAAATATATATAAAAGAAATCTAAGTGCTGTAGAAAACAATGGTTTCTGAAAGCACCCAGAAAACCACTCTGGATTCAGGGACTCACACAAGAGATTTTATGAAGCGGAAGAGCAGAGTGTCTGCACTTGAGGGAGAGGTAGAGGGAGAGGGAGAGTGAGAGGAAAAGGGAGGCAGAGGTCATTAGGTCTAAGGAGAGGTTACACTGGGGACACAGGAAATCCTGAGGGCCCCACACACTCTCTAAGGCCTTAGTAGCAAAATAGTTGTGCCTGCCACTCCTCTTAGTTCATTATGACATAACAAACTGTATGGGAGTTAAGGAGAAAGGCTAGGCAGAGCACCACACACTTCTGGACACTGTTCCCAGACAACCATGGAGAGAGGACACTGGGGAGCACAGGAGGCATATAAGATCTCATAAGACCACAGATCAGCAGCAAGTTCACATCAGAAGAGGGAACAACAGGAGAAGAGTGATTGCTACATTCTTGTGAGTATGGAGGACAGGAAATGTCCTGTGAGCCAGGTCTTCAGGCCAGCAGTACACAGTCTCCTGTGTCCTGCAGTTGAGAAGTCTTCACCTAGGAGTTCTTAGTCTTCTAAGGAGTGTTTAAGTTTCTCTCACACACTATTGTTCAACATCTCTTGTGTCCGCTGGGAGAGTGCCTCTCTCCAACCAGTGCTCAATCATTTCTGTTTCCTGTCCTTAATCTCCCTTCCCGAGCATTTCTCAGTGTCTTCTGAGTCCTGTGGATCAGTGCCAATCTTCCACTAGTTCCCAGTCCCCTCTGGGTATTGTGGGTGGACACACTTCACCTACTTGTGGTCATTCTCCAATGAGCCCAGGGAACCTAATTCCTTTAGTGAACTCTCTGTGTGAGCCCCTTTCCTGCTAATGTCAGTACACCACCTCTGGCCTTTTATGTGAGTCCAGGCCAACATGAATTTGGAAACCTGGAAAGATGTGGATACTCCTTCTTTCCAACAAACTCAATACCCCTTTGGTGCTGCCATGCAGATAGGTTCCTCATCAATACATGAAAATACAAGACAATTTTAATTGATGTCAATTCCCACAACACTGAGGACCTCATTCCACCACTCATAGTGTACCATTTCCATAACATTTTTCAACTATCTGATCTCTTACAAGTGATGTAGCATGCCAGTATTTCTGCCATCTCTCTGGGTGGCAGATGCAAAGCATGTATTACAGTTGTTTCAGGATCTTGTCTTCTGTTTGACAAGAGAAAAACCTTTCTAAGACTCCTGGGTCAGGCACAATGCACACCCTCAAAGGAAAGTGTGAAATGTCACCAAGGACAATTTCCAATCATCATGGATGATTTCTTTAGACCTTTCAAATAGCACCATTCTCACCATCCTCATAATTCTGAGGCATTGCCCAGAGGCTCACTCTTGAAATGGATTCCAAAATTCTGACATTTGTAGGAGTTAAACCCTCTCCCAAACCAGCCCTTTCTCATCTTGATCCTGTGGTCAAGGACCCATCATCTAACTTGGCTCAGTCTTCTCTGGGTTCTACCATAAAACTCCTCTCAATCACCATTGTTTAGGGTCTTTAGAGTACACTGGGAGAGATCCCCTCTCGTACAAGTACTGTGTACGTCCCTAAATTTCCCCTTGCTCACCTTTGCTCAGGGTCCTCTGAGTCCTATTTCCCTTAATGAACACTCAGGTTGAGCCCCTTTCATGCTAATATCAATACATCTCAGACCTTATCAGTGCTTCCAGGTCAACATGACTGTATAAACTTGCAGAGATGAGGATACTTCCTATTTCCAGTAACTGCAATAGGCCTTTAGAGTAGCCATGCAGAAAGACTCCTCACAAATGCCTAAAAATCAAAGATAATTTCAATGGATGTCAATTATTTCTAGAGCACTAAAGACCTAGTTCCACCACTCATTGTACATAATTTCATCACTTTGCTCAAATGGCTAAATTCTTATGGGTGATGCATGCCCAGAATTTATGACAATTTTCTGAACAGTGGTGGAAAACATATTTCAATTTTTCAAGAATCTCCTCTGATATGTCACTGGATGCTGTCTTTTGACAAGAGAGGAAATGTCCTAGGACCTCTGGATCAGGCACAATGCATACCTTCAAGTGTCAGTGTGAAATGTGGCCATGGAAAACATTCCCAACATCAAGGAGAAATTCTTCAGAACTTTGAAGAAGCACCACTGCCCACCACCCCTGAAGTAACTGAGAATATTATTGAAAATCTTGAAAAAGGTTCAAGGGCTGTGAGACATCTTGATAACCCTCTACCAGCAGAGGTCAGTCTCCTCTGGCCTTTGTGGTCAAGCGCATATCATCTAAGTGTATTCAGGCTTCTCTGTGTCCTGCACTATATCTCCCCTCTACCTCCATTGCTTAGGTTCATCTGTGTCTTAGAGTTGAGCACACCTCTCCTACCTTTTCTGTGTCTTCTCTGGGTCCTTCCCTGAATCTCTGATCACCCATCATTGCTCATGGTACTCTGAGTACTGGGGATGAGTGCCCCTCATGAATGATTTCTCAGACTCCACTGGGTCCTCTTGGTGATAACCCCTCTCCTAACATTGCTCAGCCTCTTGTTGTACCCTCTAAGTTCACCTAACCTGTCATTACTCAGTTTATTCTCAACCTTGTGGGTGAGTGCAAGTCACCTATTACTGCTCAGGCTTCTATGCTTCTTTTTTATTCATTCTTTAACCATTCTTTGCTCATTCTACTCTCTTGACAGTGTTCAGTGTTCTCTGGGTCCTGTCCTTAATCTCCTTTCACACACCATTTCTCAGTGTCATCTGTGTCCTGTGAGTGAGCATCCCATTCCCACCAGTATTCAGTTTCTTCTTTATATTATGAGTATACAAATTTCAACTGAGTGCTCACTCTCCAATGAGTCCTAGGCAACCTGGTTCCATTAGTGAGCTCTTTGGGTGAGCCCCTTTCCTACTAATGTCAGTACACCATCTCTGGCATTACCTGTGTATCTAGGCAAACATGATTGTAGAAACTTGGAGAGATGAGAATACGTCTTCTTTCCAAGACCCTTAATAGATCGTTGGTGTCTCCATGCAGAGAGGATTTCACTAAAGCTTGAAAACATAAGACAATTTTTACAGATGTTGATTGGAATAGCACTGAGGACCTCATTCCACCAACTCCACACATTTACTCAAGGGGAGGAGCTCTTATGAGTGATGTAACATGCTCAGGATTTCTAAAATTCCTCTGAGCAGTGGATGGAAAGCATATATTTTAGTATTTTCAGGATATTCTCTGATAGGTCACTGGCTACTCTTGTTTGACAAGACAGGAAAGCTCCTAGGAATGCTGACTCATGAATAATGCACACATTCAAGGGACAGTGTGAAATGTAGCCAAGAAAAAATTTCCATCATAATGGGAAAGTTCTTCAGACCTTTGAAATAGGACCATTATCACCATACCTGAGATCATTGATACAATGGCACGATGTGTAATCTTGAAAAGGTTCCAAATCTCTGAGTGGGTAAGAACTCCTCTCCCAAAAATACTCCATCTCCTCTGGATTCTGTAGTCAAGCACCACTCATCTATCTTTGATCTGTCTTCTCTGGGTTCTGACCTAAACCTCCTCACAATAATCATTGCTTAGCATCCTCTGGATTCTGTAGTCAAGCACCACTCATCTATCTTTGATTTGTCTTCTCTGGGTTCTGACCTAAACCTCCTCACAATAATCATTGCTTAGCATCTTCTGAATATTCTGGGTGAGCACCCTTCTCCCACCAGTTCTCAGTCTTCTCTTTGGTCCTGCCCTAATCTCCTCTCATCCATCATTGCTCAGGATACTCTCAGTTCTGTTGGTGAGCACCCCTCACCCATTAGTGCTCTGATTCCACTGGGAACTCATGGTGCTAGCCCCTCCTAATATGGTTCTGTCTTCTTTGTTTAAGCTACTCCATTTGCCTAACCTGTCTCTACTAAGTCTCCTTTGGGTCCTGTGGGTAAGCTCCCCTCACATAAAAGATCTCAGTATCCTCTGTTTCCTTTGAGTTCCCTAACCATTCCATGCTCAATCCTTTCTGGGTCCTATTGGTGAGCACCTTTCAACTTAGAGTGTTCAGTCATCTTTCTTGTTCCAGGTTCTCCAAGGTAATCCTTCTCATCCTCCTCTGGGTCCTGTGGGTGAGTGCCACTCACCTGACAGTGCTCAGGCTTCTCAGGTTCCCCTCCTTTTTATCTCATCACACACCATTGCTCAGGATAATCTGAATCCTGTGGTGAGGGCCCCTTGAACACAGGTGCTCAGTTTTCCCTGAATATTGTTTTGGAGCACCCCTTACCTTGCAGTACTCTGCCTTATCTGTGTCCTGTGGGGAGTGCCTCTCCTGCAGCACTGCTCAGTATACTCTGGGACATCTGGTTTAGCACCCCTCACCCAGCAGTGCTCAATCTATGTCATGTGTGCTAAATTTCTGTAACCAATCTTATCTCAACCTCCTCTGGATCATGATTGTGACCCTAGATAGCCTAACATTACTCAGCCTTTTCTGGGTCCAGTCTTTGAATGTACTCGAAGATTTCTCAGGGTATTCTGAGTCCTCTGGGTGAGTTATCCCACCAGTGTTAGTCTTCTCTGGGTCCTGTTAATTTTACACCTGCACCATTGTTAAGGGTCCTCTTAGTCCTTCAATGGGAGAGAGTTCCCCTCTCCCACTAGTGCTCAGTCTTCTCTGGGTCCTGCCCTAAATCTCCCTTCATCCATATATTCTCAAGTTCTCTGAGTCCTCTGGGTGAGAACTTCTCACTTACTCTCTGATTCTACTGGATGCTGTCAGTTATAGGCTCTCTTCTAACATGGCTCAGTCTTCATTTTTTAAGCAACTAAATTTGCCTAACCTGTCCTCACTCAGTCTCCTTTGGACCTGTGAGTGAGCACCCTTCACCTAACAGTGCTCAGTCTTCCCTCTTTCTTTTTTCTGCTTTCCCTAACAATTTCTTCCTCATTCTTTCCTTGGTTCTTTTTGTAAGGATCCCTCACCTTAGAGCCCTCACTTTTCTCTCTGTTCTGTTCCAGGTTCCCAAAGGCAAACTTTGCTCAAACTTCTCTGGTTTCTGTGTATGAGTGCACCTCTCCTGAGTCTTCTCTAGGTCCTATTCTTAATGTCACTTCATAAATCAATGTTCATCATCATCTAAGTTCTGTGGTGAGCACCAATCACACACAGGTGTTCAGTTTTCCCTGAAATTTATTTTGGGGTCTCCCTTATCTTACAGTACTCTCTCTTACAATTACCCTGGGTGACCTCCCCTCATCCAGCAGTGTTCAGTAAACTCTGGGATCTCTGGGTGAATGCCCTTCATCCACAAGCGCTCAGTGTTCTCTGTGCCATCTACAACTTTCCCTAAATCAATCATGTCTCAGCCTGCTCTGACTCTGTAGTACGATCATTGGTAGTCTATCATTGTTACCCTTTTCTGGATTTTCTCTTAATCTCACCTACCCCAACATTGCTCATGGTCTTCAGAGTTCTCTGGGTGAGCGCCTCTCTACCATCAGTGCTCAGGCTTTTCTGGGTCCTGCCTTAAATTCCCTTCATTCACCATTTCTTGGTGTACTCTGAGTCCTGTGGGTGATTGCTGCACTCCTAACATTGCTCAGGTTTCTCTGTTTAAATGCAGTCATTTATTAAAACCAACCAGCAACTCCTTCAGGTTAGCTACCAGGAAATGTACTGCCTATCTTCCTTTTCCAAAATCTTTATGTCATTTGAACTCAGGGGCAGTGCCAGCACTGTGGCTCTGGACTGGTGGAAGTGATCCTGAAGGCACAGGAAGAAGGGAAAGGGGCAGAGGGTTCCAGAGGGAATTTTCAGACTCTACTTGCTATGCAGCCTGCACTTCTGTGGTGATTATGGCCTCCAGCCCTGGAAATCCA
Source organism: Sciurus vulgaris (assembly GCF_902686455.1). Classification (NCBI taxonomy): domain Eukaryota; kingdom Metazoa; phylum Chordata; class Mammalia; order Rodentia; family Sciuridae; genus Sciurus; species Sciurus vulgaris. The sequence goes on along the minus strand of NC_136474.1, from coordinate 5,426,090 downwards.
CTCTCATGACAAACAAACAAACTTTGAACCTCTTTGAGCTTCTAGGGAGATCAGCTGGGGCAATGTGCAGAAGGCACTTGGTGTCCACCCCTGATCTAGAATCCCCTATTCACTGCACCCACACAGCATCACAACTTACTCTACAGTAGGGGGTGATTTCCTCAGCCAGTCAGAATACACCATGAAGCTCACTTCTATGCTACCAGCTTGGGCCAAAATGAGTACAAAGATGGAGGTAAGAATGGGTTTAGGAGGTGGAAGCCACCCCTGACTTTGCACATTGTCTTGCAGCCTGAGAATATTTCTTCCACCTGGCCCCTGGTCAGTGGTCTCTTCTAAAGAGTGAGGAACCTCCAGTCCTGCTAGCAACAATGAGAAGGTAGTGGAAGAAAGTTGAAGTTCCCAGGCTGTGCCTGGCAGGTGGAATAAAGGTAATGACCTGTGTCCCTCAATTGCAGGTGGCGTATTTATAAATGGTAAACTGTGAGGAGATGCAAAGGCAGTTTGATTTTTATTAATTCCCAAAATTTTTAGTTTCACCATGTGAAGATCTTACTCCAATCACAGGAATTTCACACAATCCTGTTTGTAAAGCCGAATCTCCTTCTTAACTCTGCCTCTCCCAGGCACTCTAGGGGGGTTCAAAGCCTGCTCTCTTCACTAACTTTCTTCAATATCCACTGATAATCTGGATAGAATGCAATGCTGGAGTGTGTAGTTGGGACTAGTGAACTCCTAACATTGTGTAGAGGAAAATCATCACCAAAAATCTGGCTTTTAATTTTTGGCTTGGATGGGTACCAGCATTCCCATAGATATTCAAACCCAGGGATGCAAATGTTCTTTATAGAAAATGGCATATAACCTATGGACACTCTTCTGTGCACTTTAAACCATCTCTAGATTTCCTATAATACCTAGTACAATGTAAATGTTCTGGAAAATTTTAGAAAGTAGACCAAAAATAATTTATGTGTTTATTTAGTATAGGTGGAGTGTGTGAATATTATCATCTAAGTTTGTTTTAATGTGAGATGTGAAACCTGCAAATTCAGAAGGTTACCTTCACCCTAAACCTCAGAGAGACATAATGTCTAAATATTAAAACTTGGTTAAATCAGGAGGGGTCACCCCATTCTAAGGGCAATAGGGCTAAATTACTTCTCACCCCAGTGCTATGGGTGAGGCAGTTACTTTTACCATTTAAATGACATAATAACAAATTGCTAAAAATAGGTGGAGATATTTCTGTCATTTTCCTTATAAGGTCACATAATCCACCCAAAATATTGAGGTTAAGGTGGATAAGAATATGTAAGATAAAGCTGCACATTCTTTAGACTGTTTTAAGTGAAGCTTAATGGATGATTCTGGTGGGAGTTAGTATTGATATAGGATCATGATCAGTAAAGGCAGGGCTCAAGAGGGCTGAGAATAGGTGGATTCAGTGGGTAGTTGGAATGTAGGCCCTTTGTGTTATGCTCTAGCTGTGAAGAGGTCTGCATTTTTCCTATGTCTGGAGACTTTCTTTGAGACTGATTTTAGAAGCAATGACCCTCTTATTCTTGTGGAAGAAATGTGTAAGCAGCATAGCATTTAGGATGTGGCAAATATAGCATGAATTATTTTAGCCACATTTATTGTGATAATCAGGAGGAAAAAGCAGAGCAGAAAGATTTTAAAAACATGGATTTGAAAGGCAAGATTAAAATTAGGTATAAGGATATTTCAGTTGTTAAAGATAATTCTGCCACTAAAGGAATGCTAAAAACGATGCCTAAAACTGATGGGAAAGCTGGCTTGAGGGCACCTCAAGATCAAGAAATACCACCTCCATCTCAAGCTCAAGGGAGTGAAATTGAAATTCTCTTGAGAAGGAACCAGTGGGGCACCCTTCTTGCACAATGGAGCCTAGGAAGTTTTATCAATGTGCCCAGCCACTCAGACCTTCAGGGGCTGTTGCAGCAAGGGCCCTGGAAGGTTAGGCTACTGTTCAAAATGGCAGAAGACTTTGGAATCAACCACAAGTTGCTGGTTCTGCAGGAATGCAGAATGCTGGATGTAGGGGGTCAGGGAAACTTCCAACAAGATTTCAAAGGCAGACCTTGGAGGCCAGGTAATGTGCAGCACAGTTGGAAACCTTGCAGGCAGCCCCTGGGAATATAAACTCTAGAGATGTCAGGAGATAGTCAAAGTTGCAGTGGAGATCTCTGAGATAAAGAAATGCCAGAAACAAGGGCTATTGTCTTAGGAAACCAGCAGGAATAGAACAGTGACAAGCCATCAGGAATGCCACTTGAGCTGCAAAATATAAAGCCACAAGGGTGGAGCTACACAAGCCCTTTGGGGAAAACATCACAATGCCATGTGGCCAAGATTCTGAATATGGAGCTAAAGGACCTGCTTGCCAATCTGGATTTTGGTTCTGCTTTGGTCCCATTCCTTCTTTCTATGCCCATATTTTTTAAATGGAAATGTTTACTCAGTACGTTTGTACATTGGATATTTGTAAATTTCTTTTACTTTTATAGGAACTCACAATGTGGGATTGCCTTGAGCTTCAAAGAATTTGGACTTGAATTTGAGTATTCTTGGAACTCTTGGGACTATGGAAATTCTTGGAAATGAGCTAAATGTATTTTGCATTGTCAGATGGCTATGAGTTTTTGGGAGCCATGGGTCAAATATTATAGTTTGGATATGAGGTAACCTTCAAAAGCTGACATGTGAGACAATGCAAGAAGGCTCAGAGTAGAAATGATTGAGTTTTGAGAGTCTTAATCTGTGATTAAATCTTCTAATAGGGATTAATTCAGTGGTAACTGAAGTGGCAGGGTGTAGCTGGAGGAGGCTGGAATTGGAGAGTGGCTTTGGAGTACATATTTCTTATCTGGAGAGTGTTCTCTCTCTCTCTCTCTCTCTCTCTCTCTCTCTCTCTCTCTCTCTCTCTCTCTCTCTCTCTCTCTTTCTCTCTCGCTCTCTGCTTTCTGATAGCAATGTGCAATGTTTGCCTCTGCCACACTCTTCCACCATGATGTTCAGCCTTACATCAAACTCAAGACTGGCTCCAAATCAAGAAATGGAGCCAGTCTTCTATGGGCTAAAATCTCTGAAATCATGAGCCCTCAAATAAATTTTCCTTCTTTAAAATTGTCCTGGTCAGATCTTCTAATCACAGGAACAAAATAGCTGGCCAAAACAATCATGTATATCATAGCACTTGACAAATCCTAGAATTATTCACATAAGATTTATTATTTACTAAGTAAATTAATACTATAGAGATAGCAACAAAATGACATTCATGTTTTCTGGAAGAGATAGATACTTGTTCTTTTGTAAGTGCTTTACGTATTTGTTTCCTCTTAGAAACTCTAAGTTTGGCCAGGCATGTCATGTGCACCTGTAATCCCAGCTACTCAGGAGGATAATGAAGGAGAATGAAAAGCTTGAGATTAGCTTTGACAATTTAGTAAAACCCTGCCCCCGGGGGGGGGGAGGTGTGTTATCTATGTAGCTCACTGGTAAATCAGTAAATTGTCCCTGATATCAATACATAGTACAAAGCAATGTAAACAAAACCCCACTAAATTTGACTACTTTTATTCACATCATCTTGGGTACTTTTTCATTTAAACTGTATCAATAAAATTAGGTAGAAGAAATACCTGAAATCCATGACTTCAACCTGAAACTAATCTTAAGATTATAAAATGAGGTCCATGGAGGTCCATGTGTTCTGATGTTCTGATGCATTTAGAGGCAGATTTTCAAGAGGTAGATTTCAATTGAAGATAATCACTCCTGAGAAAAAAGACCAGAGAAGAAGAGAGCATATGTATTTGTTTTTCAATTTTGTTCCATGTCAGGATTTGCATTTTCTTTCCAAAATACAATGCATTTTTAACTTGCAAACTTTTACTTCCCTACTTTTATTTTTGTGTTAACAGGTCTTAAGCTACTTTATTTCCTTCTCATATTAGCTAATTCATAGTCCTTTATATTAGGAGCTTCCCCTCAATTTTAATACTTCAGTTTTATTCATGTGATGGATTCATAACCTGTAGTGTTGAGCATATTTTTTTTCTGACATGTGAATGTGTTAGAGCCCTAGATTTGCATTGGTGTTATTGTTGAGTGATTAAGTATTGATAAAGAAGTAAATCATACTTCCTTTACCACATTTCGCTGGATGCTTCATTCCAATGAAATCAATAATTAATAAAATACTCATTAAAAAGAGCATTACATTCATTGCCTGTTGTAAAATAAATATTTGAAGAAAGTAATTAGAAGAGACATCTTCCATTGCATTCTGGGAGATCATATCTTGCTTCTCCTGGCAACTTTTTATCCCCTTGAGTCTTGGGAAGGTCTGTTTTCTCTCATTGCTGCATAGAGAGGTTAGAATGGAAGTATCTCATTTGGCAAATTACCCTGAAGTTGGAGCATTTAATCATGGTTCTTATCAGACCAGGCATGGACTCTGAAGTCTCTGGAAACAGCAACTCTCAAACAGCTGCTATCTCACGGCAGTCACCACCCCTACACTGCCACCTGTGCCCAGTCTCACTAGAGGAAGCTTTCAAAGTTCTCAGCCAGCAATATATCTTTCAGCTCTGTGAATGTCACAAGGCTATTATGGATGGGGATGAACCAGCTCACCCCAGAAATCAGATGGAGTGTATCTGCCATGATGCTCTGTCCAACTCTGTGCTAACCTGACCATCACTTTCCCATGCTGTGCACCATGTGCTTAATGGGGCTGGGCCAGTCTAACATGGGAGAGATGTTAGTCAAGTGTTTTTATTCCCCATGAATCCATCTGTTCATGAATGCTGGATTTGGCCTGCTATATCTGGTATGGGCACTGCTGACTCTCATGGCCACAGGAGTTCCTTGCTATCCAGGTATGTTCTACCTTCCAGGACTCTAGTTACTCTGAACTTCCCAGAGCTCTATGCCAAGCCATAACTTTGTGCCAACACCTTTTTTCCCTGTCTCCTCCTCCTCTGGAAAATCCTGAGCCAAATGTAACTTGGGAAACTTTTCAACACTGCCACTGGGTTTAGTCCATAATTTCTTTTACTATGGCAAACATATCTCCACGATATAAACCTAGAGAATCAGCCTGAGGGGACTGGGAGAAAAATTTGACATAGTGAGCAAGGAACAGATTTTAGCTAGAAATCCATGTTCTGAGAGAAAATCTTTCTTCATCTTTCCCTTCAATGGTTTTGGACTTGACCTGTGCCTCTCCCATGGGGCCAAAATTCTATGAGCACAATGAACAGATCTTTCTCAGTTTTACATGCCAATAATTGATGACATTAATCTTCAATCTTCCAGCATCTCTTTCATTAAATAAGAGTTCTGTTCTCATAGTTTATATTAGAAAGATATAAAATATACTACAGCAATCTAGAAAAAAATGAAGAAATTCACTCTCTGGCTAGTAAAGTGTCTATTGAACTAACATTTTAGTACTTACAAAATGTGGAACATATACAAATCAAGCTTCAAGTAAAACATGTATCTGAAGAAGATTGGCATAGTTCTTTACATTTTATTTCATTGTGGCCATGCATATTGCAGCAATGATGGTGTCCTTGTGATGGGTGAAACCCGGGACCCAGGTTTTTGCCACGTGCATCTAAAGATGGCAACTGGCAGAGAGCAAATGGAGTCCGGATTATGCTTGGAGAACAGCAGGAAGCATTTACAATTGGCTGCATGATAATCAGTTCAGCCCCCTAGCGCGTGGACAGATATACTTTACATGTATGCTCAAGCAAGTGATCACTTGTCCTTTAACAGGATTGGATGGACATATCTGGTTACAATTGCTTATGCATGAGACTGCTTATATATTGAGGGTGTAATTTGAATAAAGCGGAAGCTGCTTCATGAACCTCTGAAGTGTACGTGTCTGTCGTCCTGCTGGTTGGGCCAAAAAGAGCGAGAAGCCGCAGCGAGCCACTTGGAGAAAGCCGGGCAAAGAAGTCGCGGTGTTCTATAAGTGGGGGTCCAGACTGGGATCAAATGAGGATCGAACTGGGAGTTGGTGAGCGATCAGATAAATACAAGACAGTTTCGCTAGCATAATTAACAAGAAGGTTTCCCTATTTGAGGAAACAGTTACCTTAAGGTTTTAACTGAAGGTCCCCTAGAGAGGGAATATTAATGGAAGATTCTCCTAGAGAGAGAATATATTGAAAGGCCCTCCCAAGAGACAGCAAACAAATATGTGTAAGTTGCTAATTATGTTACCTTTCCTTGTTTGGTTTCTGTTTGTTGTTGTGTTGTGATATTTGTTCGTTTCTGTCTGACTTCCAAAAAACCAAAATCTCAAAAACAGTTAAGAGAAGGGGAATAGATATTAGAAACTGTAGAAAAAGAACAGTCAAGTTGAGCTTCTGAAAGATAAAGTAGATGTTCAGACCTCTGTGCCTCCCCCAGAGCAGTATTAACTCCAGATATGGGAATACAGCCAATACCTACTTCGGCTCTCAGCCCATTACCTAAAGGAACAGTGGGACTAGTTCTGGGGAAGAGTTCTTCTGCTTTAAAAGGATTAAATATTGTCCCTGGAATTATAGACCCTGATTTTACAGGAGAAATAAAAATCCTTACTTCTTCACCAAGAGGTGTAGCAATAATAGCTCAGGGCGATCGCATAGCACAATTGTTGGTCTTACCCAGTTGCTATGATCAATATCCATAAAAAATATTATTAAGGAAAATAAAGGGTTAGGTTCTACTGGCCAAAATATGGTCATGCTAACATGGGGTTTAAAAGATAGGCCTATGACAAAGTTAGTGATAGAAGGAAAAAGTTTTGAGGGCTTAGTAGATACTGGGGCTGACAAAAGTATTATCAAAATTACAGAATGGCCAAAAGCCTGGCCACTTCAACAGGCAGATCAGACTTTAAGAGGATTGGGTATAGCTTCCACCCCTAACAAGAGTGCAGCCATATTAACATGGAAGGATAAAAAGGTCATAGTGGTGTCATCCAATCTTATGTCCTTGAATATCTCCTGGTAAGCTTATGAGGGAGAGATATTATGGAACAGATGGATTTACATCTCACATCCAAGATCCCATATGGTAATCCAAAAGCTAATCGAATGATGTTAGCCCAAGGACACATATGGGGAAAATGTCTTGGGAAAAATAGTCAAGGACCTACTTCACCCATTTTAGTTACTCCAAAACAAGATAGAAAGGGATTGGATTTTCATTAGGGGCCACTGAAGCAATTAAAATAATATGGAAATCTGATAAACCTGTCTGGGTCCCTCAGTGGCCCCTCTCAAAAGACAAATTAGAAGCAGCCCAGCAATTGGTTAATGAACAACTAGAGGCCGGAACATGAAATCATCCACCTCTCCTTTCAGCACACCAATATTTATAATAAAAAAGAAATCAGGAAAATGGAGGCTCTTACATGACCTAAGAGCAGTAAATTCTATAATGGAGCCCATGGGACCTATTCAATTAGGATTACCTACTTTATCGACTGTCCCAGTTAATTGGCCTTCCATTGTAATTGACATAAAAGATTGTTTCTTTTCCATTACATTACACCCTTCAGACACCAAAAGGTTTGCATTTACTGTGCCCTTACTTAATAAAGCTCTCCTAATAAAAAATATGAATGGATAGTCTGCCCACAAGGCATGGCCAATAGCCCTACCATGTGTCAAATATATGTAGGCAAGGCTATTGAACCTATATGCCTAGAAAACCCTCAACATTTAATCTATCATTATATGGATGATATTTTGCTATCTCATAAGGAAAAACCTGTCTTAGAGCAATGTTAGAATTCCTTACTAAAGTCACTTGAAAGATGCTTACATATTGCCATTAATAAAGTACAAATCACAGACACCAAAAACTTCCTGGGATCTATCATAAATCAAACTATGGTTAAAACTGCAAAAATTACCATTCAAGTGGATGAGCTTAGAACTTTAAATGATTTTCAAAAACTCTTGGGTGATATTAATTGAATCAGACTTACCTTCATTTACCCACCTCAAGTTTGGGCCCCCTGTTTGATATTCTTAAAGGTGATTCTGACCCTCTTTCTAAGCGAGTGCTTAGCCCTAAGGCTTGAACAGCTCTCAAGATTGTTGAAACAGCTATGGAAAAGGCTCATCTTGATCATATTGACCTAACTAAGCCTTTATCATTCATTGTCTTGGCCACAAATAAGTTACCCACAGGAGTGTTTTGGCAAAAGGGTCCTATTGTATGGGTTCACATGAATTGTGCCCATAACAAGGTCTTAGCCTTGTTTATTGAATCTGTGGCAGAATTAATCCTTAAGGCATTAATAGTATCCCTTTCCACCTTTGGATCACATCCCTCAACTATCACTACTCCATATACTGCTGATCAGATACAATATCTTATTAATAATTCAAATTCATGGGCTGTAGCCTTTACTAGTACTTCTGCTGTGTTTGACAATCATTTGCCATCTGATCCTCTTCTCCAATTTTGGAGTCAACATCCTATAATTTTTCCTAAAGTCACCCAAAAAGAACCTTTTACAGGAGCTACCCTTATATTTACTGATGGATCAAAAAATGGTATGGGTGCTATTACTATAGATAATATTATAGAAACATTGTTGTTTAATACTCTATCTGCACAACAAACAGAACTATTAGTAGCTATGGAAGTATTCAAAACCCACCATGAGCCTTTTAAATTATTCTCTGATAGCAAATATGTTGTTAATGCTGTTCAAAATTTAGAATTAACTGTCTGATTTCCCTCACCTCCACTATTACTAAATATTTGCAAAGTTTACAAAAACGTATTTGGGACAGAAAAAAATCCTTTTTTTATTGGGCATGTTCAGGCTCATACTGGCCTTCCAGGTCCTTTAAGTTTACACAATGATTTAACAGACATGGCCACCAGAAACCCACACATCTTTAATATGCTTGAAAATGCAAAAACTTTTCATTCCAAATTTCACATAAATGTTTCCACTCTATGCACACGCTATAAAATTACTAAGGGAACAACTCAGGACATAGTCATGTCTTGTGCTGAATGTGTTACATTTATTCCTAACCTCTCGTTAGGAGTAAATCCAAAAGGGCTTCAGCCCAAGCATATTTGGCAAATGAATGTAACTCATTATTCAGAATTTGGAAAACTACAATTCATTCATGTGTCTATTGATACCTTTTCAGGATTTACTATGGCCTCTGCTCTTACTGGAGAAAAAAACCAAAGATGTAATAACACACTGTTTACACTCTTTCTCCATCCTAGGAGTTCCCAAACAAATTAAAACAGATAATGGTCCTGGATATACGTCCCAGGCCTTTAAACAATTTTGTACCACCTTTGGTATTCAACATGTCACAGGAATTCCGTATAATCCTACTGGACAAAGCATTGTTGAGCGTGCCCATTTAACACTGAAAAACATGCTTTATAAACAAAAAGGGGGAATAGGGGCATCATACAGATCCCCAAAAGACAAATTATCTGTTGTCTTGTTCACTTTAAATTTTTTAAATCTTGATTCTGAGGGCTGATCAGCTGCTGACCGTCATTCAGAGCCTAATAAAAAGCATCTACCTCAAGTGCTCTGGAAGGACATTCTATCAGGACAATGGAAAGGCCCAGATCTGGTATTAATCTGGACCCAAGGGTCTGTTTGTTTTCCCACAGGATGCACAATCGCCAATTTGGGTGCCGGAGAGATTGGTCAAGGCCTCAACAGAGACCCAAAAACAGGAAGAAGATGAGGAGGCTTTTCCTGCTAATGGTGCTGGTGAATTCTCGCCAAATTAGTGGAGAGACTCACGTGAACTATGGGGGATAGTGAAGATGTGGCCCTATCCTGTACTCCTTACCAACTCCTCTATTCTATATCCTTCTATTTTTACAACATTTGGCCACATTTCTACAGTCTGCTGTTCTATGGGGAAAAGAATGGTTTGGGTTCTTGTCCAGGGGAGGTCTCTTGTGTGTTGTCTCTGTCCTGTGCATATACAAAATGCATATACATTTGCACAGAAAAACAGCCATTATTTACCAAGCTCTCATTGCAACTGATGCTGGCCCATTCCCCCAAGTCTGGTTAAATATGCTGGACCAGTAGCCAATGACAGGTAAGATTCATGAGGAGCTCATACCAACCTAAGACAGGAAATGAGGGCTAGAACCTCATTGTCCAATGACAGGTAAGGATGTTGCTCTGCCGTGGACAACCTAAGACAAGCATGGTCCCTTTTATAAACAGGGGGAGATGTGGTGGACAAAACCTGGGGCCCAGGGTTACACCACATGCATCTAAAGATGGCGATTGGCAGAGAGCAAATGGAGTCCTGATTATGCTTGGAGAATGGCAGGAAGCGTTTACAATTGGCTGCATGATAATCAGTTCAGCCGCCTAATGCGTGGACAGATATACTTTACATGTATGCTCAAGCAAGTGATCACTTGACATTTAACAGGATTGGATGGACATATCTGGTTACAATTGCTCATGCATGAGACTGCTTATATATTGAGGGTGTTATTTGAATAAAGCAGAAGGTGCTTCATGAACCTCTGAAGTGTACATGTCTTTCGTCCCACTGGTTGGGCCGAAAAGAGTGAGAAGCCACAGCGAGCCACTTGGAGCAAGCTGGGCAAAGAAGCCGTGGTTTTCCATAGTCCTATTATTTGCATTGACACTTGCTACAAAATCTATCTTCCAGGTTCTTCCCAGTGATGTTAATAGGGTTCTCTTTTTCATTAAGTTTCTCCTCAAAAATTTTCTAAATAATCTGTATAAACTACCAAATTTTATACAGAAACCCTTCTTTCTTTTGAATTTCTCTTTATATATAACTTGCTTTAGAGAACAAATCCACCCCCCTTTTTTTGTGCTATATTGTCTTTGTAACTGGAGGTTAAAATCAAACCATATTTTTATATGATTTCATTTTATTCCTCCTGAAGCTCAAAGGCATATGAATTATAACCTTTCAAATTTTCAGTATAATACTCCTATTTCTAAGTGCTTTTAAATTCTAAAATATAGCTCAGAAATGATAAGTGAAAAAATAGCAGAGAAAATACAAGACTTAGAAATTGTAACTCTTCCTATTCAGTTCTTCAATGTTCATATCTCAGTACTTCCATGAAAAACAAAGCATCAACACCAAGTTGATTTATAATTTTATACAATTGATTATATTTACTTACAATTACAGGAAAAGTCTGTTTTATTATATAAATAGTTGCCATTTTGATGTGTTTGCTAAAATGTGTCATTTGATCAAATTGATTTCATGGGTTTCTCAATTTGTTTCCATTACTCTTCTCAGTTATATAACTGTCAATAACTTCTCTGTAAATTGTTTTTAATTTCATGCATTTTTATGTTCCCTTTTATGAATTATAGGCCAGGCAGACTTGCAAAAATTAGTCATAACATTAATAGGATGTTTGACAAAATTCCCTCAAAAATAAAACTATTATCAATCTCAATATATTATATTGGGTATATGAATTAAGATAAGAAAAACACTTTGAGTGATATATATAGCTATATTTGAAATATTCAAAAAGGATTCTTGTTGCTACTTATTATTGTTGCAAACTGTAGCAAGATGCACTGGCCACTTAAAATATTTGAATACAATTTCATTGATATACTCTTCCTTTACTATTCCACCTCATTGTTACTCAAGAGGATTTCTTGGACCTGTAATATTGGCATAACCAGAAAACATTATACATATTCTAAAACCCAAATCCCATGCAAGGACGTTTGAATTAGTCTTCCTATGAGCAACATATCCAATTCATATTGGTGATCATAAAAATTAGGAAGCAATCTTCTAACTCATTTGAATATAACTATCTACTTTGAGAAATATGAAAAATTTATTTTATAAAATTTAATTATAACCCCCAAATATATATTCTTATGTTTACTTTTATTTTACATTTTATTTCGCAAAAGTGTAGCATATACACATTTTTTTTTTTTTTTTACTTAGGTCATCTCCTTTCTTTAGAGTAATATATTAGGCAAAAATGCTTACTTTAAAAAGTATCTTCTTTAATAATTGACATACCTCAATTTGTGAGAGCCAGTTTTCCTGACTTTCATTGTGTCAAATTACAAACACTCTCAAAGATCACATGACCAATGTGCCATTTATACACTTATTCTTATTTCAGTATCCATTGAGATACAGGGATGTGCCCATTGATTTTTCTCAAGAGGAATGGCAATGCCTGAAGAGAACTGTATTTGTAGACTATGTTGATCCTGAAGAAATGTCAGGGAATTTGAGGATAGACAATGATGGCTGAAAATATTTAGAATCTCTTTTCATTGAAATGGGCTTTCAGAACCAACAGCCTTCTGCAGTCAGTGCCAACAAAGTCTTTGCTCTCCATGTTTGAATATTTTGAATATTTTGGAAGATTTTCATCATAGCCCTTTCAGCATGGTGCATGTTCTAATCTGGAGTTTTGCAATGTGATGCTGTGTTCCTCATGCCATCAGCAGGCTCTTATATCATCCACTGGCTTTTAGTCAGCATCCTCCTTGTGGCTGCTAAGAGGACTGTTGGGAATTTTCCACAGGGCCTTGGGCCAGGCTGGCACTTGGCTGGTCAAGAGAAAGAACACATGTGTGAACACAGATAGGCCAGTCAATTCTGCACCTTCAAATGAGTTGAGGTGACCCTGGATTTCTCAGCAGGTAAATTTCTGAGTGCTGCTTAGCTGTAAGACCACAGCCAAGGAGATGTGGCCTTCCAGGTGTAGTGAGTACAGAATATCTCTCCTGGCATGTCAGCACCATCATATCCTCTGTCAAACATCCTGAGTGAATGAGTCCCATTACTCCATATAAGCCTTCAGAAGATGCAAACACTTTCACCTAGAAGACACACTTCTCAGGTTCCAGCTGTCAACTGGATGAATTTTTTTGGAAAAAAGGAGCAACAAGCAAGATTGGGTGTGAAGTGTCCCAATTTAAAAATGCTTAAGAAACCATGCTCACTGCATGCTCATATGCCAGGAGCTCTCACCAGCCATGATTCAGTGTGGTTGTTAGGGCCCTAGGCTATTTTACTGAATAGGATTTCTGAGTATGCCCAGTCCTGGAGGATTTGTTTCAGAAGGAAATAGCGATTGAGCCAATGCTCAGCTTGGTGATCCATGTGTTCCCAAGCACAGCTCCACCCAACCAGGCCCACTGAAACTGGTGGCAGAAAATTGCCTGCTGTCAGGATGCCCAGTGGGGCCAAGTTAGTGCAGTGACACCTAGCAGACCTGAAGTTTAGTGTGAGCTGTCAGGCTTCAGAGGAGATTCTTGTCCTATCTAGTCCTGGAGGGACACATGGAACATGGGGCTGTGTTTTCCTGGCTGAAGAGGTTAGAATCACATTTTGGGAAACCAGAGCTCCCTGGCACTCACTCGTTTCTTCTTTCCTCTAATCATCACACTAAGTTGGTGCTTGTTTTCACTCTTGGTCTGAAGCAGCCAGGAGCGGAAACTTCTGTGGTTGCCATGGGAACAGTGATGCCATCATGCTGTCAGACATTTTCTCTGTGACTTCAGGCATAATCTGCAATGCAGGCACCAGGACACAGGAGCCACTCCTCAAACATCATGTTGCTCAGGCCATGGAAAAACCCACTGGGGAGAGAAACCCTCTGTTCTCCAAGGAGAGCATGGAATCCCCAAGTCATTCACAACTGACCTATGCGAAACCTGCCTCTTCCACCTGGATAGAGGAGCTCTCCCATTTTTGTTCACATATAACATGAGTACTGGTAACAAAGTGAGGCATTGTCCTAAGTGTAACTGAATGCAACTGAATCATTGAGAGTACAGGGATATGAATTTCAACACTTCTTTCACTGTAGCAAATCTTGAGTGTAAAAGTTACAAACATACTGAGAGGAAGATTTAAATTAGATGAAGAATGTTTCCATTCTTCCAGGAAATATGAGTCCTGGTAACCCAGACCCTGAGAGCCATCACCACTTGCCTTTACCTGTTTATATTTCCTGAAAATGTCTGGCTAAGTTGATGAGATATTTCCTCATTGAAGGAAACTGGCGTTTCCCAGAAGAAACACCTTCCTCTACCTCACCCCTACCTAAGATGATAGGCAATCCAAAACCAGCACTGGCTTCTGTATTTTGCACAGCACCCTGTTGGTTAGAATATTCCAAAGTAAAATGCCAAAAGGAAAAAAAAAATTTAAAAATCAAGAAAGGTGTCAGTACTTTGTGAATGTAATGGCTAAGGATGCAATGGTGAATGATCTCCAAAATCTCCTTTCATACTAACAACCTGAACATATTCTCATAGCCACAAACTCTTGCCTGTCCTCTTGCCCTGTCCTCCATGGATCACTCATATAATATTGTGCTCAGGAAATGGCTACAACCAGTTTCCTCCTTAAGTAAAGACGGGATAATTCTTTCACTCAGGACACACTCCTAGTCCGAGGGGGTTCAGATGCAAAAAAGTTTACTTTTAAGATTGTTGTGAAAAGGAGAATTAAGAATTCCTTAGTCTGTGATTGGATTTTCTAGGTATCATTTTCTGCATAGAATTTCACAGATGCAGAACCTGAGGGGATCAATTCATGTACCTTTAAGGAGCTGTTCCTGTGTTGACAATGTAGCCCATCTGGTAGGGCGCTGGCTTTGGAAGCAGAAAGGCAGGGTTTCAAATCCCTAGCTCCAAGGGAGTGGAAGAATTGAAGAGAAAACACTTGTGAGTGTGCAAACCTCCTATCCTCTCAACGTTTTTCTCCTTCTCCTCTCTTATTCAATGGAATCAACACTGTTCAACAGCTACCAATTTCACCTGCAAGCAATTTCCATTGACTCCTTTCAGTTGGGAGCTGCACTCAAAGGGAGCAGAGCATCCCCAGTCACCTGCATTGTTTAAGAGTACTTTCTTCATATCTTTCAACTTTCCTTAGTTCAGATGTTACATCTCAGTAATGAATACGCTATGACCATCTTTCTGCAGCAAATTCTTCTGATAGGCAATGTGCACCGGCTTGCAGTGGCATGAAATTCAAAATCACACCACACTGGCCCTTGCCAACTTTGAGGCTTCTTGGACACACTCTCAGAAACCAATGAAGGAAACTTCCACACCAGAGCACTTTGCATGTGAACCACATGGTGAACTGGAAAACCAACAAGGGAAGACAAAAGACAGCCGCCCCTGGCCCTGATATCTAGTCAGTTAAATTTTGTATTGGCTTGCTTATGACTTGAGGAAAAATGGTACGATTTGGGCCTGAATCATTGTTAGTTTGTCCTGATCGCATTCAGGAGAAAGGGGGAATTTATCACCTACTCTCCCACTATCATTGGAGCTCCAGTGTCAAAAGGAACAAAGCACCTGTAGAGACTGTTGTTAATTTTGATGATGTCTTCAAGAAATGCACTGTAGAAGTGGGAAAAGCATATCTTTTTCTCATGTTTACCACGGGACTGAGGTTTATTGGATTATGCTTTGCAGGGAAAGGGAAGAAAAAATCCATTCATTGGAGGAACTTACACCGAAAGGAGGAAACCAGAGACATTAGGCATGTAGCAGGTTGGTGGTGGGTAGAAGAAAGTCAAGAAATAAAAAGCATTTGAAAATTTGCAAATGCCTGTGGTACAGGATCTCTGCTCATTCAGTATGATCCCACATTTGGATATTCTTGAACCACTCCTGTTTTAATATTCAGTTTTGGTCTTTGCTTTTGCCTTTTAGCAGAGCTGTTTCTGTTTACCTTTGTGATGTGATGCAGTCTTTATTTTGAGATCTATGTGCAGTGCTGCATATTCCAAATTCAACTCATTTAAATTGAGGTTCATGTGCATAAGTGCTGTGTTTTAAAGAAAGCTTTTTTTCCTGGTTCTTGGGCAATAAAAACTATGAATCAGCATATATATAATCTCAGCTGTCCATTGAGAGCACCAAGAAAGAGCTGTGAGTTTGCCAGGGCTTTGAGGTCCTTGCAAGGGGATTTAGGGTCTGTAATGATGGTTGCTTACAGAATAAATTGGCAAGTAGTACATCCTGTATTTGTAGAGTATGTTGAAACTGAAGACATGCCATAGAATTTGAGGGTAGAAGATAATGGCTGAAAAGTATCAGAATGTGTCTTCATTGAAGTAGGCTTTCATCACCAACAGTCTTCTGCATTCTGTGCCAACAAAATGTCCTTGCTCTCCCTCTTTGAATATTTATCTTGGAAGCTTTTCATCATAGCCCTTTCAGCACGGTGCATTTTCCAATCTGCATTTATGCAATGTGATGGTGTGTTCCCCATGCCATCAGCAGGCTCTTATATCATCCACAGGCTTGTAGTCGGCATCCTCCTGGGGCTGCTAAGAGGACTGGTTCAAATTTTCCACGGGGCTTTGTGACAGACTGGCCACTAGGCTGGTGAACAAAAAGTGTTGTCAGATGTGGGTTGGCCTCTTAGTAATGGAGTGAGTGTGACGATGCCCCTTAACTGAGACACTGGGAGCCAGGTTCTGTGACGCAGATTCAATTTATTCAGGAAGTGCAATAGTTTACATAGGAAGTGAGAACCAATCATTTAAATGAGATAGCCAGGCCACTGCTCAGGTTACATGTTTACAATACTGTACTACAGGGAAGAGCAGATTTCTACTGGGAACCAGGAAGGCCCAAGAGGCATTGGGTCATCACAGAGTGTTCTCATGTGACATGAAGAGAGACCAGTGTTCTGTGCTCAAGCCCAGTCCATACCTTGGATCCATGCCTGGTACACCCCAGGATTCTCCTCAAGAAAGAACTCTTATGTGAACACAGTTAGGGCAGACATTTCTGCATTTCAAGGTGAGTTGAGGTGACCCTGGAATTTCCCAGCAGGTAATTTTCTGAGTGCTGCTTAATTGTAAGGCCACAGCCAAGGATGTGTGCCTTCCAGGTGTACTGAGCACAGAGTATCTCTCCTGGCATGTCAGTACCATCATATTCTCCATCAAACATTCAGAGAGAATGACTCCCAGGACTCCATATAAGCCTTAAGAAGATGCATCCACCTTCACCTAGAAAACCCACTTCTCAGGTTCCAGCTGTAACATGGCTGAACTTTCTAGAAAAAAAGGAAAAACCCCCAAGATTGGGTGTGATGTGTCCCAATTAATGATCATTTAATACGACATGCTCACTGCATACTCAACAGCAATGACCTGTCACATGCCATGATTCGGTGTTTTTGAAAGTGCCCTAGGCTCCTTTCATGACCTGGATATTCTGGGTGGGCCCAGTCCTGGAGGAGAGCCTCTGGAAGGAAAGAGTGCTGGAGCCAGTGCTCAGCTTGGTGATCCATGTATCCCAAAGCACACCTCCACCCAACCAGGCCCACTGGAACTGGTGGGGGAGAATTGCCTGTGTCATGATGCCCAGTGAGGCCAAACGACTGCAGGTACCTAGCATACCTAAAGTTTAGTGTGAGTTGTCAGGCTTCAGAGGAGTTGTTTGTCCTACCTGGTCCTGGAGGGATCCATGGACCACGGGGCTGTGCTCTCCTGGCTGAAGAGGTTAAAATCACATTTTGGAAAACCTCAGTGCACTGGCACTCACTCGCTTCTTCTTTCCTCTGACCATCACAAATGAGTAGGTGCTTGTTTTCATTCTTGGCCTGAATCAGCTTGGAGTGGAAGCTTCTCTGTTTGTCATGGTAAGAGTGATGCCATAGTGCTTTCAGTCCTTTCCTCTGTGACCTCAGGTGGAATCTGCACTGTGGTCTCCAGGTCATGGGAACCATTCCTCAAACACCATGTTACTCAAGGCTAGGAAAAACCCTCTGGGGATAGAAAAAAAACTCTTCTCCAAAGAGAGCCTGCTATTCCTGAACCACTCTCAACTGACCTACCAGAGGCCTGCCTATTGCACATGGATAGAGGAGCTCTCCCATTTTTGCTCTATTGTCACATGAGCACTGGTAATCAAGAGAGGCATTATCCAGAGTGTAACTGAAAGCCACTGAATCATTGAGAAATCAAAGATATAAAATTCAGCCCTTTAACTGTAAGACATCTTGAGAATGAAACCTACCAACATACCAAGAGGAAGACTGAAATTGGATGAGGAATGTAAGAAATCCCACAAAAACCATTCCGGGCACGGGAAATCACATAAGGGAATTTATTAAGCAAACAGTGTCTCCCAGCAGGGTAAGAGAGAAAATGAGAGGAAAAGAGAAAGGAAAAGAATAGGTGTGTGCTCTAGAGAGTGGAAAGCCAGGAGGATAGAGAAAAGTGTGTAGGACAGACAAAAGAAGAATGGAAAAAGATGGTGGGGAAACTACAGTAAAACAGTTGAATTCTGCTGGGCTAACAGGGGAACAATATCAGAGAAGGATACTTGCAAGCTGACAGATGAACCAATAGCTATCTAGGATGTTCACAGATTGACAAATGTTTGGGAGGCAGGCAAAATGGCTGTACATGATGGGAGGGGAAGCATCTTCATACATTACATTCCCCCATTTCTTTTTTTATGAAAAAATCTTTTGCTTTCCAGTTCTTTTTGAAGCCTTCTCTCTCCTTCCTACCTAAGTGACTGGGGCTGGTTTTTCAGGTGAGATGTAAAAAGTCCATTCTCCTTCCAGACTTCCAAAGGAAGATGATTTTCATGGACTACATTTCCTCGATTGGACTGATTCCTACACTAACTGCCTGTCCCCAATTCTAACTTCATTTACCCCTCTAACTCTAGGAACTCCTTCACTGTTGTATGGAAAAGGGATGATAAACGATCTGGCTTCTTTGAGCTGGAAGGGGGCAGCGTGGGGCAAGCAGTTTGGAGTTCCCTTTTTAGAAATTGGGTCAATTGAGGGGTCCAAGGTAGAAGTCCAGTTGGGGAAGAGCAGATTGTAAAGGCATCTGGGAATGGGTGCTTCTATGAGAGAAGAACAAAAAGACATGAGTACTGAAATGAGATTGATACAATATAAATGTTGCAAAATCTGGAACATGCCAATGCATATCGTAAAGATGACAGAAGTCAATAATTCCTCACCAGGGGGTGGAAGAACTGAGAAGTTGTTCCCATAAGAAGGCCTAGCAAAGGCTGGAGAGGACAAGGTCTTTATTTGGGAACTTTAACATTGTCTAGGTTATCAGGAATGTAAACACAACATTTAGTAGAGATACTAGCAAACATATTAAGCCTACCTGTGTCTGTAGGCCTTAAACTGACTAAAAATTTCTAACTCTGGCAGTTTCTCTTGGTAGTTATCAGGCACATTTGCCTAAGAATCTCTCTTTTGTAGCTTTCAGTCTTTATTCTAGTGGGCTAATACAAGTGTACATCTTAAGTTACATTTAAGTATTACTTCTTTTAAATGCCCAAGAATGGCTATATTTTGGTTTTAACTGTTTTGCTAGGTGTTTAAGATCAAGCTGGTTAAAGTGACCTGTTCATGTCTGTTAAAGAGTCACCTGAGTTTCCACAGGGATCACTCATAGAGAACTTAAGAGCAGCTTCCTAGCTCCATTAGTGCCACTGGTTAGGCTGGGTCTCCTCCATGAGATGACTTTCCTTGAGAGCACCAGGGATGTTTCCCTTTTTCCATGACCCTCCTCTGCAGCAGATGCACTGAGTGATTTTTCATCCTCTAGTGGTCTCATCAATCTCCTTGGTCAGGAGGTTGTGTGACCCAGAGTTGCAAAGCTCCTTGAAAAAGTCCTCTTGTTCCCTGGGTTCAGGCTGACTTTGAGGGCAAGACCCAAATATGGACTTTTCTTGACCTCTGTATTTAATCTCAATCTCTAAGTTTGATGTTAACAATCAAGCAAGTCAATCTCACCAGTCATAAAGTAAGACTACTGGTCTTTAATATCAATGTGTATAACTTTACAGTTATTTATCACCTTTTATCTAATTAGAGTTTACATTATCTGTCCTATAGGTGATGGCTTACTATTGCAAGTTAATTTATGGTGTTTGCTCTTGAATCAGTACTTCTGCAAAATATTGAAGAGGCAACAATTAGAGTTTACAAGGAAAATACAAAATGGAATCATCAACAGTAAACCATTCAGTCTGTGCAATAGCTATCTTGAATTTTGGCTGAGTTCCCATTTGAGATCACAGTAATCTTTACAACAAACATCAGACTTTTGAACACAACTTTAAATGAGTTAAAGTCAGTCTTACTTTGGAGCTATTGTAATGTGTAGCAGTGTTGTGAGGCAGAGCCTTATCTCTTGTAACCTGGGGCTTTTCAGTGAGAGGCAAAGGAGTATTAGAAAATAAAGGGTTATAAACACAGATTTTGAAGATTAAGCTGAGATCAGATGGAGCTCTGTTCTCTAATGGAAATGTGGATCTAAAGAGTCATGTCAGCAATCTTTATATGTGTGCAATGTTAGGTTCCAAAGTTACTGTAAGGTGGGCAGGAACCAGAAAAGAGAGCTGATGAAACACTGGTTATCTCGCAAAAGAATTCCTTCCTGCCCAAGAGCTGTGTGCCTGAGATCAATGTACTGCCACAGAAGTTATGCATCTTGTGCCCCTACACAGGAGCACTCCCAGGCACCAGGCATGCCACAGCCATTTGGTCATCAGAGACCCCAATTTCAGTCACTGTTGTTCCATTTTTGTTACTGCACATTACACTCTTTCTTAAATGTCATTTTATATATACCCTATTGATGACAGGTCCTATAATAGAACATTAAATGATAGGTTTACCATTACAGACAAGTTTAATTTGGAGAACAGCACCTTGTTAAATTTTCTGCTTTAAAGGCTTGTATACCTGGAAAATATGAACACATTTAGTATACAAAGAATAATGTTTTTAAGTATGTTACTCCATGGAATAACTTTATAAATTAATTAGATCCTCTAGCAAACACATTTGACTAATCTCATACATGTTGACTTTAATTTACTCATCTTATTGTAGAAAAACCAAGATATCAGATAAGTGTACCAACAGTATTTGCCATCTCTTTCCTGTTGAAGAAAAGTCCTAGAAAAATTGATGTTAGACATTTTATAAACATCAACATTTTATTAGTTTGACCACTTATAGACTTGTGAGTTAATTTTAAAACATTTTACTTCTATTAGTTTACCCAGAGTACTGGGCTGGAGATGAGGGGCATCACATTGATTGTGTTGTCACACGAGCATGTGGGGCCAGGCAAAAGCCAAGAAGAGTTGAGAGCCTCACATCAGGATTTTTGAGGATGAGTGCATGAGCACGAGATCAGTGCATGAGCACGAGATGAGTCTCAACCCTGAGAGAGATCTCCACCATAAAATCGGGAAACCACCCAGGAGATAAGCCGGCTTACTCACCAACCTGAAGTCCAGTGATAAATGGAGAGCAGAGCGAACGGGCAGAATGGAAGGTGAAGCCTCATCCGGGGGCACTGGGTCCTTAGATGGGGTTCCACTTGCTTAGGCAGTGGAAGGACCCATCCCAAATCCACAGCACCAATGAAAGAAATCTCACGAAAACCATGCCGGACACGGGAAATCACATAAGGAAATTTATTAAGCGAACAGTGTTTCCCTGATGGGTAAGAGAGAAAATGAGGAAAAGAAAAAGGAAAAGAAAGGGCGTGCACTAGAGAGAGTGGAAAGCCAGAAGGATAGAGTAAAGTGTGAAGAACAGACAGAAGGAGAATGGGAAAGATGGCGGAGGAAGCTACAGTAAAACACTAGAATTCTGCAGGGAACAGGGGACCAATATCAGAGAAGGTTACTTGCAAGCTGACTGATAAACCAATAGCTAGCACGAATGTTCACAAATTGACAAGCAGTTGGGAGGCAGGCAAAATTGGTGTACCTGATGGGTGGGGGAGCAACTTCATACATTACAAGGAATATTTCCTTTCTGCTAGCAAACATGGCTCATGGGAACCCAGAAATGAGAGCCACCAACACTGGCCTTTACCTGTTTGTATTTCCTGACATTGACTGACTAAGTGGATAGACATTCCTACATTGAAGTAAACTGGTCCTTCCCAGGAGAAAAAGCTTCCTCTACCTCACCCCTACCTGAGATGATAGGAAGAATGAGTAAAAGAATTGGCATGTGCATTTTGCATATCCCCAAGTTGTTAAGAATTTTCCAATGTAAAATGTTAAAAGAAAAAATTAAAAAAGAAAAAAAAAAAGAAAAAGGAAGGTGTCAGTACACTCTGAATGTAATGGCAACAGTGACTGGCAAACAATCCCAACAATCTCCATTCATACTAACACCAGAGCATATCCCAATACTCACATAGTCCTGCCTCTCCTCTTGCCCTGTCCTCAAGACACCAGTGATATAATTTTCTGCTCAGGGATCAGCTATTACAAGTTTCTACCTTAAGTAAAGAGAGGAAAATTTGTCCCTCATGACAAACACCTACACAGTGTGTGTTGAGATGTAAAAAAGGTTATTTGGAAGATTGTTGTGAAAAGGAGAATTAAAAATTCCTTAGCAATTGTTTGACATTGTCTAGGGTTGCATCTCTGCATAGAACTTCGGAGACACAGAACCTGACTGGATCCAGTCATGTAACTCAGAGGAGCTGAGACCTGGGCAGATGATATAGACTATTATATAGGGTTCTGGCTTTGCAAGCAGAAAGTCTGGGGTTCAAGTCCCCAGAACCATGGGATTGGACAAAAGAAAAAAGCAAGAAAAGACACTTCGGAGGGTGCAAACCTCCTCTCCTCTCAACATTTTTCTTTTTCTCCACATATTTGAACACAATTAGCCCATTCAAGAACTATCCCATTCACCTGCAACCAACTTCAATGGAATCCTTTCAGCCAGGAGTTGCACTGGAAGGGAGCAGTGCAACTCAATTCACCTGCATTTCTTAAGAGGACGTGATCCTACCATCTTTCTACTCTCAATAACTCAGACCTTACCATTCACTCTTGAGTGTGCTACCACCATCTTTTCATAGCACATTCTTTTGATTGGCAATGTGCACCAGGTTCCAGAGGCAGATAATTCAAATTGAACCCTCACAGGCCCGTGCAATTTTGGAGGATTTTGGACACAATTCCCGACTTCCAATGAACAGAACTTCCACACCTGAGCACTTGCAATGTGAACAACAAGGTCAATTGGAAAACCAAAATGTGAAGACCAAAGAGAGCTGCCCCTGACCCTGACTTCCTAGTTGGTTATGTTTGTATTTTCTTGCTTATGGATTGATGAAAAATGGTAGGGTTTGGGGCTGAATAAATGTTAGTTTGTGCTGATAGAATTCAGGAGAATGGGGGAATTTACCATACATTTTCCCACCTGCATTGGAGCTCCAGTGTCACAAGGAAGGGAACCCTTGTAGAGACTCTTGATTATTTTGATGGATGGCCTCAATAGATGCACAGTAGAACTGGATAAACATGTGCGGCTCTCATGTTTTTCAGGTATCTGTGCATTATTGCATTGTTCTTTGGATGGTAAGGGGAAAAAAAAAACATTCATCCCAAGAACTCATGTCAAATGAAGGAAAGCAGAGTCATTAGGCATGTTGGAGGTTGGTGGTTGGTCAAAGCAGGTAAAGCAATGGAAAGCATTTGACAATGTGCAAAAGCCTCTGCTACAAGATTCCTGTTCAGTCTGATCCCACATTCAGATATTCTTCAACCACTCCTGTTTTGATATTCAGTTTTGGGTCTTGACATTCACATTTAGCAGAGCTTTTTTTGATTACATTCATGATGTGGTGGTGCCTTCTTCATTTTGAGAGTTGGGTTCAGGGGTGCATCTTCCAAATTCAACCCGTTCAAACTTGAGATCAAGGCTATATGTCCTGTGTTTTAAAGAAAGCATTTTCCCATAGCTCTTGTGCCAGTTAACATATGAATTAGCATGTGTCTAATCAGCTGTCATTTAAGAGCAATAAGACAGAGCCATGAGATTGCAAGGGCTTTAAGGTCCTTGAAAGGGGAATTGGGTCTGTAATGATGGATGATTACAGAATGAACTGGCAAGTACTTCTTGCTGAATTTGTAGAATATGTTGAACCTGAGGATACATCATGGAATTTAAGGGTGGACGATGATGGCTGTATAGTGTGAGATTGTTTCTATATTGAAGTATGCTTTAAGCACCCACAGCCTTGTGCTTTCTGTGCCAACACAATATCCTTGCTCTCTCTCTGTGAATATTTAACCTGGAAGATTTTCATCATAGACCTTTGAGCACAGAGCATGTCCCAATCGGTTGTAGTGCCATGTGATGTTGTGTTCCGCGTGCCAGCATAGGCACTTGTTTGATTCACTGACATGTACTCAGCATCACACCAGGACAGTGAAGAGGACTGGTGAAAATTTTCCACAGGAACTTGTGCAAGGCTGGCAACCCTATGGTCAACAGAAATGACACATTCAGGAACACAGATAGACCAGTCATATCTGCATCTCGATGTGAGTTGAGGTGGCCATGGAATTGGTCGGCAGGTAAATATCTGAGTCCATCATAGTTGTAAAGTCACAGCCAAGAGGTGTGGTCTTGCAGGTGTAGTGACCACAGAATATCTCTAATGCATGTCAGCACCATCTTATCCTCTGACAGATTTCTTTTTTTTAATTTATTTTTTTATCTTATTGTGAACAAATGGGATACATGTTGATTCTCTGTTTGCACATGGCATAAAGGCATACCATTTGTGTAATCATGAATTTACATGGAGTAATGTTGTTTGATTCATTCTGTTATTTTTTCCTTCCCCCCACCCCTCCCACGCTTCTTTTCCTTCTATGCAGAGCTTCCTTCCTCCATACTTGCCTCCCTCCCTAACCCTAACTCTATCCCTAACACTAAACCTTCCCTCCCCCCATTATGTGTCATCATCCACTTATTAGCGATATCATTCTTCCTTTGGCTTTATGAGATTGGCTTATCTCACTTAGCATGATATTCTCCAATTTCATCCATTTGCCTGCAAATGCCATAATTTTATCATTCTTTATGGCTGAATAATATTCCATTGTATATATATATACCACAGTTTCTTTATCCACTCATCAATTGAAGGGCATCTAGGTTGGTTGCACAGTCTGGCTATTGTGAATTGAGCAGCTATGAACATTGATGTGGCTGTATCTCTGTAGTATGCTGATTTTAATTCCTTTGGGTATAGGCCAAGGAGTGGAATAGCTGGGTCAAATGGAGGGTCCATTCCAAGTTTTCTAAGGAATCTCCACACTGCTTTCCAGAGTGGCTGCACTAATTTGCAGTCCCACCAGCAATGTATGAGTGTACCTTTCTCCCCACATCCTCGCCAACATCTGTTGTTGCTTCTAGTCTTGATAATCGCCATTCTAATAGGGGTGAGATGGAATCTTAGGGTGGTTTTGATTTGCATTTCTCTTATTACTAGAGATGTTGAGCATTTTTCCATATGTTTGTTGATTGCTTGTAGATCTTCTTCTCTGAAGTGTCTTTCATTTCCTTAGCCCATTTGTCGACTGGATTATTTGAATTCTTGGAGTAGAGTTTTTTGAGTTCTTTATAGATTCTGGAGATTAGTGCTCTATCTGAAGTATGATTGGCAAAGATATTCTCCCACTCTGTAGGCTCTTCCTTCGCATTGCTGATAGTTTCCTTTGCTGAGAGAAAGCTATTTAGTTTGAATCTATCCCAGTTATTGATTGTTGCTTTTATTTCTTCTGCTATGGGAGTCGTGTTAAGGAAGTCTGGTCCTAAGACAACATGTTGAAGATCTGGACCTACTTTTTCTTCTATAAGATGCAGGGTCTCTGGTCTGATTCCAAGGTCCTTAAACCATTTTGAGTTTAGTTTCATACATGGTGAGAGATATGGCTTTACTTTCATTCTGTTGCACATGGATTTCCAATTCTCCCAGCACCATTTGTTGAAGAGGCTATCTTTTCTCCATTGCATATTTTTGGACCCTTGTCTAGTATGAGAAAATTGTATTTATTTGGGTTTGTGTCTGTGTCCTCTATTCTGTACCATTGATCTACCTTTCTATTTTGGTACCAATACCATGCTGTTTTTGTTCCTATTGCTTGGTAGTAGAGTTGAAGATCTGGTATTGCAATACCCCCTGTTTCACTCTTCCTGCTAAGGATTGCTTTAGCTATTCTGGGTTTCTTATTCTTCCAGATGAATTTCATGATTGATTGCTCTATTTCTGTAAGGTACGTCATTGGGATTTTAATTGGAATTGCATTGAATTTGTATAGCACTTTAGGTAGTATGGCCATTTTCACAATATGAATTCTTCCTATCCAAGAACATGGAAGATCTTTCCATCTTCTAAGGTGTTATTTAATTTCTTTCTTTAGTGTTGTATGGTTCTCATTGTAGAGGTCTTTCACCTCTTTTGTGAGATTGATTCCAAAGTATTTTATTTTTTTTTGATGCTATGGTGAATGGGGTAGTTTTCCTAATTTCTCTTTCTGAAGATTCATCACTATTGTATAAAAATGCATTGGATTTATGAGCATTGATCTTGTAACCTGCTACTTTACTGAATTCACTTATGAGTTCTAAGAGTTTTCTGGTGAAATTTCCAAGTTCCTCTAAATATATAATCATGTCATCAGCGAACAGGGATAGTTTGAGTTCTTCTTTTCCAATTCGTATCCCTTTAATTTCTTTGGTTTGTCTAATTACTCTGGCCAGAGTCTCAAGAACGATGTTGAATAGAAGTGGTGAAAGAGGGCATCCCTGCCTTGTTCCAGTTTTCAGGGGGAATGCTTTCAGTTTTTCACCATTTAGAATGATATTAGCCATGGGCTTAGCATAAGTGGCCTTTACAATGTTAAGGAATGTTCCCAATATCCCTATTTTTTCTAGTGTTTTGAGCATGAAGGGGTGCTGTATTTTATCAAATACTTTTTCTGCATCTATTGAAATGATCATGTGATTCTTGACTTTAAGTCTATTGATATGGTGAATTACATATATTGATTTCCTGATGTTGAACCAACCTTGCATCCCTGGGATGAAACCCACTTGATCATGGTGCACTATCTTTTTAATTTGTTTTTGTATGTGATTTGCTAAAATTTTGTTGAGAATTTTTGTGTCGATGTTCATTAAGGATATTGGTCTGAAATTTTCTTTCCTTGATGAGTCTCTGTCTGGTTTAGGTATCAGTGTGATATTGGCTTTATAGAATGAGTTTGGGAGGGTTCCCTCCTCTTCTATTTTATGGAATACTTTGAGAAGTATTGGAATGAGCTCTTCTTTAAAGGTTTTGTAGAACTCGGCTGAGAACCCATCTGGTTCCGGACTTTTCTTTGTTGGTAGGCTTTTGATGACTTCTTCTATTTCAGTACTTGAAATTGGTGTATTTAAATTGTGTATGTCCTCCTCGTTCAGTTTAGGCAGTTCATATGTCTCTAGAAACCTGTTGATGTCTTCGAGGTTTTCTGTTTTTTTGGAGTATAGATTTTCAAAATAGCTTCTCCATTATGTTTTGTATTTCAGTCCTGTCTGTTGTGATATTTCCTTGTTCATTCCAAATTTTAGTGATTTGGGTTTTCTCTCCTCTTCTCTTTGTTAGTGTGGCTAAAGGTTTATCACTTTTGTTTTTTCTTTTTTTTTCAAAGAACCAGCTATTTATTTTGTCAATTTTTTGTATTGTTTCTTTTGTTTCAATTTCATTGATTTCATCTCTGAGTTTAACTATTTCCTCTCTTCTACTACTTTTGTTGCTGGTCTGTTCTTCTTTTTCTAGGGCTTTGAGCTGTGGTGTTAGGTCGTTTATTTGTCGAGTTTTACTTCTTTTATTAAATGTGCTCCATGAAATAAATTTCCCTCTAAGTACTGCTTTCATAGTGTCCCAGAGATTTTGATATGATGTTTCTTTGTTCTCATTTACCTCTAAGAATTTTTTAATTTCCTTCCTAATATCTTCTGTTATCCATTCATCATATAATAGCATATTGTTTAATCTCCAGATGTTGGAATAGTTTCTGTGTTTTACTCTTTCATTTATTTCTAACTTCAATCCATTATGATCTGATAGAATACATGCTAGTGTCTCTATCTTCTTGTACTTGCTAACATTAGCTTTGTGGCATAATATATGGTCTATTTTAGAGAAGGATCCATGTGCTGCTGGGAAGAAAGTGTATTCACTCTTGGTTGGATGGTATATTCTATAAATGTCCCTTAAGTCTAAATTATTGATTGTGTTATTGAGATCTATGGTTTCTTTGTTCAATTTTTGTGTGGAAGATCTGTCCAGTGGTGAGAGAGGCATGTTAAAATCGCCTAGTATTATTGTGTTATGGTCTATTTGGTTTCTGAAATTGAGAAGGATTTGTTCGACATACATGGATGAGTCACTGTTTGGGGCATAGATGTTTATGATTGTTATATCTTGCTGATTGATGCTTCCCTTAAGCAGTATGAAATGACCTTCTTTATCCCTTCTGACTAACTTTGGTTTGAAGTCCACATTATCTAAAATGAGGATGGATACTCCAGCTTTTTTGCTGAGTCCATGTGCATGGTATGTTTTTCCGCATCCATTCACCTTTAGTCTATGGATTGCTTTTTCTATGAGGTGAGTCTCTTGCAGGCAACATATTGTTGGATCTTTCTTTTTAATCCAATCTGCCAGTCTCTGTCTTTTGATTGATGAATTCAGGCCATTAACATTCAGGGTTATTATTGAGATATGATTTGGTTTCCCGGTCATTTGGTTCATTTTTCAAATTTTATTTATTTATTTGTTTAACAAACTTGGCTCCTCCTTTATTTGACAATTCCTTTAGGATAATTCCTCCCTTTGCTGATTTGCCTCTTTGTATTTCATCTCTTCCTCATGGAATATTTTGCTGAGAATATTGTGTAATGCTGGCTTCCTTTTTGTAAATTCTTTTAGCTTTTGTTTATCATGGAAGGATTTTATTTCATCATCAAATTTGAAGGTAAGTTTTGCTGGGTATAAGATTCTTGGTTGGCATCCATTTTCTTTCAGGGCTTGAAAAATGTTGTTCCAGGCCCTTCTAGCTTTTAGGGTCTGGATTGGAAAATCTGCTGAAATCCGTATTGGTTTCCCCCTGAATGTAATTTGGTTCTTTTCCCTTGCGGTCTTTAAAATTCTGTCTTTATTTTGTATGTTAGGCATTTTCATTATTATGTGCCTTGGTGTGGGTCTGTTGTAATTTTGTGTATTTGGAGTCCTATAAGCCTCTTGAACTTGATTTCCCATTTCATTCTTCAGATTTGAGAAATTTTCTGATATTATTTCATTGAATAGATTGTTCATTCCTTTGGTTTGTTTCTCTAACCTTCCTCAATCCCAATAATTCTTAAATTTGGCCTTTTCATGGTATCCCATAGTTCCTGTAGATTCTGTTCATGATTTCTTACCATCTTCTCTGTTTAACTTTGTTTTCAAGGTTAAATATTTTGTCTTCAATGTCTGAGGTTCTGTTTTCCAGGTGTTCTATCCTACTGGATATGCTTTCTATGGAGTTCTTAATTTGGTTTATTGTTTCCTTCATGTCAAGGATTTCTGTTTGTTTTTTTTTCAACATCTCTAACTCTTTATTGAAATGATCTTTTGCTTCCTGTATTTACTCTTTTATCTGTCGATTGGTGCGATCATTCAATGCCTGCATTTGCTCTTTCCTCTCATCGTTTGCTTCTCTGATCATTTTAATTATGTACAATCTGAACTCTTTTCTGCCATGCTGTCATTGGGTTTTATTGATGTAACATCTAGATTTGTTTGCAGCATTTTCTTTCCTTGTTTTCCCATATTGTTCAGGTATCAGTGGACCGCTGAGATATTGCAGATTTCCTTTATTGACATAGAATGTCCCTGAAGATTTCTATATATATCCCCTCTTAGCCTTCAGTAGGCTGAAGTCTTGGAGGAAGTTGATAATGCAGTGCTCCACAAGGAATCTGCCTCTCTAGGAGTGGTGGCCTTCAGGTGGGGTATATTCCATGCTAGTGGGCAGAAGTGCCTCCAATTGTTGACCAATGGTCATCCAAAGGGGAACTAGGCTGCAGGCTGAGGCAAGGCCTGTTTGGACCTGTGTCTCTGGTTTTACCGTCCTTGTGGGGAAACCTCACCTGGCAGGGAAGACTCACCCGGTGGGGAGGTCTCGTTGGTCAGTTCCCTCCTAGAGGTTCCCCTCAATTTACTGCTACCGCCTGGGCTGGGCTGCCTTCCTCTGCAAAGTTCCCAGGGGCCCGGCCCTACCTCCTGGGCCTGGGAGCCTCACCCTTCGCAGATGAATCTCCTTAGGCTGCCCCTCCTCAGAGAATCTGCCCGCAGGCCTGGAACCTTCGCTCCACCCCTAAGCCTTTTGGTGTGTGGCTCTTCTACCAAGAAGCCTCCTAGATCCTGGGACCCTGCTCTGCACCTAATTGCCTGGCTATGCAGCCCCTCCTCTGAGCAGCCACCTGGGGCCCCATACAATAGCTCTGAGTCCCAGAGACCCACCACATGCCTCTTCCTCCAGAGAGCTGCCCAGTATTCTGGTGCGGTCACTAGTAGTCCAAGCAACTCACTGCGTGCCTCCTCCTCCCACCGACCACCTCTTGCCCGGGGCAATCAATCACTCGGAGTCAAAATGACCCTCCCTGTTCCTCCTCCTCCTCCAAGTAAAACACTGGGTGTTCAGGAGCGGTCACTCTGAGTGGCTCTGAATCCACGTGACCCGCTGCATGCTTTCTCTGGGCAGCCGCTCGGAGCTCTGGTGCGGCCACTGGAGAACAAGCGACCCACCCTGCGTCTCCTCCAGGCAGCCCCCCTGTGTTCAGGAGTGGTCCCTTTAAGTCCAAACAACTCACCACTCGCCTTCTCCTCTGAGCAGCCGCCTGGAGCTCCTATGTAGTCACTGTGAGTCCAAACGACCCGCCGCGCTCCTTCTCCTCCTCCTACTCCTCCGGGCAGGCCCCGGTGTTCAGAAGTGGTCTGAGTCCCAACAGCTCGCCACGCAGCCCCTCCTCTGGCAACTGTCTGTAGCTCTGGTGCAGTCACTCAGAATCCAAGCGGCCGTGCTCCTCCTCCTCCTCATCCTCAGGGCAGGCCCCAGTGTTCAGAAGTGGTCACTCTAAGTCCAAACAGCTCGCCATGCAGCTTCTCCTCTGACAACTACCTGTAGCTCTGGTGTAGTCACTCTGAATCCATGGGACCATGCTCCTCCTCCTCCTCCTCAGGGCAGGCCAAGGTGTCCTGAGTCCACACAGCTCTCCTCACCGCTCCTCCCCTGGGCAGCCACCAGAGCCCCAGTGGTGGCTCCGAGTTTCAGCACTGTGCTGTGCGGCCTACTCTCCGAAGCTCTCAGTTGTCCGAGTTCACTGTTCCAGCGGGGGGAGTGGCGTCTCGCCGGCAGCTCTACTTCACAAAGTTCCCTGCGTTCCAGGACTACCGCCCCATCTGGGACACCTCCCCAATGGGAGAGAATCACCCAGCTGCTTTGAGTTGGTCCCAAGTCTCTCAATTTCTCCTCTGTTGAATCCTGAGTCCTGGAGCAACATGAAATGCAGCCACCCTCTATGCCGCCATTATGAAACCCCCCCAATAGATTTCTTGAGTACATAAATCCCAAAGACCACTTTAGATTTCAGAAAGTTAATCCATCATCACCTAGAAGACCCACTTCCCAGGTTCCAGATGTCACCTGCCAGAACTTTCATGGAAAAAGGGAGCAAGACCCAATGTTGTGTGTGAAGGGTCCCAATTCAAAGACTACTTAACCCACCATGCTCAAAGCATGCACCACTGCCATGAACACCTACCACCAGTCATCATTCTGTGTGGTTGATAGGAAACCAAACTAGATTCCTGATTAAGATATTCAGGGTGTGACCTGTCCAAGAGAAGAGGGTTAGGAAGGAACTAGGCCTGCAGCCAGTGCTCAGCTTGGGCATCCACGAGACACCAAATGCACCTCCCCCACCCCCAAACAGGCTCATTACAACTGGTGAGTCATGATTGCCAGCTGTCCGAAATCCATGTGCAGACAAAGCATTACAGCGTCGCGTAGCGGACCTGAAGTTTACCTTGAGCTGTCAGGCTTCATAGGTGTTCCCTGCCTGGCCTGGTCCTAGAGGGAGGCATCCAGGGACCACGGGGCTGTGCTCCCCTGGCCGAAGATGTTAGAATCACGTTGTGGAAAAACTCAGGTCCGTGGCACTCTCTCCCATCTTCTTTCCTCTGACCATCGCAACTGTGCTGCTTCTTGTTTTTTTCTAGGTCTGAAGCAGCTAGGGGAAGACTGCTCTGTTTGCCATGGGAACCTTGATGCCATGGTGCTGTCAGGCCTTCCCTCTGGGACCTCAGGCAGAATCTGAGGGGCAAGTACCAGGTCACCAGCGACACTCCTGAAACTCCATGTGGCTCAAGACACCGGACACCCCTCTGGAGAGAGACACCCAATGTTCTCCATAAGGAGCCAGGTAACCTCCAGCCATTCACACCCAAATTCACCAATGCCTGCCCCTTCTACCTACAGAGAGGTGCTCTCCTATTATTGGCTCACATGTCACAGGAGCATTGGTAACCAAGTGAGGCATTGTCCTCCGTGGAACTGAAGGCAACTGTATCATTGAGAGCCCAGGGATGTGAAATTCAGTCCTTTTCTCATTGTAACAAATGTTGAGAGTGAAAGGTAAAAACATAGAGAGAGGGGGATTGAATATGGATGAGGAAAGTTTCCTTGCTGCCAGCAAATATGGGTCCTGGCAACTCACTTGTTGAGCGACATAATCACTTGCCTTTGCCTGTTTCTATTTCCTGACATCATCTGGCTATGTCCATGAGGCATTCCCTCAGTTAACAAAACTGGCCTTTGCCAGGTGAAACACCTTCCTCAATCTCACCCCTACCTGAGATGATAGGTTGCTTCAAGAACCAGCACTGGCTTGAGCATTTTGCACTGAACTCTGCTGGGCACAATTTCCAAATTGAAATGCCAAAGGAAAAGGGAAA
This sequence comes from Sciurus vulgaris, assembly GCF_902686455.1. Taxonomy (NCBI): domain Eukaryota; kingdom Metazoa; phylum Chordata; class Mammalia; order Rodentia; family Sciuridae; genus Sciurus; species Sciurus vulgaris. The sequence goes on along the minus strand of NC_136474.1, from coordinate 5,393,144 downwards.
AGAGAAAATGAAAATCAAGGAAGGTGTAAGTAGACTGTGAATATCATGCCTGGTGATGCAATGGCGAATGGTCCCCCAAATCTCCTTTCACACTAACATCCTAAGCATATTCTCATACTCACATAGTCTGCTCTCCTTGTGTCCTGTCCTCCATACACTAGTGACATAATTTTGCGTTCAGGGCTCAGCTACTGCCATTTGGTTTCTTCCTTAATAAAGACAGGATATTTCTTTCCTTCAGGATGCACACCTGGACTATGGGTGTTGAGATGCAAAAAAGGTTATTTGCAAGATTGTTGTCAAAATGAAAATGAAGAATTCCTTAGTCATTGTATGGCTGTGTGTAGAGTAGGATTTCCCCTTAGAACTTGGGAGACAGAGAACCTGATTGGATCCAGTCGTGTACCTCAGAGGAGATGATAGTTCCCTGCAGACAATGTAAAGCATCCCGTAGGGAGCTCGTTCTGCAAGCAGAAATGCCCAGGTTCAAATCCCCAGCCCCATGGGTATGGAAATAAACAACATGAATAGGCACTTCAGAGGGTGTAAGCCTCCTCTCCTCTCAACCTTTTGCTTTTTCTCCTCCCTTCTTCAACACAATCAGCCTTTCTCAAGAACTTCCCCTTTCACCTGCAAGCAATTTCCACTGATGGCTTTCAGTCGTGAGCTGTACTGGAAGGCAGCAGTGCATCCCCAGTCACCTGCATTTCTTAAGAGGATGTGTTCCTTCCCATCTTTCAACTCTCATCACTTCACACCATACCACTCATTCTTCGCTGGGCTATCACCATCTTTTCCAAGCACATTCACTTGATTGGCCATGTGCAACAGATTTCAGTGGCACATAATTCAAATTGACCCCTCACAGGCCCATGCCATTTTTGAGGTTTTTGGACACACTCCCAGACTGCCAAGGGAATGGGACTTCCATTCCTGAGCTCTTGCCATGGGAAGCACAGGGTCAGTTGGAAAACCAAAAGGCGAAGGCCAAAGACAGCCGCCTCTGACCCTGATTTCCTAGTTGGTTATGTCTTGTATTCCCTTGCTTCTGGCTGGATGAAAAATGTTAGGATTTAGGAGTGAATACATGTTCGTTTGTGCTGATAGCATTCAGGAGGATGGGAGAATTTACCGTACATTCCCCCACCTGCATTGCAGCTCCAGTTGCACAAGGGAGGGAACCCTTGTAGAGACTCTTGTTTATTTTGATGGATGTCCTCAATAGATGCACAGAAGTGCATAAACATGGGCTGCTCTTGTTTCTTCCAGGGATCTCTGCAGATGGTAAGGGGAAAAGCAAAACATTCATCCCAAGAACTCATGCCGAAAGAAGGAAAGCAGACCCATTAGGCATGTTGCAGTTTGGTGGTGAAGCGAAGCAAGTCAAGCAATGAAAAGCATTAGAAGATCTGCAAAAGCCTCAGATACAAGTTTCGTCTCAGCAAGTTCGATCCCACATTCAGATATTCTAGAATCATTCCTGTTTTTATATTCAGTGTTGGGTGTTGATTTTTGCCTTTTAGTAGAGCTCTCTCTGATTACATTCATGATGTCGTTGTGCCTTCTTTATCACGAGAGGTGGCTTAAAGGTTGCATGTTCCGAAATCAACTCCTTTCAATTTGAGTTCAAGGCTACATGTCGTGTGTTTTAAAGAATGCCTTTTCCATGGCTCTTGTGCCGGAAAAGTTATGAATCAGCATTTGTCTAATCAGCTGTCATTTGAGAGCAACAAGACAGAGCCATGAGTTTGCCAGGGCATTGAGGCCCTTGGCAGGTGCATTGGGTCTGTAAAGATGTAGGCTTACAGAATGAACTGGCAAGTACTACTTGTCTTATTTGTAGTGTATGTTGAACTTGAGGACACGTCATAGAATATGAGAGGGGATGATGATGGCCATACAGATTTTGAATGTCTCTACATTGAAGTAGGATTTCAGTACCCACAGCCTTGTGCTTTCTGTGCCAACACAATATCCTTGCGCTCTCTCTTTGAATATTCATCCTGGAAGTTTTTCATCATAGTCCTTTGAGCACGGTCATGTCCCAGTTTGTTTAGTGCCATGTGAGGCTGTGTTCCTCATGCCAGCTGTAGGCTCTTGTATGATCCACTGACAGGTATTCAGCATCCTACCAGGACAGTAAAGAGGACTGGTGGAAATTTTCCACAGGTCCTTTTCTCATGCTGGCACCAGCCTGATCAAGTGAAAGAACACATGAGTGGTCTCAGATAGAGAAGTCATATCTGCATCTCGAGGTGAGTTGAGGTGGCCATGGAATTTGTCAGCAGGTAAATTTCTGAGTGCAACTTAGTTGTAAGTCACAGCCAAGGAGGTGTGGTGTTGCAGGTGTAGTGACCACATTATATCTCTCGTGGCCTGTCAGCACCATCCTATCCTCACCGACTTCCTGAGTGAATAAATCCCACTACACCACTAAACATTTCAGAGGACACATCCTCCTTCAACTAGGACACCCGCCTCCCAAGCTCCAGATGTCACCTGCCTGAACTGTCTAGGAAAAGGGAGCAACCCGCAAGATTGGGTGTGAAGGGTTCCAATTCAAAGACCACATAACCCACCATGCTCACTGCATGCTCCACTGCCATGAGCAGCTGTCACCAGTCATCATTCTGTGTGGTTGGTAGGAAACCAAACTAGTTTCCTGATTAAGATATTCAGGGTGTGACCTGTCCTAGAGAAGAGGGTTAGGAAGGAAATAGGCTTCAGCCAGTGCTCAGCTTGGGCATCCACGAGACACCAAATGCACCTCCCCCACCCCCAAACAGGCTCATTACAACTGGTGAGGGATGACTGCCAGCTGCCCGAAATCCATGTGTAGACAAAGGAGTGCAGCATCGCCTAGCGGACCTGAAGTTTACCATGAGCTGTCAGGCTTCATAGGTGTTCCCTGCCCGGCCTGGTCCTAGAGGGAGGCATCCAGGAACCACGGGGCTGTGCTCCCCTGGCCGAAGATGTTAGAATCACGTTGTGGAACAACTCAGTTCCCTGGCACTCTCTCCCATCTTCTTTCCTCTGACCATCGCAACTGTGCTGCTACTTGATTTTTCTTGGTCTGAAGCAACTAGGGGCAGACTGCTCTGTTTGCCATGGGAACCTTGATGCCATGGTGCTGTCAGGCCTTCCCTCTGGGACCTCAGGCAGAATCTGAGGTGTGAGCTCCAGGTCAGCAGAGACACTCCTGAATCTCCATGTGGCTCAAGGCACCGGACACCCCTCTGGAGAGAGACACCCAATATTCTCCATAAGGAACCAGGTATCCTCCAGCCATTCACACCCAAATTCACTGATGCCTGCCCCTACTGCCTGCAGAGAGGGGCTCTCCTATTCTTGGCTCACATGTCACAGGAGCATTGGTAACCAAGTGAGGCGTTGTCCTCCGTGGAACTGAAGGCAACTGTATCATTGAGAGCCCAGGGATGTGAAATTCAGTCCTTTTCTCATTGTAACAAATGTTGAGAGTGAAAGGTAAAAACATACAGAGCGTGGGATTGAATTTGAATGAGGAAAGTTTCCTTTCTGCCAGCAAATTTGGGTCCTGGCAACTCAGACGTTGAGTGATATAACCACTTGCCTTTGCCTGTTTCTATTTCCTGACATCGTCTGGCTATGTCGATGAGGTATTCCCTCAGTAAAGGAAACTGGCCTTTGCCAGGTGAAACACCTTCCTCGATCTCACCCCTACCTGCGATGAAGGTTTGTTCAATAACCAGCACTGGCTTGAGCATTTTGCACTGCCCTCTGCTAGGCACAAGTTCCAAATTGAAATGCCAAAGGAAAAGGGAAAAGAGAAAATGAAAATCAAGGAAGGTGTCAGTAGACTGTGAATATCATGCCTGGGGATGCAATGGCGAATGGTCCCCCAAATCTCCTTTCATACTAACATTCTTAGCATATTCTCACACTCACATAGTCCTGGTCTCCTTGTGTCCTGTCCTCCATACCCTAGTGCCATAATTTTCTGCTCAGGGCTCGCCTAGTGCCAGTAGGATTCTTCCTTAATAAAGACAGGATAATTCTTTCTCTCAGGACACACACCTAGACTGTGGGTGTTGAGATGCAAAAAAGGTAATTTACAAGATTGTTGTGAAAAGAGAATGAGGAATTCCTTAGTCATTGTTTGGCTTTGTCTAGAGTTGCACTTCCCCATAGAACTTGGGAGACAGAGAACCTGATTGGATCCAATCATGTACCCCAGAGGAGCTGAGACTTCCGTGCAGACGATATAGAGCATCCCATATGGGGCTCGCTCTGCAAGCGGAAAGGTCGGGGTTCAAATGCCCAGCCCCTTGGGTATGGAAATAAAGCAACATGAAGAGACACTTCGGAGGGTGCAAGTCTCCTCTCCTCTCAACTTTTTGCTTTTTCTCCTCCCTTCTTCAACACAATCAGCCTTTCTCAAGAACTTTCCCTTTCACCTGCAAGCAATTTCCACTTACTCCATTCTGCCGCGAGCTGTACTGGAAGGCAGCAGTGCATCCCCAGTCACCTGCATTTCTTATGAGGACGTTTTCCTTCCCATCTTTCAACTCTCATCACTTCACATTATACCACTCATTCTTCGCTGTGCTATCACCATCTTTTCCAAGCACATTCACTTGATTGGCCATGTGTACCAGATTCCAGTGGCACATAATTCAAATTGACCCCTCACAGGCCCGTGCCATTTTTGAGGCTTTTTGGACACACTCCCAGACTGCCAAGAGAATGGGATTTCCACCTCTGAGCTCTTGCCATGGGAAGCAAAGGGTCAATTGGAAAACCAAAGGTGAAGGCCAAAGACAGACGCCTCTGACCCTGAGTTCCTATTCTGTTACGTTTTGTATTCCCTTGCTTCTGGCTGGATGAAAAATGTTAGGATTTAGGGCTGAAAACATGTTCGTTTGTGCTGAATGCATTCAGGAGAATGGGAGAATTTACCGTCCATTCTCCCACCTGCATTGCAGCACCAGTTGCACAAGGAAGGGAACCCTTGTAGAGACTCTTGTTTATTTTGATGGATGTCCTCAATAGATGCACAGAATTGGATAAACATGGGCAGCTCTCATTTATTCCATGGATCTCTGCATTATTTGATTGTTCTTTGGATGGTAAGGGGAAAAACAAAACATTCATCCCATGAACTCGTGCCGAAAGAAGGAAAGGAGACCCATTAGGCATGTTGCAGTTTGGTGGTGGGTCGAAGCAAGTCAAGGAATGAAAAGCATTTGAAGATCTGCAAAAGCCTCTGATATAAGTTTCGTGCTCAGCAAGTCCTATCCCACATTCAGATATTCTAGAATCACTCCTGTTTTGATATTCAGTGTTGGGTCTTGATTTTTTCCTTTTAGTAGAGCTCTTTGTTATTACATCCGTGATGTCATTGTACCTTCTTTATTACGAGTGGTGGGTTTAGGGTTGCATCGTCCAAATTGAACTGCATTTGAATTGAGATCATGGCTACAGGTCCTGTGTTTTAAAGAAAGCCTTTTCCCATGGCTCTTGTGCCAGGAAAGCTATGAATCAGCATTTGTCTAATCAACTGTCATTTGAGAGCAACTAGAGACAGCCATGAGTATGCCAGGGCTTTGAGGCCCTTGGCAGGGGAATTGGGTCTGTAATAATGTAGGCTTACAGAATGAACTGGCAAGTACTATTTGCTGTATTTGTAGAGTATGTTGAACTTGAGGACATGTCATAGAATATGAGAGGGGACGATGATGATCATATAGTTTTTGAATGTCTCCACATTGAATTTGGATTTCAGTACCCACAGCCTTGTGCTTTCTGTGCCAACACATTATCCTTGCTCTTTCTCTTTGAATATTCATCCTGGAAGTTTTTCATCATAGTCCTTTGAGCAAGGTGCATGTCCCAATCGGTTGTAGTGCCATGAGAGGCTGTGTTCCTCGTGCCAGCAGTAGGCTCTTGTATCATCCACTGACATGTATTCAGCATCCTACCAGGACAGTGAAGAGGACTGGTGGAAATTTTCCACAGGTCCTTTTGTCAGGCTGGAACCAGTCTGATGATGTGAAAGAACACATGAGTGAACTCAGACAGACAAGTCATATCTGCATCTCGAGGTGAGTTGAGGTGGCCATGGAATTTGTCAGCAAGTAAATTTCTGAGTGCACCTTAGTTGTAAGTCAAAGCCAAGGAGGTATGCTGTTGCAGGTGTAGTGACCACAGTATATCTCTCTTGGCCGTTCAGCACCATCCTATCCTCAGACCGATTTCCTGAGTGAATAAATCCCACTACACCACTTGACCTTTCGGAAGATGCATCTTCCTTCGACTAGAAGACCCACCTCCCAAGTTCCAAATGTCACCTGCCTGAACTGTCTAGGAAAAAGGGAGCAGCCCACAAGATTGTGTGTGAAGGTTTCCAACTCAATGACCACTTAACCCACCATGCTCACTGCATGCTCCACTGCCATGAGCAGCTGTCGCCCGTCATCATTCTGTGTGGTTGACAGGAAACCAAACTAGTTTCCTGATTAAGATATTCAGGGTGTGACCTGTCCTAGAGAAGAGGGTTAGGAAGGTAATAGCCCTGCAGCCAGTGCTCAGCTTGGGCATCCACGAGACACCAAATGCACCTCCCCCACCCCCAAACAGGTTCATTACAACTGGTGAGGGATGATTGCCATCTTTCAGAATGCCATGTGTAGCCAAAGGATTGCAGCATTGCCTAGTGGACCTGAAGTTTACCATGAGCTGTCAGGCTTCATAGGTGTTCCGTGTCTGGCCTGGGACTAGAGGGATGGATCCAGGGACCACGGGGCTGTGCTCCCCTGGCCAAAGATGTTAGAATCACGTTGTGGAAAATCTCAGTTCCCTGGCACTCTCTCCCATCTTCTTTCCTCTGTCCATTGCAACTGTGCTGCTTCTTGTTTTTTTCTTGGTCTGAAGCAGCTAGGGGCAAACTGCTCTGGTTGGCGTGGGACACTTGATGCCATGGTGCTGTCAGGCCTTCCCTCTGGGACCTCAGGCAGAATCTGAGGGGAGAGCTCCAGGTCAGCAGAGACACTCCTGAATCTCCATGTGGCTCAAGGCACTGGACACCCCTCTGGAGAGAGACACCCAATGTTCTCCATAAGGAGCCAGGTATCCTCCAGCCATTCATACCCGAATTCACCTATGCCTGCCCCTTCTACCTGCAGAGAGGTGCTCTCCTATTCTGGGCTCACATGTCACAGGAGCATTGGTAACCAAGTGAGGCGTTGTCCTTCATGGAACTGAAGGCAACTGTATCATTGAGAGCCCAAGGATGTGAAATTCAGTCCTTTTCTCATTGTAACAAATATTGAGAGTGAATGATAAAATCATACCGAGAGGAAGATTGAAATTCAATGAGGAGTCTTTCCTTTCTGTGAGCATATCTGGGTCCTGGCAAGTCAGATGTTACGCAACATAACCACTTGCCTTTGCCTGTTTCTATTTTCCTGACATCGTCTGACTATGTCAATGAGGTATTCCCTCAGTAAAGGAAACTGGCCTTTGCCAGGTGAAACACCTTCCTCGATCTCACCCCTACCTGAGAAGATAGGAGTGATTCAGAACCAGCACTGCCTTGAGCATTTCGCACTGCACTCTGCTAGGCATAATTTCCAAATTGAAATTTCAAAGGAAAAGTGAAAAGAGAAAATGAAAATCAAGTCAGTAGACTGTGAATATCATGCCTAAGGATGCAATGGCGATTGATCCCCCAAATCTTGTAAAAATTTTGGACACAATGGGAGTGTAATAGTGCATGTATACAGGTAAAAATATTCAAATCATTTCACTTTTCGTCCCATTTTTACTGTGATATCTTTTCCCTCACTCCCTTATATACAGAGGACTTCATTCCTCCACACATTATGGATCAACATTTGCCTATCTGAAAAAAAAACATTTGACTTTTTATAGTGGTTTTTGCTCATTTCACTTATTGTGGTATTCTCTACCTCCATCTATTTAATAGCAAATGCCATAATTTCATTTTTCTTTTTGTCTGAACAATATTTCTTTGTCTGCTTATACTAAATTTTCTTTATCAATGCATCTGTTAAAGGGTTTCTCAGTTAGCTATTGTAAACTGAGCTGCTATAAAAAATGATGTGGCTCAGTCACTGTAGTATGCTTGTTTTAAGACCTTTGAAAGTAAACCAATGAGTGGGTTAACTGGGTCAAATATTGCTTTCATTCAAAATTTTCATAGAAATTTCAATAAAATTTCCAGAATGGTTAAATTAATTTTCATTTCCACGAGCAATATGAGTGTCCTTTTCTCCTGCATCCTCACCAAAATTTATTGTTTCTTTTATTCTTGATAATTCTCATTTTAGTATAAGTGGGATATAATCTTTGAATAGTTTTCAGCTGTAATTTCTCTAATAGCTAGAGATGATGGAAAATTTTTTCATATGTTAGCTGATCATTTGTATTTTTTCTTCTGTGAATTGTTGGTTCAGTTCATTACCCATTTATTGATTGGGTTATTTGCTTCTTTGCTGTTAATATTTTGAGTTTTTTATATATCTGGTAGATTACTGCTTTTTCTAAGGTTTATTGGAAAATACTTTCTCTCATTCCGTAGGGCCTCTGTTCATGTTATTAATTGTTTTCCTTTCTGAGGCTTTTATTTTGAGTCCATCCAATTTATTCTTTCTTGATTCTTACAAGTGTTTGTTAATGAGTTCAGTTTCTAAGCTGACATGGTCCAACATGTCAGATTAGACATGGCCTGACATGGTAGATTTGGTTCATCTTTTTCTTCTATTCAGTGCAGTGTCTCTGTTGTAATGCCTACATCTTTAATCACCTTTAAGTTGATTTTTCTACAGGATTAGAAATAGAGTTTTGGTTTCATTTTGCTATGTATGAATTTCCATTTTTTTCCAACACCATTTATTTAATAGCCTATCTTTTTTCAATGTGTGTTTTTGGTGCCTTTGTTTAGTATGAGATAACCCTATTTATTCGTTTTGTCTAGGTGTGTTCTGTAACTATTCTGTGTCTATTTTGGTGCAAATACCATGCCATTTTTGTTACTATTACTCTGTAGATCTGCATTGTGAGTCCTCCTGCTTTATTCTTCTTGGTAAGGATTACCTTGGTTATTCTGAATCTCTTGTTTTCTAAATGAATTTTATGATTGCTTTTTCTAATTTTGTGAAAAATGTCATTGAAATTTTAGTAGGAATTGCATTAAATCTGTAACAGTTTTGGCCCTTTTGACAATATTAATTCTGCCAATCCACTTGCATGAGCAATCTTTTCATTTTCTATGGATTACCTCAATTTTCTTATTTAGCATTCTGTATCTTCCCTTGTAGAGGTCTTTCCTCTCTTTTATTAAGTTGATTCTCAATATTTAATTTTTTGCATTTATTGTGAATGTTGATTTATCACTGATGTATAGAAATTATTTATGTGTTGGAGTCTTAAGCCCCCTTGCTCTTCTTGACCAGTGGCAAGGGAAGGGGACACTCCCCAACAAGGTCAGACTGGGATAGGTAAGGCCAACTGACCGCCCACTCCCAGCCCTCCAGGTGGAGGACAATCAGATGTGTCAGGGAGACCCGTTACTGCAGGAACTCATTTATTGAGGAAATTACACAGCTTTTATGTAGGGTGGGGTCTAGGTGGGAGCCAATCAGCTTAAAGGTCAGCAAGGCATGGGGTGTTCATGCAGGCAAGAGTCTCATAAGACTATGTGGCAAGCACGATCACTTTCGCGGAACTATTGTTAACCAATCCCTGACAGTGGTCTGATCGTGGTCATTAACTATTGAAACCGCCTTTGAGGCCTTGATCTTGCTCACTCACCAGGAAGTAAGGAGTCAGCCTGAGTTAGTTAACTTGTCATTAGTCCCAACATTTATGTATAGTGATTATATATCCTGCTATTTTTTTTTCTGAATCTCTTTATTAGGTCTAGAAGTTTTCTGATGGAGTTTTTGTGTCTTTTGAATGTAGAATCATGTCTTTGGCAAATAGCGATATACTGAGTTTTTATTTCCTTTTCATGTCTTTTTAATTTCTTTTATCCTCCATTAACTCTGGCTCAAATTTTAAGGACTATGTCAAATAGAAGTGTTAAAAGAGAGCATTTATATATTCTTCCAGTTTACATGGGTAAGGCTTCATTTTTTGTGTATCTAGAATGATGTTATCCTTTGCCTTAGCATAGATGGCTTTCACTATGTTGAGGTATGTTCCTACAATCCCTAGATTTTCTAGTGTTATGAACAGAAATGGATGCTGTATTTTGTCAAGTGAATTCTCTCCATGTATTGAGATGACCACATAAATCTCTTCTTCACATCTATTGATATGATGAATTATGTTTATTGATAGCTATTTGTTGAAATAGTATTACAACTCTGGGATGAACCCCATTGAATTGTGCTGCACCATCTTTTTTGTTGTAATTATATTTTATTTTTACAGACTGTATTTTAATTCATTGTACAGAAATGGGGTACATTTTTTTGTTACTATGGTTGTTCACAATGTAGATTCATACCATTTATGTAATCATACATGTACATAGGGCAATGACATCTGTCTCATTCCACAATTTTTCATATACCCCTGCTCCCTCTCATTTTTCTTTATATAATCTAAAGTTTCTCCAGTCTTCTCTTAACCCCCCCAGGCATGTAATCCCATTATATATCATCATCCATTTATAAGGGAATATATTTTGGCCTTTTTTTTTGGAATTGGCTTATTTCACTTAGTATGATATTACTCAATTTCATCCATTTATCTGTGATGCCATGATTTTATTCTTCTTTGTGGATGAATAATACATTATTGTTTACTTATACCAGTTTCTTCATCCATTCATCTGTCAAAGTTTATCTATGTTGGTTCCACAATCAACATCTCTAGTTATTATAGAAATGCAAATTAATACAACTCTAATATTACATCTTATTCCAATTATAGTGTATATTATCAAGAACACAAGCAATAATAGATGTTGGCCTGGATGTGGGAAAAAAGACACACTTTTACATTGCTAGTGTAGTTGCAAGCTTGTGCAGCCACTCTGGAAAGGAGTGTGGAGATTTATTAGGAAACTTGGAAAGGACCCACCCTTTGACACATTTTTCCACTCCTCAGTTTATGCACAAAGGACTTAAAATTAATATACTACAGTAATACAGTCACATCAATCTTTATAGCAGCACCATCTTATTAATGTGTCTTTGTGATTTGACAGAATTTTATTAAGACATTCTGGGTCTGGTTCATCAGGGATATTTATCTAAATTTTTTATTCCTTGATGTGTCTTAGTCTGTTTTTGTATTAACATGATACTAGTCTCATGGAATGAATTAGGAAGGGTTCTCTTCTTTTCTATTTCATGGTATAATTTGAGGAGTATTGGCATTAATTCTTCTTTGAAGGCCTTGTGGAACTCAACTGAGAATTGGTCTCTGGTACATGGTTTCTCTTGGTTGGTAGACTTTTGATAGTGTCTTCAATTTTATTGCTTATAATTGGTTAAGTCTAAATTATTGATTGTATTATTTAATACTATAGTTTTTTTTTGCTTAGTTCTTTGTTTGGAAGATCTATCCAGTGGAATTAAAGTTGTGCAAAGTAAGCCAGTATTACTGTTTGGTATTCTATTTGATTCTTGAAGTTGAGAAGGATTTGTTTGGTGTAAGTAGATGCTCCATTTTGGGGGGCATATGTATTTACAATTGTTATATCTTCCTGATATATGATTTCCTTAGCAGTATGAATGTCCTTTTTCATCCCTTCTAACTTTGACTTGAGGTTCACTTTGTCTGATATGAGGATGGAAACACCAACTTGTTTATGAAGTACATGTAAATGATGTTTTTTTCCAACACTTCACCTTCAGTCTTTGAGTTTCCTTGAGTGCTGCATTGAAAAAAAACAGCTGAATTCCAAATTGGCTTTCTCCTACATGTAATTTGATTTCTTTCTCTCACAACTTTTAGCATTCTATCTTTATTCTGTATGTCAGCCATTCTCATAATGTACATTGGTTATGTTCTGTTGTAATTTTGTACACTTGTGGTTCTTTAAGTCTGTTGCATTTGATTTCCCATACCATTCTTTAGATTTGGAAAATTTTCTATTAGGTCATTGAAAACGTTGTGCATTCCTTAGGTTTTTATCTCCATGCCTTTGTCGATTCTGAAAAATTTTAAATGTGCTCTTTCTATGTTATCCCATATTTTTTTTGAAATTTCTGTTCATGGTCTCTAACATCTTGCCTGTGTGGTTGACTTTGTTTTCAAGAGTATATATTTTGTCTTCTTTGAGGTTCTGTGTTCCAAGTGATCTAGGCAGTTGGTGATGTTTTCTATTGAATTCGTGATTTGGTTTATTGATTCCTTCATTTCACAAATTTCTACTTGGTATTTTTTTCACAATTTCCAATTCTTTTTGAAGTGATCTTTCATTTCCTGTATTTTTTCTTGGATTTCACTTCTTATACTATACTTTACTTCACAGGGCATTTTGAATGTATACATTCTAAATCCCTTTTCTGGCATTTCTTCTAATGTGTCAATTGGTTCAACATATACTGTGCAGCCTGCTGATTCACTTGCCTGTCCTGTGCTTTTCACAGAATCCCACTGTGCATACTGAAAGCTTCAGTGACTAAGATTATTATAAGAACTGCATATTTTCTTAGATATTATCAGGAGGTATGAGAAATTCTGTCTCATAGGCAGTGTTAGATCAGGCCATGGGCACTGCCTGGCTGTATATGGATGAGTAAGTTTGTGGCCTGAATTATTTCCTGGTGTATTTGGAGTGATTGAGGTCTTTAGTATCTTCTCTTGGTGTCTTCAGGTAGTTGATGCTGTGCTGTTACTGAAGGTGTGTGTCAGGTAAGGAAAAGTTTCTGTGCAAAATGAACAGTCATAGAAGGGTTGGTTCTTAGAATGACTTGGTTCCATTTTAGTTGACAATGTAGTGTTTAATGACAACAGTTTAATAATCTGTGTATGAATTTTTTTGAATTAAAATGCCACTTTATTTTACATGCACAGATCTAGTGACAATTAGGCATTTTTAAATAAATATTAGCCTATTATATATCTTCAGTCAGTTGTTATTAATTATAACTAAATGCTTTAATTAAACTAAACTAGGATAATAAGAGGAGAGTTTTAGTGAACAATAAATTCTGAAGTTGCCAATCCTGGAATTTGTTAATTGAATCACACCTTTGTTGTTCTGAACTCTTAAATTTGTGTCCAATATAAAGTTTTGAAATGGCAACAATCATAAGCAAGAGACATTTTAAGTGCATATATTATGTACTATAAAATAATTATTCTTTATGGTTTTATTATCTGTCTATAACCAATGCATTCCTGGATTATTTGCATAACTCTAATACCTGTAGGCAAAGAAATGACCCAGTAACTTAACCCCAGTGATTGTCCATGATAAACAGTGAATATTTATCAGATGAGTAGATAAGTATTTCTTGAATTAATAAATAAATATATGAGATAGCATATGGCTTCTGGAAAGGTGATGTTGGATAAAGTACACTGAACCAAAAGCTTCAATCTCAGTCCTGAAATAGTGGCTCTGTGAACTTGGGCAAGTCAGATAACTATCTTCAAAAAAGCTGAGATAATGTGACACCTCAAATGAAGGCAGTAGTAGCTGCCCTCCTATGTTCTTGGAGATATGACTGCAAGTATTTATTTTTTGAATAAAATCATAGGTGGGAAAACATACTTTAAAATAAACATCATGTAGTGAGATTATTGTTTTCATGCCCACTTCTACTGATTACACTCTAAATAGACACATGAGTGTACATTAATATTCATTGTCACCTGCTCCTTATTTGTTTCAGAACTTTGTTGTTATGTGATTTTTGCAAAATAAATTTTCATCCTTTGCTTAGTGCTGCCTAGCTCTGGAGAGTGTTAGGAACTGTGCCCCATTTGCCCTCCCCTGCCCTTCTTCCACAGTGACAATGTACTTGGGTGACTCAAACCATTCTAATATTGACTGCATAATTATAGATGCATCACAAGTGTGCATCTCATGTGCAGTTCATTACCCAGTAAAATATGAGTGAGTTTTTATCACCTTATGTTTGTATTTTCATCATCATGTACAGGTCATTTCATCATTTGTTCATTCACTTATCACTCATTTAAGAAGTAACTAATTATGCTCATGTAATCTATGAAACTTAACTCTTAAAGCTTCAAATACCTTAAAGGCAAATGTGTTTTGATACTGGTCAGGGACATGTTATACCAGGGATTTGGAAAGACTATGCAAGTTTATGTATTTGGATGTAGACCTAGGCATGACCCTTAAGCACAAGTTCTGATAATGCTTCAGGATGCCTGTCACATCTAAGGAAGAGTCAAGGATCACTAGGATTCAGTCTGCACTGGCACTTAGAATACTTCATCATGGTGATCCCAGGAGTTTGGGGAGAAATATTGGCCACCAAATTTATTCTCATACATAAAGAAGGTGAAGAGAGGCTGTTCTCTCATCCCTAGAAAAGGAACCCAAGATAAGAGCTATAATTAGAGCTCAAGATGATGTGTGTCCCTTGCCAGGGCATTGGAACTCTTCATGGTCAGGTCTGCTAGAAGTTTATAAACTGGAAAGAAGAAATAATTTGGGCATGGGCAGGGTCAAGTATGTTAAAGAGATAAATATAGGCCACTCAAAGTTTAATAAAACAGCTGATGTATTTGGAAGCTCATATACAGGATGGGTGCCCACTGAGGTAGAGTCCTTGGAAGTGGATAAGGCACATCACTGTCTCAGAGTGAAGGGAAGTGTGTTGGAGCTGAATGAGTATGGAAATAATAGTGGGTTAGAGTGAGAAGAGTGACCTTGAGACCCAGTGGTTGGCCTCACTCATTTTCTGATTCTAGAAAATCCTAATTTAATGTTTTGGGGATTCCACTTTTTACATGTGAAGTGAGTGCACAGCAGTCTTGTGACTGTCTAACATAAAAACATCTTTTAGTTTGATGGGAGCACTGATAAGGACTGGATGGGGCTGGCAGTTCCTTAGGAGAATGGAATGTGAGAGTCAGGGTCAGAGACTTGCAACCCATGCAAATAATGTGGAGTCACATTTCTTAGCTGTCTGCATGACCACTCTCATCCTTCATGGCATACTGTGAAGGAAAATAGAGGAAGCCTTATCAAACAGATGCTGTGGATAACTGGATAGGGAAAGAAAATGACCAGGTGATTTAAAGCCAAAGTATATTAGAAGTGGATCTTGGGATAAACCTCAGACCTTGAATGGGACCTTCTGGTCAATTTTGTGAATGCTTGTGACATGGTTCATCTCCACTTTCCTACAAGGGTGGCAATATGGCAAAGGGTAATTTGTGCCTGGTCTCTGGTGTTGTGATGCCATTTGCAGCCTGATTCCAGGACAAACTGCTAAGTTCTAGAAATTTTCTTTTCTGCTTTTGTGAAGTTCAGGGATAGTGAGCTAGCCTGCCCACCTCATAGAACTTTTATATGTGTGTATAATTATCAAATAACTGGGACAGATATGTGAGTTTTTGTGAATTACCAAATTCTATAACTGTGAAATCATTTCTAATGTGGGCTCATACTTCACTGTAATCACAGCTGACCAAAGCCTAGCTAGTTCTAGTGACTTCAGTGTTTGCTTCAAAGACCATTCACAGTGTGCACTCTTTATTCAGTCTGTAAGTCTCACCCCTATGATAGACTCTGCAGATAAAAAAGCAATAAAAACACATCACTCTGTAGGGCATGTGGTCTATTGAGTGGGCTATAGCTGCCTCAGAGCAGTTCATCTCATGTACTCTTTTTTGTTGTTTATAAGAGCTTTGTTGAGTTGTAATCTATCCACCATGAAATTTCTTTGTGAAGTGTCCAGTTCCAATTCTAGGGAATTAGCTTTTCCACAGTGTTGTGCACCTATATCAATGTCTATAAATTTTTTCCTCTACTCTGAAAGAAAACCCTGTACCCATTTGTAGTCATTCCAATTTATAACTCTTCTCTAGCTCCAGAAAACATGAAACTTTGTTTCAATAATTTGTTCATTCTGAACATTTAATACAGAAGTAATGTACAGTGCCTGGTCTTTTGACAATATCCATGGCCTTACTCTTTATGAATTTGAATAAATGTTGTATGCTCTGAGAACAGTTTAGTCATATCTTGGTCTTGTGCAGAAACCAAGAATTATGGCACTCATAGAATTTTTGAATAGCATCTTGTGATTAAATTTAAAGTAAAAATACTATTACTTAATTGTTCATGAAAAATGTCCCTGATTTAGCACAATTTTGTTATATTACTATTATTCTTAACCCCTTTAGGAATATATAATAAGTAAACATTTAAAGGAGGTAATGATCAAAATGGTAGCTTAGAATGTAAACTTGAACATCAGAGTGCATGGGTTCAAATCCTGACTATGACACATCACAGCATGAGGCCTTGAGCACATGACAGCCTCTCAGGAAGAAATCTTCCATCCCTCTGAGGACATGAATCATGTTTTGGTCTGGTGTCTCCATACTGTACATGTTACCTTTATGTTATCAGATTGCTTCAGTATCACATGTTGGTGTTCAAATAAGCCTGTTTTACTTAAAAATGGCCCCAAACATATGGGGAGCAATGAAAAGGAGGTATCAGGGCATAAAACTTGAAGGATGATTTAACTCCAGTACTCTGTGTCTAACTAGTAAAAATCACTGTGGGGGGTTTGGTAGTGTTCATGTTTTCAGATATCCATTGAATGTCTTGGAATGTATCCCCTGGGGATCAGGGGGAGGGCCTGCTCTATTATTACTTTTTTGAGTTTTTACAACAAAGGTAGGGGCAATGGTGGAAATATTCTCTTGTTAGTTCAAGCAACTCTAAGAAAGCAAACTTTTATTTTGTGTATTTGATTACCCTCAGGATCTGTAGGTGTAAAATTTATTGCCTTAATCCTTTTGTGAACAAGAGTCCAAATTCTCCATAATGGTATGTTGAAATTAAACTGATGATTTAGTACTAAAATGAATGCTGTGAGATGAGTTCTAACTTATGCAAGTTTTAAAGGTATTATCTGAGCCAGGCTTGGTGGCACATATCTGTAATCCCAGTCACTTGAGGGACTGAGGCAGGAGAATCACAAGTTTACCAAAAATTCCTGGTATATTTCTTGGTTAGGAACTGGGAGTGAGAAGCACACCTTCTTGCTTCTTTTCCTTGCCTGATGCAATAACCTTGAAAGTAAAACCTATTTTTGTTGACAACTCCCCTAGATGTTGTTGGTCCATATCAAGGCCCTGTTTTAGCAGACAAAAAAGTACTGGTAATCCAGACTATCTTTCTTGTGCTCATCAGATATGATGGTGTTGATGATGTCTGCTGAAAGAAGGGTCCTACACTCACAGTCTCCATACACAGCAGCAACAAAAAATGTTTTGTTCTCTCTGTCCTCCACATGTGTCTCATGCTAATATGTTAAAGCTATGTAATCTACCTGCAAGTGTGTGTAACTACATTAATGAAAGTGTATGCATCAATTAGTACACACATTGATTTTACTTCAGATTTTGATAATTAGATGTGACAGCTTTAATGTGATAATTAAAAAAATTAGATTATGTTGTTCCAATATTTTAAAACTTATTAGAGGGTTAAAAGTCTTTGACCCTTGTGTGAGTCTCAAGTAAAATGATACTGATTTTCAGAGTATGATTTGTAATGGAAATAAAATATCTCACATCAGAGAAATGAACTTCCATGTTTTTGTCTCCAAGTGTAGAAGTTTAGGTAGAGAATAGAGCTGAAACTTGTTTCATACATACCTTTCTTCCTTTTAACATTTTTAATTAAAGAAAATGTTTAAGAATAGGATTTATGCTTGGGACTTGCCCCCCCTCTTTTATTTTTTATTTTTTGCTTTACTGTGAAATTATTCTATTAGAAATTTCTGATGTATTGAGGGATTCATATACCACCAAAAAGGATATGTGGAAGAAAGACCATTTAGACCATGTGTCTAGGGGTTGTGTGTGTGAGTGTATTGTAACCAGCTCAGTTTAGTTTGTCATAGATTTTCTTACTTAGCTGTGAATATTCTCTCAATCCCTGGGCAAACTAAAGTGTTTCATCACCCTGCCTTTTTATAGCTCCTGGGCATTATAAAGCTTGTTCTGTTGTGTCTTTTCTTCACTACTTCCAAAGGTTCTGCATCTAAAAGGAAGTATGGGAAGTAAAAAAAAAATCTAAGATTTGCTAACTATCCTAAAAATGCTAAGCAAGGCTGAAATATTGTGTGAAGGGAACTCAATTTCTTTTCAAAGCATTTCTCTTTGTAATGTATCATTATCACTACTAAAAGAACTTGCTTTTGATTCCATTTATAGAACATTATTGAAATAAGCAAATGATAGGTTACTTGGGATTAGTGAAGGAGGGGAGTGCCAAAGTTGAGTGGATTGTAGAAGGGTAGATCAAGTGTGACTTGGAGCCATGAAAATTCTCTGCCTTGACTTTTTCAGTGTAGCCTTCTGGTTAGGTGTCCAGTGGTGATTTTACAGACTGTTATCATTTCAGGAGATTGTATGAAGGGGACACAGGATCTGTGAATTATTATTACTTAAAACTGCTTGTGAATCTGCAGTTATTCAAGAGCTTAGACAGAAGGAATGGGAGGAGAAACACAAAACCGGCTAACACTATGAGAAAACATTTTATTCCCAAAGGTTAGATGGTTGTGAAAGGCAAACTCCTCTAGAAACTATGTGTAGCTTTTCCTGGGGCAGGCAGTGTATTAAGACTTTAAGACCATAGATGATCATTATGGTAACAACATAGTCACTGCTTATTTCCTGTTTGATGCTGTGCATGCCAAGTTCAATATTCAATGAATATTTTAAAACTTCAGAGACTTCTGAGTATTCCCTAGAGATCTGATGTACCTACCTCATGCCCTAAAGCACAGTGAAATAAACAGGAATCTATTGTCACTACAGTCTGGTGGTGCAGAGCCTAGGCTCAGACAACAGACCAGTGTTCACATCTCAGTTCTACCTCCTCTTGTTTGTATGATCTTTCATGAATCACTTATTTTTTGGGCTTTATTTCTTACATATAATATGAGATCAGAGAAGTCAATATTGTATTTATCATAGGGGTGCTCTGAAGAATAATGAGACAATGTAAGTAATTCATAAGTGCTCTGCAGATGCCAAATCTGCTACTCTTATTACTGTAAGCATGTATACGATGGTGCACAGAAACTCAGAGATAGATTTCGTATTTGCTT
This sequence comes from Sciurus vulgaris, assembly GCF_902686455.1. NCBI lineage: Eukaryota > Metazoa > Chordata > Mammalia > Rodentia > Sciuridae > Sciurus > Sciurus vulgaris. Next base: position 5,373,843 of record NC_136474.1, on the reverse strand, counting down.
TCCACAACTGTTATTTTTAGAAAGTCTTAGCCTTCCAAAACTTGGTCTCTTTCTATGGAATCTCAGTATGTCTGAGTAGATTACAGGTCAACAATCTTCCATATCCCATCTTCCTGGATATGGAGGTAATTTTTTTTTTTTTTTTTTTTTTTGTGGTGCTGGGGATCGAACCCAGGATCTTGTGCTTGCAAGGTAAGCACTGTACCAACTGAGCTGTCTCCCCAGCCTGAAGGTAAACTTTTTAGAGGCAATAAGGACATGTTTGAAAGCACAGGCTCAATTCTCAAAGGCTTCAATTTAATTTGTGCCTCTGATTCCGTTCTGAGCTATGCATTGCTAACTGCCCATCCATATCTTGTTCTTTCTGCTTTCCTACAAGAATGGGGTTTTGTTCTAAACAGAACATGCAAATCACAATTACTAGTACTTTTCCACTTCTTTTTTTTTTACTACTACTACTATTCAAACTACTGCCCAAGAATTATATCTACCAGTGTCCCTACCCTCTGTCTGCCTTGTGTTTATTCAGTTAAAATTTTATTGAAATACCTCACTGATTTGTTTAAATCTTGGCTGAGATTCCTTTCTAGCTCTATGGGCAGAGTTAAAGAGTTGTGGAAGAGACCAGGAATCCTGAAAACCTTAGCAGTTTGCTATCTGGTTCATTGAGAAACATGTTTGCTGACATATCAACTAAGAAAATTGTAACAGCTGTGTCCTTCAGTTTCCTGGTTTCCCTCCTAGCTGTGAGCATCATATGGCCTGTGTTTCCCTCCTCCCTTTTCCTACTAGTTGTATTCAGCTCTTTATAGGTGGGATGCTTCTAGATGTGGTAGCTCTCCTGATATACACTACAAACTGAGTGAACCATCAAATAATTACATTATTTTTTAAATCAGTAAAGATTACATAGTGCATTTCTATTTTTAAAACATTCTTGAAATGATAAATTCATAAAAATGGAAATGACTTAATGGTGACCATGAGTAGTGGGTAGATCACCAGGGGAAAATAGGTGTGATTCAGAGGTCAGCATGAGGTGCCCTTGTGATGGAAATTGTCTTTGCTTCAGCTATATCATCTTTAATGTCACAATGTGACCTGCTGGGGGTTCTATAAAAAGTGGGTAGAGGATGTCTCTCTTTTTTAACAGAACTATACATAAATCTACAGATGTCTCTAAATAAAATTTTCTCAATTGAGTAAATAAAAATTTAAATGTTTGAACCATAAAAGTGATTATCATCCTAAAGTTATCCTAGTTTTTCTTATAAGTCTAGTAAAACAAATATGGAAAATTAAAAAGTATAAACAATAATCACAAAACTTATCATCTAGATGGTTCATGAAAATATCTTCCAGGAAGAAAACTGGTTGTACATCTACATAATTATCAGCAAATTTTGTTTTCTTATCAATTATACATTTCAATAAAACTTCATAGTAAAAAATGTTCACAGGCAAAATAAATGAAAATATATTTTCTGTAAGTTAATGAATTAGAAGCCATGCGTTCTTCAGAAGTTCAGGAGGAAAACAATAAATTAACTTGAAAATATTTAACCCTTAATATTTTAATGGAGCTTGTAATGACACAGAAAAAATATGTTTCTGTTTTTTTAATTCTGGTGAATAGAAATATAACAATAATTTAATCCACAGATTCCAACTTACAAAATGACTCTATTCTTTTCTCATGGACTAAATCCTTGAGCAAAAATTACAGATAAGTGAAATAAAATTTTTACAAGTAATAGAAGAGTTAACCAGAAATACAGCAATTTTTTTTTCATGTAGTAAAACATGAAAGAAGGCATTTATGAAAGACTGAGGGAGACAAGGCTCAGAAAACATTAAATAAGTATTAATTTAAAATTTATGTTTTCAAGCTATGTGATCATGATTGAGTTCAGACCTTTAAAATGTTATCACATTGAAGTCACTGGCACACCTAAATTAACTTCACCTGACAACAGACACAGCCATTGCTGGTGACTTCCATCAAACCCAGAGTACACAGTTTCTTAGTGTGATGGTATTTCAGAATACAAGTAATGAATACTACAGTTAATATTCCTAAAGTAGCTAGCAGCAAAACATGTTCACTAATGTGTTTTAAAGACCCCACCCAGGAGGGGTCTTCTATGAAACATGCTACCTAGCAGGTTTAGTATATCTTTACTTAGGAAATTCAGATTTAACTGGGCAAGCTCTTGCACAAGAGATTGCATGTCCATTTTCAAAAGGTCATTTGAAATCAGCAGATTCTCCTTTACTATTTTAGAGCTCACCACTGAATTCTAAATAGTAGTAATCAGAAGGAGAAACAGCAGAGTTTCAAAGCTGTGGACTCTGAATATTTTGTTTCAGTGATTGTACAACACATACTTGGGGTTGGGAACAAGGCCTTGTGAACATGGAGGTCATGGGCAGGCCAGAGGACTGAGAGAGTGTGTTAGGTGACTGGCACTTGACATCTGAAGTCTAACAGATGTCACTTATCAGTTAAGAAGAAGGCTGTGCAAAGACTCAGACACTAATCAACACATATTTAATCAGAGTAATGGGACTGGTTCTTTTAAGGACTGGAGGGAGGAGGTCACAACTTATTAAAGGTTTTACATGGCTTTACTGAAGGAAATAAAAAGCTTCAGCACAGTACACTCTAGCTAGCTCAGTTTTTCTCTCCTGGATTCCACATGAATTAAAGGTGCACTGGGTCATCCATTCACTGCCTCCAGACCTAGCGACAGGCACTCATCAACCACCGGGTGACTTTGAGGGAAAGGGGGGACCCAGAAGTCTGTGCTCACCAAGATTTGCAATGCTTCATCCCCACCACAGGGTCCACAAGTACCAGCCAACTCCAGGCAAGAGTCCACCCAGCTTGCCCCCACACTAGGCCTCCCAGGCTGCACCACAACCCGTGACCCCCACACCCATCCACCACTCTTGGCCCACAAAGAGGCCCATGCACCCAGCATCCACCTATCTTCTGTAGGCACCAGGAACAATAGCACTTGCAGCACCAGCAGCGCCCACCATCCACCACAGCCACGGCCAAATTTTGCTGCACACTATTATTGGAAGAAATCCTAGGTCCTGGCTGGCAGCAGTGAACATCTCAAATGTGCAAGGAAAACTTGTGGGGAGGAGCTTTCCACTTCAGCTACCTGGGAAAGTCAACAACTGCCCCAAATTGATTCAGTTTTACCAAGAGAACTCATATAGGAAACTGGTGGTCTGATCCCCTGTGGAACATTTCGATTGGACAAGAAGCCAATAAAATGTATACCTGTTCCCACAATAAACCAGTTTGCAGGCTGCTCACCACAAGCCTGCTTCCACCCAGCTCCCAGAGTCTGGGTATTGAATCCGCACCCTTACCCTTAGTCTAAGCTAGCCAGGCACAAATTAAACTGCATAGACCAACATCAATATAAATGGAAAAATTTCAACACTTTGACAAGAGAAACTACATTTGGTGTCTCACATGCACCTCAGGATGTTCAAAACAGCTGAAGAATTAAAGGAGTATATTATTGGGCCCTTAGAAAGATTTGAAACCTGGCATTCAAGACAACATTGAGAAGACTGGAATTATGCTAGTTGAAGGTCAAATACTGTGTAATACCACTTACATTAGGTATTTAATATTCTTAATTCTATGAAAGGAAGGGAAGGAAGGAGGGATGGAGAAAATAAGAGAAAGAGGAGGAGGAAGAAGAGGAGGAGGTAGAAGGCAGGCAAAGGAGGACTAACCCCATAGTGTTTCTTCTACACAGTCAGGATCCCTGCTCAAAGTGGCCCTGTCCATGCATTAATAGCCTGCTATGGCTATTATAATTTTTTAATTGTATCTTTGTGCTTATTTTTCGTGAGTGAATTTCAAAACAATAGACCAGACCACATGAATGAACATAGTGCATACATGTAACCACATGTGAAGGATTATGGAAAGTAATATTGCTATAAAACAACTCCCCAAGAGAAATGGAGATATGGTGTGACTTGGAATGAGAAAATTGTTCAGATATTAAACATCTCCCAGTATATTCTTTCCTGATAAGAATGGGTCCTGGGAAAAAGGACAGACACTTAATGCTGGGCCCTAAACCTTCACCTTCCCACATGGCCAATTAGTTCTAAATGACAAGGGACAAGATGTAAGTACTTATCCCTCGGGGTCTGGTTTTAACCTATACGACTAGCCCCTAAGAGTCAAAACTGAACATACATGATTTCCAATGATTGCATCATCCGCATTTTACCCTATAAAACCCAAATCCCCTCTGTAACTGATGGCCATTTTTTTCTCACCTGGAAAGTGGGCCCTGACAGCACCCGAGTCTATGAAGGATAAAGCCTTCTCTGAATCCATTGAGGTCTGCTTCCTGTCCTTTGGAACTTATGGCACGTTTTCTGCATCTGATGTCCTCATGCATACTAAGGAGTTTTAATTTCCATAAGCACAGAAGCCCAGTGGGTCAAAACTATGGGAGCAGAGAGGATATGGGGTATAAGATAAATGTATTCCATCTTCCAGTAAATACACACAGGGAGATTACTGAATCCCAGGATGACCATACTGGGGGGGTTCAATGAGAACTAGATTCAAATGCAGAAGTATAACAGTGAATTCTTCACCAAGACTGAGGAACCCTGTCTTCTCCTTTGGCATTCATAGTACCTCATTGTGTCAGCCCACCTCTGCAGTTGAGTATGTGAAGAGAAAGGGAAAGCAGGGCAATCGTCAGTCAGATTCCGTTCAGTTCTTTCCAACTCACTAACATATCAATAGTAGAAATTGTGCGCAGTCACCAAAGTGTATTGAAAACTATTGCATTTGTTTGTGATTCATTTTAACTTTTCAGGAATGAATAAACTGAACATGGGTGCACGATCTATAAAATATGTCTTCTTGTAATTTTCCATTTTCAATTGACATTGAATAATAAGTGATGTTAAAAGTCTTACTAAAAATTATAATGCTGTTATTTCTGTAATGATAAATTCAATAAAGAAAAATAAAATGCACCATTACATATAAAGAGATCTCAGAATCCTTCTGTAAACTGGGGGGTCATCTTCATACCCAGAAAATTGGTGCCTCTATGCTTGATCAATGGACCTCGCTGCAGAATAGAGGAAAGCTTGCTGATCCAAGCTTTGTTTACTGTCCTGCCTCTGTCATTATGGGTCATGAGCTTATAGTAATGACAGCTACTTTCTTAGCTGGAGAATAATTTTATTAATAAAATTAATTAAGAGTTTAAAGAAAGTATAGGCTTCTTGCAAAACTAGTACTGAAGGGCTCTCTAATTTTGAAAATTTCCATTAACCAATCCAGCAGACAGATGTGCAGATACTTTTGGACTCTAGAAAAAGTTTTAAGTACAGTTCCACCATGCTCTAGCATCTAATTAGGAATTAGAACTTCTTTCAAGGGAAAAACACACTTCAAGCATAGTTATGTACTGGTGGAGTGAGAGAGGTGCCCTGGAAATATCTGAGATAAATGGAGAGATGCAACTGGAGAAGAAAGTGAAGGCAAGTTTCTGAAGGAGGCCTTTATCTCAGGTAGGAAAGGACAGGGGGAAGCTAAGTGACATGATGAGGGGTGTGTTTTAGAATAACTGAGCAGGTTAAACATTGCTATGGATGGTAGCATGATGTCAGATACCTAAAGGAATCACTGAATCAAGTATTCAATATAGGCAGTCAGTGTAGATAGGTAATGAGGTCCTATACTGAAAGTGAATGTCAGTTTGGATCTGGGATGTTGAAGTCACTCTCAGAGTTATTGAATTGTCAATGCCTCCAGAGTCCTTCCACCACCCTTACCAAGATAACCTGCCCCTTCTCAACCTGTTGCTAAGGTAACCTGTCCCAAGAACTGTTCCTTATTGCAGGGAATTGTAAAAATTGCTAATTAATGCCTCCAGGACAGCTATTTCCTGCATTTCTACACCTTGGCCCTTCAAACCCACCTGCTTCTCAGCTTTTGACCATCACACCTGCATTTCCTGAATCTACAGAGGAAGGAAAGAGATAAGGAGAAAGAGAGATGAAAACCAAAACATAAAAGCAGCAAGATGCTCTCACTTCTGGGAATACCAGGACATCAGCTATGTCCCACTTTTCCCTCTCGGGAGAAGTCTATGTTACTATTATTTAAATAAACTTTGTTTCCCACACATGCCTTGGTGAGCTTCTCTAATGTTCAAACTTGAACATTTGAGGAAGCACAACAGCTTACTGATAACTGGGGCTTCATCAATGCTCCATGCCTTTTAGTGTCTTAATTCTTATGTCACACCAGTGGAACAGCAGCCCTCACAAGGATTGAAGCAGGAATTCTTGGCATTTTTATTCACATCTATGTCCTCTATTTCTAGAACAGAGTCTCATCCAGAAGAGTTTTATTTTAAAATACAAAAGCAGTACATTTCCATATGGAAAAATAAATTTTAAGAGTCATAATGCAGATCACCTACCTACCTATTCCGTACTGTCTTTTAGAGAATTACAAAACTGGGGCTTGGTCTTACACTAGCCTCAGAGACAAGCATTGCTCCTTGTACTACTTTACAGATGCAGTGAGACCACCAATGTTGCTCCTGGCAATTGTCATGGTCGCCTCCCTCATCTATGCTTATCTCACTGCCCAGGCACCAGGAAGCCCCTGCACCATGGGTGAGTGAGATGAGCTTTGGCATCTGACCTAGGCTCCAGTGACAAACACACCACATGTTTCCCATCTTTGGACCACCAGATTACACCTTCTACACAGCAAATACCAGGAGAATCCCCTGTGAACACACATCCAAAAATGGTTGCTTCCATAAAGCAAAATCTCTATACAAACATTCACCAAGACCCTTCCCAGAAATTCCATGGATACTAAGTCACCTAAATACATGGAAAGTTGACAGCAACTAGTGAGAGGAAAGAACTAAGGAAGGCTTTACCATGGCATCTTCTCCTCACTCCATTCTCTAATTGTAAAAGTGAGAAACAGAGGCTCCAACAGAAAAGACTCTGAGCTCGCATATAAAGCAGGAAAAGTCCAAGTGCCCTGATTTATTATTTGGACCACAGCAATATTCTACATGATTTCCAAAGTTTATGTGTCTCTTTGGGCTCCCTGGGTATCCTTTGCCTGCTGCAAATGCACCCACCACTGTCTACTTAACTCCTGTCCGCCTTGTTTCCAGACTGAGCTCACCTGAGCTGCCCTAAACCAGCTGCTCACCCAAATATTTTGAGGCTGCAGACTAGGCTTTAGGGCTCCAATGAGGTCCACACTACTGGCTCCAACCATTTGCTGGACTGCACTGAGCAATACTTGATTCCACAGGACTCCATCACTTCAGGTCCACTCAATTTTATAGGCTACTCCTAAAAGTTGGGCTCCACTTGGCTGTAATTTGCAGAACCATACCCACTTCATACCCTTGCTTCACTGCATTCTGAACACTTGGCTCCTCCTCTTCTGACCTATTTAACATACTGGAGTCTCATGTTTCCCTTCTAGCCCTGGAAACTTCTGATGTCTGGCTTGACCCACTTCCACCCACATCAAATAGCATCTCAAATGGCTCTGCTCTTCTTTATCCACCAGGCTCTTCAGTCAATCTCACTTGTACACCTCCCATTCCTTCCCTACTGGCTGCTCAAAAACTCCTGTAGAACTCCAAATGAATGGAATGGAAGGGGTCTTGCAGAGTTGCTCATTGGTCTCATACACTGATTAGGTTGAGGGACAAATAACTTGGTGTCTGGTCTTATCAGCAACCCCCATATCACCAATGAATGACCTTGGATCACTTTGCTCATCTGAGTCAGTCTCAACATTTAAACAGTACAGCTAATGATAATAATTTATTAGCATAAAGATGAGCACAATTTGATTGCTATCTGTGTATTAGGCAGAGTATGGAAGTAGAGGAGATACAGGTGAGCAAATAACAAGGTCCCTGTCCTGCTTGTGGAGTAGTCTGTATTAAAAGTGTGTGTGTTTTCACAGGGCCTGCCCTTTGCTTTTCTGTAGCCCTGTGGCATTCAGCTTCTTTCTTAGCCTTCCAGCACAGGATGGGCATGGCTTCTTGGCAAAAAGTATCATCTGTATTTCCCTAACCAGCTAGTCCAGGGCTTCTCAGAATGAGTCATGATGTGTTTCTGACCATGACCTTCTTTCTCAAAGTTGGGTCTGAGAAGGAGAGTCTCTAAAACAACCTCTGTGTAACTACTGTTTATTCTGTAAAACTGACTCAATTCAGGGGAGGCAGGACAGCAGTTGTGGATATTCGCTACAAGTTGCAGAAACAAATATGGGTGCTTTAAACAAAAACAATGTGTTAGAGGACAGTGGAGGGATAACAGGAAACTGAGGGTAAAGCTCAAGAAAGGAGGTGCTTGGCTGTGCAGGTGATCTCTAAGTCCCAAACACCTGCATCAATTTCCATACATGTTGCTGGTTCATGATAAAACTCTGAGTGTTTCTGCTGTCCCCTTATCAGTGTTCAGGTTCTAAATTTCCAGAGAAATTTTCTGAAGGACTGGGTGTAAGTATTGAGAAATTCTTCCCATTCAACTAGGAATTGAAGGATGAGTAGATGTTTTCTAAATGCAAAAGAAATGACATTCTAGATAAGAATAATATGTAAGTCCCTACAGAGAAACTGGGGACCTCTCAGAATCTCAGTCACACTATGCCAGGTGCTTTCTTTGTAATGTCATTCAATACTCAAATCCCTTCAAAAACAGTGCTAATATTTTGAAAAAAACAAATTGCATTGTATTATAAAAGTTCCAAAGGCTCTTAAAAAGAATTCAATGTATATAGCAGAATACTGGAAAACTGGTCAGGGGATAGGGACCACAAAAAACCCAGTACCTCAAGTGTCAGATTAAAGGTGACATCATTACAGTTGACTTTCAATTCACATAGATGGAGAAATGAAAAAGGGAGGGGGGCAGAAAAATATTTTATTAAAATGAAATAACGACGTATGATAATTTTTACTTATTGTTTTACTTGTTGAAGGACCATTATTTTATATTTTATATTTGATGCTGAGAATCAAACCCAGTACCAAACACGTGCTAGGTAAGCATGCTACAACTAAGCCACAACCGCATAACTATGGTAATTTTAAAATAGGGTGATTTCACAAATTCAGATGAAAGAAAAATAGTTGCTAACTTGATATATTTCTTTTGTGACCAAAAGTACTATATGATACAGGATCACCTCGATGGTGTCATTAAATTTTTGATATAAAAGTACACTATAATAAGAGCATTTTCAAAAAGACTGGCCTGAATGTTGCAATCTTCCTGCCTAAGCCACCTAAGCCCCTTGGATTAGAGGCATGTGCCAGTGCACCTGGCTATTTTAATTTTTATTTTTTTAGGTGCTGGGGCTGGAATCCAGAGCCACATACCTGATAAGCACTTGTTCTGTCACTGAGCCTCAAATCCAGTCCAAAACCTGTCATTTTGAAGTACTAGCAACAGATAATTTTTTTTTTAATGTAAGGGCTCCATGGAACAATTGAGTGTGTTCTGGAGTTTGGCCATAGCAACCTGCTCTGCTGGGGTGTCTGTGCAGATGAAATGCTACAAGGTTTCAAGGGGCATGGTTGGATGGGAAGCAAGCAAGGATAGACCCAGGATTCTGATCTGAGTGAAATCTGATGGGTTGTTTTGGGAGTTTAGGCAGTAATGGTCAGGTTGAGACAATTTTCTGTCATGCATGCAAAGGAAGAGTGCATTTGGGAGCTTAAGCACGGAGCCACATCTCACTCCCATTTATTATTATGAGGAAGGGTCCAGCTAAGTTTTTCAGGACCTTGCTAAGTTACTGAGGATGACTTTGAACTCCCAATAATCCTTCCTAAGCCTCCCAAGCCATTATAATTGCAGGCATGCACCAGTGTGCCAAGCCTAAAGAAATTTTAAAGTTATTTTTCCATGCAAATGTGGATTTACTTAAACTTATACTATAAAAATATACATATAATATTTTGATTAATGTGAAAGAAATTTAAAAGAATGGGCATATGCCATTTATATGTACAGAAATACCACAAAATAAGAGAACAGTATTTTAGTGATCAAAAGTGACTGATAAAAGTTTGGACACTTATGGACATTTGATTTATATATTTCCTCTTATATCTTTTGTCTGGACATATCATGGGAGACAACCCCAAAACACAGAATGAGTGAATGGAGTCAGGTTATATGTACTCCTCAGGCCATAAAGACAATGTAGGCCAAATAATATACAAAGGTCATAGAGGCTAAGAATGTCAGTTAGGCAACTCAAAACATAGAGATTTTGCAGAAAATAGAGGCTTCCAATGTCATAGATTATATTCAGGCCACAGAAACTATGAAGGCTGTTCAAGTTATAAGGGGCTATGCAGATATGGCATAAAGGGTATTTAGGCCATGAAAACTACTCAGGCCAGTAAGGCTACACAGATCATAGATGTTAAGTAGATCACAGAAGTAGTTAGCTCCTTTTTGTTATTAACACCATAAAGGCTACTTAAGTTATAGAGTGGATACAATTCACAGAGACAACAAAAGTCATAGATGTTGTGCAGGTTGCAAAGTCTATGCACAAAATAGAGACTAATGGATCCATGGAGGATTCTCTGGGAATTTGGTAAGACATAAATTCTCCATGGTTATGAACATAAAAGAATGTGCACAGGGGATATATGTAAATAAATTTATAGAGACAACATAGGCAATACTGCTAACACAGGGCATAGAAGTTAAACAGGACATAGAGGGTATGAAACACATAGAGGTCACATAGATAATATGGGTTATGCTAGTGGTGCAGTCTACTGAGTACATAGAGACTACTCAAGTCATAGAGAGTATCTAGGAAGTAGAGGTTATGCATACCATAAATACATTGAAATTTATATATGATGCTCAGGCCAGAGAAGCTAAGAACATCATGGAGACTGTAAACTTTTTAGGCTAGCTGGAAATTTCTCAAGTAAAGGAGGCAATGTAGGCCATAGAGATGTCAAAGGCCACAGAGGGTACTCTGTTCATGAAGGGAACCAGATTCTAGAATCTACCCAGATCATAGAAGCTATGCAGGTTTTATATGATGCTCAGGTTATATAAGTCAATCAAGTCATAAAATTTACACAGACCAATCAGTTTATATGGGTCATACAGGCTACACAGAATATGGAAGCTAAGCAGGTCATAATGGCTACTGAAAATATGGAGGTCAATTGTGTAATTTAGGCTATGTAGACATTGAGACTACACAGGAAATGGAGGATACATGGGTCACAGAATATATGTAGGATGCATGTAATTACCATTCAGGATACTGGGGCTTTGTAGGCCATAGAGGCTGCACAGACTTTAGTGGCTATGTAGAATATAGTGGTTTAAAAAGTCACAGAGTGTAATATATTTAAAGAGAATTCTTTGGAAATAGTACTTTGCAGAATACATGGAGTAATAAGTTTGTAGAAGATATTCATGTCATAGTATAGATGCACATTATGTGTCCTTCTCAGACCATAGAAGCTAGGCAGGTAATAGGAGCTCTACTGGTCATTCATGCTACCCAGGTCATAGAAGTCCCACAGATAATAGTGAACTTGCATGTCCTAATGGCTACTCAGGATGTAGAGCTTATTCATGTCATAGAGTTCAGGCCATAAAAGGTACTGAGTTCACAGATGCTATATATATTATCAAAGAATCTCAAGCCCTATATACAATATAGGTCAAAGAGAATACTCAAGTCATAGGGACTACATAGGCCATAATGACTTTACAGGCAATAGAGGTTACAGTGTTCCAAAAGGCTACATTTCTTAATACTGCTCTTATTATAGAAGATATTGAGTCAATTGAGGTTACTCATGCCATAGGATCTAGGCAGATCATAGTAGCTTCTCAGATGCAAGGCTAAAAATCATAGAGGCGACAGATGTCAAAGAGAGTATGAATATTTTAGAGACTACTTGGGTCATTGAGCCCACACAATTTACAGAGGTATGCAGAAGATAGACTACTCTGGAGATGGAAGCTAGGTAGACTATCAAGAATACTCAGGTCATAGATTTTAAAGGATCATGCAAGTTACAAGGTGACAGGTCAGGCTACAGGACATGCACTTCATAGAGGTTACTCATGCCATAAAGATTTTACTGCTCATAGAGTATATGCAAGTCATAAATCTATTAAGGCTAAAAAATCATAGAGGCTACAGATGTCAAAGAAAGTTTGAATATTTTAGAGACTACTTGGGTCATTGAGCCCACACAATTTACAAGATGACAGGTCAGGATACAGGACATGCACTTCATAGAGGATACTCATGCCATAAAGATTTTACTGCTTATAGAGTATATGCAAGTCATAAATCTATTAATGTCCCTTAGGCTACTCAGGCTGTAAAGGTTTCACTGGTCATGAGTCTCTGCAGTTATTAGAGGCTAATGAAGGCAACCAAACTATTCATACCATAGTGGTTACTCTGAAAACAGTGGAGTCTAAAGTCATAGAGGATACTGAGGTCATTTAGGCTACTCATGCTATGTAGTGACACAGGTCATATAGGAATCTCAGGCCAAAGAATTGAAGCACATCTCTGAGGCTACACAGGTAACAGAGACTATGAAAGGCACTGAGGTTTTATTGGTTATAGATACTACTCAGTAACTAGAGCCTACAAAATCCTAGAAGTTCCTCAGGATATAGAAATTATGCAGGACATTGAGGATAATCAGGTCATGTAGGCTATTCAGGTTCAGAGATGCTCAGGTCATAGAAGCTGCACAGGTCATATCAGCTATGCTGGTCAGAGAGGTTATGGTAGTTTTGCTGATACTGAGTTCCACAGGGGTACTCAAGTCAGGGAAGATGTGGCAGCTACAATAGTAAGGTCATTCAAGGTATGCAAAGATTTTCATCTTTTAAAATAGGTGCTATACAAACCATAGAATTTTCTTAGGTTAAAGAAGTTCCAAAGATTAAAGAGGCTACAAGATCTTAGAAAAATAGTCTCCAGTCTTAAGAGACTACAAGGGAATAGGATATTCATTCCATAGAGTGCACACTTACATAAAACCATTGTAGGAAGTAAAGGCTAGTGGTCATAGAGGTTATGCTAGCTATTGGGACTCTGCGTATTTTACAAGTTACTCAAAAAAAGAAACTTTGTAGGTCACAGAGCCTACACAGGTCATAAAATATAACTAAGTCATAGAAGTTAAACAGGCCATAGAAACAACTGAGATCATAGAAATTAAACAGGTCATAAAATCTATGCAGGTAATGAGACTACTAAGTTAATTTAGGTTAATAAATCCATATATACTAGAGAGATTATTTAGGCTACTCTATTTATAAGGGGTATAAAGTCACGGAGGTTTCTAAGGTGATATTGGTTTCAAAGATCATAGAAAATACACAATGAATAAATGTTCAGACAATAGTAACCACAAAGGTTGCAATCTCTGTAGAGGTCATAGAAAAACTGAAGCCTCAGTAACCCTCCCAAACTTCTCCATCCCTTCCCAATTCACTAGACCTGTTAGGGAGTAATTACTTGCAGCCGGAAAGAGGTGGGGAAGGTGGCCATTATTTCTCACATGGACAAAACAGGACAGTTCCACAAAGTGGGCCTGGAGGACTCTGTGAACTAACAATCTTCAGAGGAATTCCTTCTCTTGGACAGAGTTGTTTAGATCAAGGACATTGGGGCCAGAAACCCAACACTCACTGGCTCCTCTGCTTCTGGGCAACAATATTTGTATCACATTACATGAAAAGCACAGGCCCCTTGGACTCACTCTCTTCATTTTCCCACTTACGATCACAGGTGAGCTTGCACTTGTTTTGAAACTTGATCTGAAACAGCTAGGACCAGAAGTCTCTGTATTTTCCAAGGTAACTGTGATGTCATCATACACTCATTCCACACTCTATGACATCATAAGGTGTCTGAAGCACAGCCAGGCTTTCTGGGACGCCACTCATGGAAACCCTTGTTTCCCAAGGCCTCCAAATAACACTTGGGGAGAGATACAAAGTGCATTCTTCTACTGGAGCCTGGAAATTATGTGCCCTTCAACCCCTACTTATGGTATGCCATTCCCTTCTACTTTGAATATTGTACCTCTTGCTATTTTTGCTCTACCTTCACAGAAGCACATGCGACCAGGATATACATTTCTCCAAAAATAAATAAATAAATAACACCAGAGTACAAAGAATTTGAATGGAAATAAATGAATGAGTGTTCAATGGTCATGGTTTTCTGCAACAAATCACAATCTAATGAATCACGAGTGGAATTGCTACAAATAAAATTGCTAGAAAATTTGAAAATTGAATGAGATTTTTCTATTTTCTTTTTTTTTTTTTTTGCCAGTAAATATTTACTGGCATCACTGACCTGTGAGTCATCACCTCTTCCCTTAGATAGACTATTTATATTTACAGACAGTATATGGCTAATTTTCTTATGCATTCTCTAAGGCTTTGACTTTGAGAACCACATTCCCCATCCTCCCCTATACCTGAGAGAGCCGGCAAGATTCAGCATCTCTTCAGGGCTGTGTAGAACTGGGTGAGAGATGTCATGTTCTCATTTTACCATGGTTGTGGAAATAATTTTATTTTGCTCTGTAGAGTAAGGCATGACACAAGAACTCCTATTTGAAAGAAGTGACATGGAAAAAATGAAATCACAGACATTAGGTATGTGGCATGTTTGTGGTTGATATAAGCAATTACAAGAAAAGAAGGATTTTGAACTTTGGAAATGCTTTATTAACTGATTTTTCTGTTCACTATATCCTATCACAAATTTAGGTGTTCTTTAAAATTTTCTGTTTATGAAATTCAGGTTTCACGTGTATTCTGTACCCATTTTGGTATTTTAGTAGAGATGCTTTTGATTAAATTTCTTGTGATGTAGTGCACTCTTTATTTGAGAAACATATTTCATTGTCACATTTCCATACTTATACTTGTTTAAATTTTATTGCTTGTGTGTAGGTGCTCTGGTGTAAGAAAAATGTGCTTCATAAGTCATGTGCCAGAAAATCCAATCTGAAAATGTGTAATCAGCCCTCACTTGCAAGCAACAAGAAAGAAGCAGAAATTTGCAAGGGCATTGATGTCCTTTGCAAATGAACTATTGTCAGTAATTACAGTTGCTTACAAATGACAACACAATTCCTCTTACTGTATTTGAATGTATGATGAAGCTGAAGAAATGTCCTGGAATTTTGTGGGAGACCATGAAGGATGACAATTTCTTTTAGTGTCCTGTCACTGATGATGGTTTTCATCTCCAGCACCCTTCTGCATTGAGTGTCCCCAAAATGTCCTTAACCTTCCCTTTCAGAATCTTCAGCTTTGAACCTGTGTACCATTCCTCTCTTCCAGTTTGCTGCATGTTGAAAAATGGTATTATGCCATGGTAAACTTTGCTCTTCCTGCCACCATCAGGCACTTTTTCAACCAGCAACTTGACTTAACTGAAGCATTATTGTGCCAGTGTTTGTTGAACTGTCCTGCAGTCAGTGTGTCCTACAGGGGCTGGTAAAAGCAACCCTGGCATTATCAGAGTGGGCTTTTTGCCAGACATGCAATATTCAGGTCAAGAGAGTAAACTATTATGTGAAGACAGTATGGCCAGATATTTCTGCACCTAAAAGTGGGTGTAAGGACCTCAGGGAAAATCATACCAAGAGAATTTCTGAGTGCAGCCTATTTGTATGTCATCATCAATAGAAGGTGGTGCCTGGCAGGTGGAGTGAGCACAGAACATCTCTCCTAGCTTGCTACCTCCTTCCTGGAATCCATCCTACATGCTGAGTAATTTACTCCCTCCTCTCCTCATTGGAAATCACAGCACCCACCCACCTCCACTTAACAATCGAAATTCCCCTGTTCCAGTTGTCTCTTCATTGAGCATTCCAGGAAAGGTTATGTGTCCCACCAGAGTTGGTGTGATGTTTTCTTATTCAACCAATACCTAACAAAATAAACTGCACTGAATTCCCCTGTACCCTGAGTTGTGAACAGCCAACAGCCTGTGTGGGTCATAGAGCCATAGGTTAGGAAACATAGCAAAATCGCAGATGAGCCCAGACCTGGATGAGTTGGTCAGAAGGGCAGTGCTTCAGAAAAATGTGATAAGCTTGTTAATGCAGGTGCCCTCTCACACCCCTCTGTCACTCCCTGATCATCTATACAAGTCGGGGAATAATTGCTTGTAGCAAGATTCTAGTTGCCAGGCGACCATGATGCCTGGTCGCCAGGTGAGGACTTCGCCACCTAGCGGGCCTGGAGAAAATTGTGGGCTGTTGTTCTTCACACAGGTCCCTTCAATTGAAAAGAGCTGGTGAGATCAAAGGCCTAAGTTTCCCTGTGCTAACACTCCCTGACTACTCTGCTACTGGGAGATGATGTTAGGATCTCATTTCTTGAAGAGAACAGACCCCCGGGGCTCCCTCCTTTCATCTTCCCTATTACAATCACAGCTTATTGGAGGCCTGATTAGAATCATGATATGAAGTAGACAGGACCAGATGACTTTCTGGCTGCCATGACAACCGTGATGCCATCATATTCTCATTCCACCTTTCTGTGATATCAGAATGTGTCTGCAGTGCATCCAGTACTCAGGGAATTCAATCATGAAAACCCATGTGGCCCTAGAATCAGACAAAACCCCTGGGGAGAGAAGCAAAGTGCATTCCCTCACTGGAGCCTGAGACCTCTGGGCCCTTCAAACCCAACATGTCTTATGCCAACCCCTTCCACACTGAATATTGTATCTCTTCTCTCTTTTGATCCAGGGATACTGGTAACCAAGTTAGGCATTTTTTTTTTTTTTGAGAAGGATCATACCAGCCTAGAAGAAATTTTAATGGTTATAAATAAATGAGAGTTCAATGTATATAATGTTCTGCAACTAATCACACTGCAATTTTTCTTGAGAGGAATTGCTGCAAGCATGATTACTGGAAGTATGAAATTTGGATGAGTTTTTCTTACATTTTTTATTTTCCTGCCAGCAAATATTGTACCTTGGATCACTGACCAGTAAGTCATCACCATTCCCCTTTGCCTATTTACAGACAGTTTTTGGCTAAGTTGCTTAGGCATTCCCTAATGTAGGAAAACAGGCTCTGTGCTTGAGAACCACCTTACTCAGGCTCCTCTATACCTGAGAAATTTGGCAATATTTGACACCTCCACTGGTCTATGCGTTTTGCCCAGATATCTGCTAGTTAGAATGTTTCAATGAAAAGACCAGAGGAAACAGAACAAGTCAGAAAGGAATGAATAGACTGACTGCAATGGCCTGGGGTTCAGGTATAAATAATCCCAACAATTGCTTTTATACTAATGCTATGAGCACATATTTTCCACATGTGTCTGCATCCCCTTAAGCCCCAGGCTACCAGGGATCACTGGGATAAGTGCCTGTTCAGTGTTCAGCTACAACCTTTTATATCCTTATATATGGTTAAATCATTCTCTCATGATAACCCTGGACTGGGTCTTGATATGCAACAAAATATTCTACAGAATTGGTCTCAAAAGTGCAATTAAAAACTCTTTCAAAATTGTTTGGTTTTACCTTGGGATGGTTTCCTGAAAATTATTTCAGAGAATCAGACTGGAACATGATCCAGTCCCCTAATTTACAGAGGCTGCATATAATGGCAAGCCTCCAGTTTCTCAACATTGAATCCTTTGTTAAATCAAGTGAATGGTACATGATTTACAAAGTAGCAGTTTAAAGTGGAAGCTCATTCCTGGGACAGATTTTAGGATGGAGATTCAGTGGTAGTCAGCAGTGTTTTACCAGTGACCTGGATTACCTAAGAGTAGGCATTCTTGCAGATGACACAACTCTCAGGAACTGAAAGGTTTTATCATTCTTATGAACATGCTGATACGTTATTTTTTCAACAAGTTCTTGAAAAAGAAATTGCTCACCACATTTTAATGACTTGAATTTCAATATGTGTACTTCAGTATTCTTCTTGAGGTAGTAGCCCACATTGGCACATATGCATTCTCATTTCAAACAAAGGAGACTTCTACAGATGAGAGGTTTCCATGTCATCATCATTGTGAACTGGAAAAACAAGAAATGAATGCAGCATGAAACTGCTCTTTGTCTCCCACTTTCTCTTTCTGTTTTCTTATGCATTGGGATAAATATTATATTATCAAATACTTGCATTATGTGGGACTGAATGCATATCTTCAGCTGTTATCATTCAGGAGGCACAGGGGTATATAAACCTGGTTTTCCTGTATCATTTGAGGTACTGCTTAAATAGTAATGAAGCATTTTTATAGAAATGGTTAATTCTGATGGCTTCTTAAGATATACTGTGGAGAAGTGGATGAAAGATGGGATGTTCTCATTTTTACCATGGTTGTGTGAATAATTTGGTTGTGCTTACTAGAGTAACGTGTGGCACAAGTACCTTTATTTCAAAGCACTGACATAGATACAGTAAAATCAGAGATATTAGGAATGTGGCATGTTTATAGTGAATATAAGAAATGACAAGAAAAAGAAAAGGACTTTGGAAGTGCTTTATTATATGCTATCCTGCTCATTATGTCCATTCAGAACTTTAGGCATTCATTAAAGCTTTCTCTTGATGAAATTGAGGTTACCCCTATATTTTTCCTTGATTTTCGTATTTTAGCAGAAATGCATTTGTTCGAATTTCTGGTGATGTGGTGCACTGTTATGCCGCCTGCAATTCCCCTCAGTGTTTGACAAGGATTCCATTGAGTAATAAAGATTTTTGCAAACTCTTATCTCTTGGGAATTTGGGTTGTGGGCTTTCCTTCCTTGCTTGCTTAATATGTGTAGGTTTATTATTAATATTTTATCTGTTTTCCCTGAAAACAGGGGTCTAAACAGAACCAGGGTTAGAACATAAGAACCAGATTTCTAATGGAACAGTGATTTCAGATTTAGCCATTTGCTATGAAACTCTGAGTAACTAAGATTGCTATGAGAAAATCCAAAAACATATTCTAACTGCTGATCCCCTGTTGACTACTCTCAGATGACCTGAAACATGTAGGCAAATAATTCCAACCCCACTAGGAAGGAATAACAGGAACAGAAGAAATAAAGTTTTTCTCAATGTTAAGTTCACACAGTATAAGATGATATCATACATTTCTTAGCTTAAAATGTCTATTGTTTATTAACTACAGCAGTAGTCACATGACTGACATTTATTCAACCCTACTGAGCTTACTTTAATCTTTATGATTAGGTAAATATTAATATGTCTTATTGTTTAGTTAGAGGTTATCACATGTAAACAATTACTAGAATAATTAGAATTCTTCATTGTCTAGTCTAGTAATGATTATACAAAATATTTTTGTTTTTTTCCTTTTGACCTTTTCCTGTTCTGAAAAAAACATGTGTAACTGCCTACCTTTTAATGTATAAAAATCTGGCTGGAAAAAAAAAATAAAATTTTGAACTTAGCATCCATTCCTTGAGTTTGTGTTGCTTTGTTCTCCACCGCGCCAATGCCTACTCCATCA
The DNA here is from genome assembly GCF_902686455.1 of Sciurus vulgaris. Lineage (NCBI taxonomy): Eukaryota > Metazoa > Chordata > Mammalia > Rodentia > Sciuridae > Sciurus > Sciurus vulgaris. Next base: position 5,354,226 of record NC_136474.1, on the reverse strand, counting down.
CCTGAGACCACTATGACCCCTGCTAGCACTGGACCCTGGAAGTACACTCTTTATTTCGAGTGACATGGTTCTGTACTACTTTTCTAAATTTGAACTTGTTTATATTTAAGTGCTTGAGTGTAGATGCTCTAGCATAAGGCAACCTTTCCTCACAGTTTATTTGCTGGATAAGCAAAATCAGAATATATATAATCAGCTGTCCCTTGCAAGCAACAGGAAGAAACCAGAAATTTGCAAGGGCACTGATGTCCTTTGAGAGTTGAAATGTTGTCAGAAGTTAACGTTCCTTATATATCTCACAGTGACTTCTTACTCTATTTGTAAATAGTATGAAGCTGAAGAATATTTCTCTAATTTTGAGGGGAGATGTTTAAGAATGACAGTTTCTTTAGTGTCTCTTCACTGATGATGGTTTCCATCTCCAACACCCTTCTATATTGAGTTCCCCAAAAATGTTCTTTACTCTTCCACTTTTGAATATTCACCTTTGAACCTGTGTAGCATTCCTCTCTTCCAGGCTGATGCATGTTCAAAATTTGAACTAAGTCATTTGAACTTATCCTCTTCCCACCATCATCAGACACTTTTTTCATCCATCAATTTTACTTATTTGAACCATCATTATTTCAGTGTCTGTGACACTGTCCTATAGTCTATATCCTACTGGTGATAGTAAAAGTAACTTTGACATTGTCATAGAGGGCCTTTTACCAAACCTCTGAGTGAGCACCTCTCACTCAGCAGTGTTCATTTTCCTCTGTACCATGTGCTAAGTTACTGTAGCCAATCTTATATCACTCTCCTCTGGCTCCTGTGTGTGATCATAAATAGCCTACCATTTCTCATCTTTTTTGGGTTCTGTTTTAACCTCACTTAACCCACCATTTATCATGGTCTTTTGAGTTCTGTGGGTGAGACCCCTCTACCACCTGTCTTCAAGTTCCCTGTGTATATTGTGGTTGGGCACACTCCTGTAACCAGTGTTTATTATCCACTGAGCCCTATGCGACTTATTTTTCTTAGTGATCTCTCTGGGTGAGTCCCATTCTGGCTAGTATGAGTACAATATTATGAGTATAATATCTCTGCCTTTACCTTCATGTTCTTACCAATACTACTGTGGAAAATTAAGGAGATGTGGATACTTCTACTTTGCAACATCCTTGATAGGCCTTTTTGTGCTGCCATGCAGAGAGTCTCCTAGGTTTTTTTTTTTGTCAAAAAAACCTAGACAATATTAATGAGTGTCACTTCACAGAGGATCTCATTTTACCACACATCGTCCACATCATTGCTCAAGTGGATGAGTTCTCATTGATGATGTAGCATGCCTGGGATTTCTATCATCTCTCTGAACAGTGGATGGAAAGCATATATTGAAGTAATTTCAAGATCTTCTCTAATATGTCACTGGCTGCAATCTTTTGACAAGAGAGAAAACCTCCTCCGACCTCTGAGTCTGGCACAATACACAATTTCAAAAGACAATGTGAAATGCGATCAAGAACCATTTCCCATCTTTATGGAGGACTTTTTTATACCTTGAAATAGAATAATTCCCACCATAACTGAAGCCAATAACTTTGGCCCAAGAAGTATTCTGCAAAAGTTTCCAAGAACTCACCACACTATAGGTGAGAACCCTTCTGCTAAAAGACCTCGGTGTCCTCTGCATCCTGTATTCACACAAACCTCATCTATTTTTTGTTCTGTCTTCTCTAGGTTGTGCCATAAAACTCCTCTCAAACGCCATTGCTCAAGAACTTCTGAGTCTTCTGGGTGAACACCCTCTCCCACCATTACTCAGTCTTCTCTGGGTCCTGCCCTAAAGTTTGCTTAACCTGTCCTTACTCAGTGCCCAGGGGGTCCTGTAGGTGAGTGCCCCTCAGTTAATGGTGCTCAGAGTTCTCTGCTTTATTCTGAGTTCTCTAACAATTCCTTGATCTTTCTTCTATCATCCTTTGAGTGAGTGCCCATCACCTAATAATGCTCAGTCTTCTGTCTTTCTCTATTTTTCCCAAGGCAATTCTTGCTCAGACCACTCTGAGTTCTGTGTGGGAGTGCCCCTCACCTGACAGTGTTTAGTGTTCTCCACATTATGTCCCTAATCTCCATGAGAACATCATTACACCACTCAAAGTCCACCATTTTCACATCTTTGCTCAAGTAGCTCAGCTATTATGAGTGAAGTAGCATGTCCAGAATTTCTGCCTTCCCTCTGACCATTGTGTGGAAAGCATATTTGTAGGAATCTTCAAAATCTTCTCTGACATGTCACTGGCTGCCCTCTTTTCACCAGAATAAAACTCCTTTCAAATTTGGATCAAACTCAATTTACACCTACAAGGGAGATTGTGAAATGTGGCCAAGGTCAATTCCCCATCATCTTGGAGGACTTCTTTAAGTCTCTTAAATACTACCATTCCCACTTCTCTGAGGTCACTGAAGCACTGGTCTGAGGGACACTCTCAAAAAAGATTCCAATAACTCTGAGGTCTATAGGTGAGAAAACCCTTCCCAAAAGGGTTCAGTTATGTCTGGATCCTGGGGTCAGTAAACCTCATATAACTCAGCTCAGTCTTCTCTGGGTTCTACCTAAAACTTTTCTCAGCCACCATTTTTCAGGTCTTCTGAGTCCTCTGGGAGAGCACCTCTCTCCCAGCACAGTGCTCAGTCTTCTAAGTGTCCTGTCCTTAATCTACCCTCCCTCTTGATTGTTTAGGGTCATTTGAGTCCTGTGGGTGAGTGCTCCTCTTCCACCAGAGCTCAGTTTCCTCTGGGTTATTGGATAGACTCACTTTACATACTAATGCTCCCTCTCCAATGTGCCCTAGGCAACCTGTTTCCCATAATAAACTCTCTGGGTGAACCCCAGTATACCATCTCTAACATTACTTACGTGTCCAGGGCAACATGACTGTGTAAAATGAATATATGTGGATACTTCCTCTATTCAACAATTTCATTAGACCTTTGGTGCTCCCATGCACAGTGGCTCCTCACAAATGCCTCAAAATCCAAGACAATTTTAATGGATATCAGTTCTCACAGCACTGAAAACCTTGTTCTACCACACATCATCCACCATTTTCACACCTTTTCTCAAGTGGCGGAGTTTTTACAGATAAGATAGCATGCCCAGAATTTCCAATATGCCTCTAAGCAGTGGATGGAAAGCATATCTTCAAATATATCAGGATTTTTTCTGATGTACCTGAATGTTCTGTTTTGCAAGGGAGAAAACCACTTAATACATCTGAATCAGGTAGAATGCACACCTTCAAGGCACAGTGCAAAATGTGGCCATGGACAATTTCCCAACATCATGGAACAGTTCCTAAGAACTTTGATAAAACACCACTGTCCCACGACCCCTGAAGTAACTGAGAACATTTCTCTTGAAAAGGATCTAGAGTCTGTGAGTCATCTTGAAGAGCACTCCTTTTCCAATAAAGGTCAGTCTCCTCTGACTTCTTGTGGTCAAACAACCCTCATCTAGCTCTGCTAAAACTTCTCTGGGTCCTGCACTAAATCTCCACTCACTTTTCATTGCTCAGGGTAATCTGAGTACTAGGGGTGAGTGCCCCTCACTCACTAGTGCTCAGACCCAACTGGGTTCTCTTGATGATATCTCCTCTTCTAATATTACTCAGCCTTATTTGTTTTAACTAAGTTTGACTAACCTGATCTCAGTCTCTTCTGGGTCCTGTGGGTGAGCCACCATCTTCTAACACTGCACATTCTCCTCTGTTTCTTTTATTTTCTGTTAACTAACCATTTTTTGTTTATTCTAATTTGGGTCCATTGGGTGAGATCCCTCTCCTACGAGTGCTCATTATTCTCTCTGTCGTGTTCCAGGTTCCACAAGGCAATCCTTGCTAAGACTCTTCTGGGTCCTGTGAGTGAGTGTCCCTTTCCTGACAGTGCTCAGTCTTTTCTGGATCCTGTCCTTAATGTCCACTCATACATCATTCCTCAGTGTCATATGAGTTCTGTTGGTGAATATATCTCTTCCACCAGTACTCAGTCACCCAGAGGTTTTGTGGGTGGACACCCTTCGCCTACCAGTGCTCACTTTCTGAAAAGCCGTAGGCAACCTGGTTCCCTTAGTGATCTCTCTGGGTGAACCCCTTTCCTGCTAATGTCAGTAGATCTTCTCTGCTTTTACCTTCTTATCCAGGCCAATGTGACTGTGGAGACTTGGAAAGATGTGGACACTTCCTCTTTCCAAAAACCTCAATAACCTTTTGATACTGTCATGCAGACAATCTCCTCAACAATGCCTGAAAACCCAAAACAATTTAATGCATGTTATTTCCAAAGCACTGAGGACCTCCTTTCACCACTCACAGTCCAAGAAGTCTACACATTAACTCAAGTGTCTGACCTCTTCTCAGTAATGTAACATGTTCAAGATTTCTAACATCCCTCTAACTGAGAATGGAAAGCATATATTTCAGTATTTTCAGGATCTTTTTGTGATAAGTCACTGACTGTTGCTTTTGAAATGAGAGGAAATCTCCTAGGAACACTGAGTAAGGCACAATACACACATTCAAGGGACAGTGGGAAATGTGGTCATGGAAAACTTCTCATCAAAATGGAGTACTTCTTCAGACCTTTGAAATATGACCATTCCAACCCTACTTGAGATTACTGAAACTTTGGCTGGAGGGAATACTCTTGAAAAGATAAAAAAAAAAAAAAAAAAAAAAAACTCTGAGAGTTGTAGGTGAGAACCACTTTCCCAAAAGACCTCCAACTCCTCTGGATCCTGTAGTCAAGCACCCCCATCTATTTTTTAATCTGTGTTTTCTGAGTTATGCCCTAAACCTCCTCCTAACCACCACACCTCAGGATATTCTGACTCCTCAGGGTGACCCACTGTCTCCCACCAGTTCTCAACCTTCTCTGGGTATTGCCCTAAATCTTCCCTCATCCAACATTGCTCAGGGTACTTGGAGTCCTGTGGGTGAGCACCCCTCATCCACTAGTGCTCTGATTCCACATGGTCCTCTTGGTGATAGTGCTTCTGCTAACATGGCTCAACCTTCCTTAAGCTGTTACGTAAGCCTAATTTGTAGTTCTTCAGTCTCCATTGGTTTTTTTGGGTAAACCCACTTCACCTTACCCTGTTCAGTTTTCTCTGTTTCTTCTTTCTGAGTTAAATTACCATTCCTCACTCATTCATCTCTTGACTCTTTAGTGATTGCCCCTCACATTACAGTGCTCAATATTCTATCTTTCCTCTTCGAGGTTCCCAAAGGCAATACTTGCTCTGACTCCTTTGGATCCTGTGAGTGGGCACCCCTAATCTGACAGTACTCAGTCTTCTCTGAGTTCTGTCCTTACTCTCCCTTCATTCACCATTGCTCAAAGACATCTGGGTCCTATGGTGAGTGCACCTTGCACACAGGTTCTCAATTTTCCCTAAATATATTTTTGAAGTGCATCTTATGCTCCAGTATACTGTCTCCTCTGTGTCCTCTGGGTGAGGGGCCCTCATCCAGCAGTTCTTAGGGACCTCTAGGGAGTACCCAGAGTGCTCAGTCTCCTTTTTGCCATTTGCTAAGTTCCATAGTCAATGTTATCTCACCATTCTCTGGTGCATGTGTGTGATCATAGGTAGCCTAACATTGCTCATTCTTTTCTGTGTTCTGGCTTAATCTCCCCTTTCCCACCATATTTCAGCATCCTCTGAGTCTTCTAGGTGAGAGTACCTCTCCCACTATTGCTCAGTCCCCTGTGGGTACTTTGGGTGGGTACACTTGTGCTACCAGTTCTCCCTTTCCATTGAGCCCTAGGCAACCTTGTTATTTTAGTGAATTATGTGGGTGAATTTCATTGTATCTAATGTCAGTATATCATCTCTGGCCTTATCTGAATTTCAGATCAAAAACTACCATGGAATCTTGGGGAGATGTTGATACTTCCTCTTTCCAACAACCTCAATAAGTCTTTGTTGCTGCATGCAGATGGGCTCCTCATCAATGCCTGAAAATCCAAGACAATTTTAATGGATGTCAGTTCCCACAGCACTGAGAACACTGTTCCACCACTCATTGTCCAATATATCCACACCACTTCTCAAGTGAATGAGGTCTTATGGTTGATGCAGCATGCCCAGTGTTTCTGACATTTTTCTGAACATTGGGTGAAAACTATATACTTAAGTATTTTCAGGGTCTTCTCTGATATTTAACTGACTACTCTGTTTTGATAATAGAAAACAAGCCTCCTAGTACCTCTGAGACAGGCATGTGCACACCTTCAAGGGACAGTGTAAAATGTGGCAAAAGATAATTTCTCATCATCAAGGAGTACTTCCTCAGACCTTTGAAATGGGACCATTCACACCAAACTAAGGTTACTGAATCTTTGTCCAGAGAAACAATATTGAAAAGTTTCCAAAAACTCATAGCCCTGTAGGTGAGAACTCCTCTTCCAAAAGATATCATTGTCCTCTGGATCCTGTAGTCAAGCATCCTTCATCTATCTTGGTCTGTTCTGTTGGTCCTGCCCTAAACCTCCTCTCAACCACCATTGCTCAGGGTTTTCTGAGTACTCTAAGTGAGTGCCCATCTCCCACCAGTGCTCAGTCTTTTCTGCATCCTGCCCTAAATCTCCCCTCTTCCACCATTGTTCAGGGTACTCTGAGTCCTGTGTGTGAGTGCTTCTCTCCCACTAGTGCTCTGATTCCACTAGGTATTTTCAGTGATAGCCCCTTCCCGTCATGGATCAGCCTTCATTGCTTAATCTGATATGTTCATCTAACCTGTCCTTACTCAGTCTCTTTGGGTTCTCTGGTTCAGTGCTCCTTACCTGAATGTGCTGTCTCCTCTGTTTCTTTTTCTGTGTTCCCCAACCAATCCTTGCTCATTGCACTCTTGGTTTTTTTGGTGAGCACCCCTCACCTTAGATTGTTCACTCTTCCCTCTATCCTGTTCTAAGATCTCCAAGACAATCATTGCTCAGACACCTCTGGGTCCTGTAGTTAAGTGCCCCCCACCTGAGATTGTTAAGTCTTCTCTGTATCTTGTCTTTAATCTCCACTCACACAGCATTGCTCAGTTTAATCTGAGTCCTGTGGTGAGATCCACTTGCACACAGGGGCTTATTTTTCCCAGAATATTGTTTTGAGTGCCCCTTACACTTCAGTACAGTCTCCTCTGTGTCCTGTAAGTAAGTGCCCCTCATCCACAGGGCCCAGTATACTCTGGGAACTCTGGGTGAGTGCTGCTCACCTAGCAGAGCTCAGTCTCCTCTGAGCCATGTGATAACTTTCCATATACAATCTTCTCTCAGCCTCCTCTGGCTCCTGTATGTGATCACAGTTAGCCTACGATTCCTCAGTCTTTTCTGTCTCCCATTTTAACCTCACTTTCACTACCATTGCTCAGCATATTCTGAGTCCTGTTGATGAGGGACACTTTCCCAACAGTGCTCATTCACTCTGAGTCCTGCACATATCTACCATCCTGCATATTTTCAGGGTCCACTGAGTCCTATAGTTGAGCACCCCTGTCCCACCAGAGCTCAGTTGTTGTAGGTATTTAGGGTGGGCACATTTCCACCACCAGTGCTCACTCTCCACTGTGCCCTAGGCAAACTGGTCCTCTTAGTGAAATCTCTGGGTGAACCAGATTCCAGTTAAAGTCAGTACATCATCTCTGGCCTTGTCTGCATGTCCAAGCCAGCACTAATGTGAAAAGTTGGAGAGTTGTGCATACTTCCTCTTTCCAAAAACCTTATTAGGACGTTTTGTGCTACCATGCAGACAGGCTCCTCACCAATGCCTGAATACCCAAGACAATTTTAGTGGATGTCAATTCTGAGAGCACTGAGGACCTTTTTCTATCACTCATCATCCACCATTTCCACACCAGTGTTCATGTGGCTGAGCTCTTATGGCTGATGTAGCATGCCTGTGATTTCTAACACCTTTCTGATCAGTGAATAAAAAGCATATATTTAAGTAATTTCAGGATAATCTCTGTTATGTCATTGGCTGCTCTCTCTTAACAAGAAAGGAAATCTCCTAGGACTTCTGAGTCAAGCACAATGCACCCCTTGAAAAGACAGTGTGAAGTGTGACCGAGGAAAATTTCCCAACATCATGGAAAACTTTAGACCTTTGAAACAGTATAACTCCCATTGCAACTGAGGTGAATAAAACATTGGTTCAAGGAACACTCCTAAAAAGATCCCATAACTCTGAGCCCTATAGGTGAGAACCCCTCTCACAGAAGACCTCTTTCTCCTCTGGATTCTGTAGTCACATCTGTCTTTGCTCTGCCTTTTCTGGGTTTGGTCCTAAGCCTCCTCTAAACCACCATTGCTCAGGGTCTTCTGATCCTTTTTGTGAGTACCCCTCATCCAGCAGATCTCAGTATACTCTGATAACTTTGAGTAATCACCACTCACTAACTTTGCTCTCGTTTCTCTTGATACTTCCCCATTTCTCCCCTCCCTCACCATTTCTCAGGTTCTTCTGTGTTCTATGGGTAAATGGCCCTCTCCCACCAGTCCTCAGTTTTCTCTGGGTTCTGCCCTAAATCTCTCCTCACACCTCACTGCTGAGAGTGGCTCTGGGTTCTGAGAGTGAGCACCACTCACCCACTAGTGCTTTAATTCCACTGGATACTCTAGGTTACTGCCATTCTCCTAATATGGCTATGCCTTCTTTAAGTTGATAAGTTTCACTTAACCTGTCCTTACTCACTGTCACTTGGGTCCTATGGGACAGCACCCCTCTTCTAAGAATGCTCATCCTTCATGGTTTCTTTTTTCTGGGATTCCTAACCTATCCTTACTTATTCTTCTCTGGGTCCTTGGGGTGACTGCTGCTCACCTAAGAGTGCTCGGTCTTCTTTCTGTCTTGTTCTATCTTCCTCAAGACAATCCTTTCTCACACTCCTCTGGGTCCTGTGGGTTAGTGCCTCTCACCTGACAGTGCTCAGTCTTCTCTGGGCCCAGTCCTCAATCTCCCTTCACACACCATTACTCAGTATCATCTGAGTCCTTTGATGAGCACCCCTCCCACACAGGAGCTCAGTAATCCCTGAATATTGTTTTGGAGTGCCCCTTACCTTCCAGTACCTTGTCCCCTCTGTATCTTCTCAGTGATTGCACCTAATTGAGCAGTGTTCAGGATTCTACTGGACTTCTGGGTGTCTATCTTCAACCAACAGTGCTTAATCTCTGAACCTTGTGCTATGTTTCCCTCGCCAATCTTTTCTCAGCCTCATCATTCTTCTGTTTGTGAGCATATATAGCCTAACATTGCTAAGCATTCTGTCTTATCCCCAGCTACCCCACCATTGCTCAGTGTCTTCTGAGTCCTGTGGTGAGAGAACCTCATGCACAGTTGCTCATTTTCTCTGACTACAATTACCAAGCAACACTTAGCCTTCTATTCTCAGTCTGTCCTTCATCTTCTGGTGAGAGCACCTTGTCCACCATTACTCAGACTCCTATGGGTCCTATGAATTCCTGCCCCCTCACCAATCAGTTCTCTGTCTCTGCTGGGTCTCTGGATGAATGCCCTTGCCCAGCAGACCTCAGATTCCTCCCTGTCCTTTGCACAGAAAATCAGATCTATGGAAATATTTGTGGCACTTGGTTTCTTTGTGCAAAAAGAGCGGGTGTTCCTGGTGGAATGGATGCTAGTTTTGAGTGCAGGAAGAGAGCTCCCCACATTTCTGTAGATCTTCACTATAAAATGGCTGCATAGATATGCATTCCTTCTTTATTAGCATTCACACAATCTCTATATTAAATGGAGTCAATGCACCAAATAAGACACCATCCCACAGCAGGCAGTTACTGCTTATTTCCCTGTTGTAGATGACTCAGGCAACAAGGGCTGGGTGTGTCCAAGAAGGGACCTGGAGTAGAGCAACACCTTATGACTGTGAACATGACTCTAGAGAGTCCTGATCTGGGGTGATAGCAAGACTGGGTGCCTCTGAACATGACTTAGTTGAGTCCTGAGCAGGGGTGATACCAAGACTTGGTGCAGGTATCTTCAAGTCATAGGGGGGAGAACAAGATCAAGGTGCTTCTCTCAGTTCCTGGCTCTGGAGCTCAGCCCTGCCCATGTATACCCTGGCTTCTGCATACAGGTTACCAGACACACATGGTGCCTAGGGAGGTGTGGCAGAGTTGGCAGTGTTTAGGGCAGGGCTGGTTCTGTGCACAGATCATCTCTGGAGGCTCCTCCAGCAACTATTTTCTGCTCCTTTCCAGGGTCCAGGGCTACTATTCTCCCCAGGCTCCTCCTGCCCTCTGTCCACTTCTATCACTCTCCTCCTATGACCACCCTGGTGCATCCCTCATCAGGAGTAAAAACTGCTGTGGGTTTGGGTTCTTCTTGCCTCCTCTGGACATAAAGTCAGAACTCTGATATCACACTTGCCTGCATGCAGAGCAATCCACAGGAAATTTCTGGAAAAAGAGAATCCACTGAATGCTGAGAGGGAGAAAACAGGTACTCATCCTTGTGAGGCCTGAGAACACATCACTTGGCAACATAAATAAAAGAAGGGGAGGGATGTCAGAATGACACTCCTGGTGGGCAAAGGCCATTCTTACATTGAAAATACCAAATACCCGTGCGTAGAAGTTGAAATTGAAGTTTCCAAACATACAACTCTTAGGAATCAGTGGAAAAAACTTGAAAAGTTTGATGGAAATGGGACAAGAACACCCCCCCATCCCCAAGCTCGCCTTCTTGGGGTCACTGATGCAGATGGAGCAATCAGAAGAAGATCTGCTGCTGGACTATATCTAGAAATTATGAAGCCCTTGAAAAGGATAGAGGAGGTTTTCATTCAGGAAGGCAGGAGAGACCCATAAATTGTGCAGAGCAACATGATGTGGAAATTGCTTCTTTTCAGACCAGGGAGGAAGCACTCCAGTTGTGAAGAATTATGGTGAAACATTAGAAGAGCTGGACAAAGTGCAGGGCCACAGTGTAGCTGCAGAGAATGCTCAGGAGTGGGAGCAGGTGCAGTGGATGGACTTGACAAAGGCGGCCCTGGCTCTGCATATGTGGTCCTTCAATTTGACCAGTGGATCATGTGTAGGTGAACATGGAGGACTGTGGCATTCCTCAGTTGGGTCTCCATGGAATGTCATTTTGTGAGTTGGATGCTAGACTGTGGTCTTCCAAAACAGAGCTCTGCCCTGGCCACTTGCCTGTTTCTGAAGAGCCCTGCCCTGCTGACTGCCAGTCCCTGCAGCACTCTCCCAGCAGCTCTGGACTTCCTCTGCAAGTTTGCATCACTCAGCCCTGCCCAAATCTGGTGTGCATGCCAACCTCCAGAGGCCATGGCCATGGAGCTGACACCATCACCCTCTCTGAGGATGGTGAATGCCATCCTGAGGATCGGATCTGACCTAGGTGAACATGTCTCCAGAATGACATGCATCTGTGGCCCATGGGAGGAGCAGGGCCAGGATGGGACTTGCTCAGGGCCTCAGTTTCCTGCCCTGGAGAGATGGCAGGCTGCCTTGATGGTAAATTTTGGGGCTCCCAAAACAATCAGCAGACTGTCTGCCAGGTCAGCAGGCAGGTAGGTGGTCAGAACCAGTTGGAGAACTTGATAGGTTTGTGCTTCCACACAACAGGGTGTATGCCTGTGGGTGGATGACTGTAGAGTGGGTGGCCTTGGGCCCTGAAATGAGGCATGTTCCCCAAGCCCAGGGTTGAGGTGTCAAGACTGCTTGGCATCAAGTAATCAATTTCTTCCCACCTCCTCTTGCCAACCTGATGTGTGATATTGCCCAAATACCTGAGAAAGTGAGTACCTGTCTTCCTGGAGGGGGAGACGTGTGATGTGGGATGACATGTGTATCTGGCATCAGGGCCTCCAGCTGCCAGGTGGGCCCAGGTAGATGCCCATTTCTAATGTGGACACTGAGAGAGGCCATAACTGCTCAGCAAACACTGTGACTGCTCTGGCCCTGTCCCTACCCTGCAAAATGGGTACAGCAGGGCTGCTTCCTCCCAGAGAGGCAGGTGGATTTCTCTCCACTCCATACACTGCATGGGAAATGCTGGACTCATTGTTCCCAAGGGCATTAGCTACTCAGAAAGGAAGTCAGGGAAGGAGGGTAACAGCTAGAAGACATGGTGTTGCTTATAGATTGTTTCTGACTTTATCACAACTATTCCCTGCCTGGCTTAGCACAGGAACCTGTCTGGTCACAACTGGGTTCTTACCTGATCAGGCACAGGGCCCTGACATAGTCAAAACTGGTCCTGATTCTTGTCACACACTGGGCCCTGATCTGGTCACACTCTGTTTCCTGATCATTGTCACACTCGAGGTCCTGGACTTTGTCACAAGTGGACCCTTACCCTAGTCATGCCCTGGTCCATGGCCTGGGTCATACTTTGTGCCTTGAAACTGTTCACAGTCTGGGCTCTAATCTGGTAATAATTGAGCCCTATCCTGGTCACAACAGGACACTAACCAGTCAAACAGAGGACCCTGACCTGGTCAAAACTGGACAATGACCTGGTTACAACTGGGTCCTACATGGTCACACCTGGGCCCTGAAATAGTCTCAAGCTGTGTGCTGACCCTAGTCACATTCTATGCCCTTAACCTGGTGAAATGCTGGGCCCTGACTCTGGTCACATTCTGTGTCCTGATACTTAGTCACCTTGTAGGCCCTGATTCTGCTCACATTCTAGGCCTTGGCCTTTGTTACACTCTGGGCCTTGACCCTAGTTACACTCTGGACCCTGACTCTCATCACCCTCTGGCACCTGACCCTGGTCAAAGACTGGGTCTGGACCCTAGTTATACATTGAGACTTAACCATGGTCATGTTTTGTCCCTGGCCTAGTCACTGTGCACCATGACCATGGTCAGACACTGATCCCTTGCCCTGGTAACACTCTGTATTCTGACCATAGACACACTCTGAGACCTGACCCTGGTCAAACTCTGGGCTGTGGGCCTGGTTACACTATAGGCCCTGGCCTAGTTCACACTCTGGGCCCTGGACCTGGTCACACTCTGTTACCTAGCCCTGATCACACACTGAGTCATGGCCTTGGTCAAACCCTACACCCTTTCTTCTTAATGCCTGTGGCACTCCCTGTTGGGTTAGAGGGTGAGGATGAAGCATAAGACAGGTTGTCAGGAGGCCTGAATGTGCTGAGAGGGTGAGAGTGAACCAATCAGGCCTTAATGAACATCAGTCTGTCTTGCTTTTTTCCAGGTCCCCCACATCAGCAAGCACTTATCATGAAAGCCCTTTTTATACCTGCCCTGGTGTCCAAAGGAGCCTGGCTTATTTCAGAGCCTCCTGTTGCAACACAGGCCTCTGCAACATAGCCAAGAGACTCAGTGCCAGCTGGGGTGCTGGCACTCACCATCACCTTAGCAGACAGTGGTGGGCCTCAGGCCAAGGTCACCTTCCGAGTGCAGGAATAGAAGCCTGGAGTCAGGTTCCCCTGGTAGATGACATGATTTGTGGCCTAGTTGTGGCACTTCCACACTTCCAACCACAAGGATTCCAGGGGAGAATGGACACCCCAGTGGGACTTACAGGACACTAGACAGAGTGAGCATGGTCATGGTCACTGTTTAGGGTGTGGCCACCACTTACCAGCCATAAGATGGCCCCCTTCAGCCTCCAGGGGCTATGCAGTTAGTTTCTCCTGGTTGTAGATGTGTTGCCCAGTCTGCTGAGGCAGGAGACAGGACTCAATATTGCATCTGTTCCTTCATCCCACAGGTGGGATATCTATAAAATCTTAAATTGAGCAAGAAATATAACACTTGTGATAAATTCAAAATGTCATTTTGGTTTTTATTATGTTCACAGAATTGGGAACTTCATGGGTTAAAGAGACTTTCTAAATTTCACTGCCCAGGGAGAAATCAGTGCCCAGATCAGACTTCTTCCTATATGCATTCCTCTTCTCCTTAAGAGCTAGGAATCTCTGGTCATGAGGACAAAGCACTGGGGCAATTCAGGTGTGATTAGTGACCATCACATGAGTCCAGGGTGCCCATGGGTGTTTGGAGCAGAAAGGCTCCACTAGTACGCTGCCTGGGAATGCCAGGTGCTGATGTTCAGGATCCTGGCTTCAGTCATGGGTCCCAGCTATTCAGTGGGGAGGGAAAGAATCACCTGTGTGTACATACCCTCTGAACTCACCTCCTAGGAGACAGGAATTCCTGAGAAGTTGACAGGATTTTGTCCCAGAATGTTTTCCCATTGTACACAACCAGGGCTACAGTCCCACAAAATCTAGCCTCAGCAGGGAGGCAGAAGCTGTGCCAAGCATTAGACAAAGCCTGTAATGGGCAACACCCTCTTTCCTGAGTCAAAAGAAGCCCTTGGTGAGTCTCACAAGGTACAATGTCCCTGTAGCCTGTGCCCCAGCTTTGACCTCAGTGTGGGTGTCAGCAAGTCATGCAGAATAATTTGGGGTTTATAGTAAGCCTGTGACCACATAGAGATGGTTCAGGGCTTGGGGTACAACCAGCAATGTCATGACTAAGTTTGGGATCAGGTAGGTCTCTCTATGGGATAGAGGCCAACACTGTGGCTGGGTTTGGATACACCATGCTTTGAAGGGTTTAGTATCAGGGGTGAATACAGCAGCTAGGAAAGAGTAGCTGGCACTGATTCTGCTTTTGAACAGAAAGCTGGGTTCCACACTGGTAAACAGGATGCGGGAGACAGAGTGGGCGATGGATGAAGAATGAAAGACACAGACTCTAGTTCTGGTGCAATCAATGCCCCTTTATTCTGGGGAAGGCTGGGTTTATATACATTTTTCTTCAGGCTTTGATGACAGGCGTGTGACTAATAAAATCAAAGAAGTTTTCAAAGCATAGGCAGAAATTGTTTTTACCGAAAGATTATGAGAAAACAGTAGCCTTACAGATTATCCTTACTTAATCACAATTATTTTAAGCATATCTAACTACGTCAATGAGCTAATACAATGTTAATTTCCTTAATATCTAAACTCCATATGACCTAAGTCTATTTTTATTACTTTTTGCAGTAAAGTGATAGACAAATAATCCCATGTGACCATCTCTACTAGGTCCTTCTGGTTAATATCTAAATTGCTGAGTTAACGGCTACAGGAGGGCAGCAGTCCCAATGGTTATTGTGTATCAATGTTTATTATAGGGGTGACATATTTTTTGTAGGATGGAAGGAATGTTATGAAACCTTATTCTTTTACCTTACCACCACACATAAACAAAACCATCATCTGGATTAAACCACCCTGTTGGAGACAGGGGGAGATCTATATCTACCTTCTCTAAGGGCTTGCCTTAGGGGGGCACCAGGGCTTGCCATTGATAAAATAAGTTGGTCCATATCTAGTAGCTACTGTGGGAGGTGCTTTGTGCTTAGAACTTGGGGAAACATTGTTATCTATAAGTATCTGTGCCCCAACAGGTTCTGGCTGTGCCAGTAAATGCAGTGTTTGATTTTTAACATAATAAGAACATTCTTCTGTAGTGAGGTTAACATCACAGGGTTTCAACATGTGTTTTTGTCTCCATGATGTTTTTCTGGAAATTTGTAGAATTATTCCCATCACCTCTAGCAAGATCCTCAGACTGAAGTGAGTAATATATTATTAGGAAAACCCCACAGAATAACATCCAAGCTAGGGAGGTATACGTCTGGCATGCCATCCTTTTAGGATGAGTCTCTGCAATCATCTTTCAGTGGAACTCTGTCAAGCACTGCAAGGAGAGCCAGGCACCCTCGCAGGTCAGAGGGACACAACCTTCTCAACTGAACATTGTCTGCTGAGACACGTGAAGGGCCATGTGTGCTAGACATGAGCATTTTGTTTCCAAATCCAGCCTGGTTACTCTGGTATCCTCTCCAGATCCCACAAATAAACAAGTCATATTCAAAGAGTGACTAAGCAAATGAGAAACAGAAAAAAGAATTAAATATTAGAAAGAAATCAAAACGGAAGGAATTAATAAATAACTCTTTACATCAGCGTGGAAGGTAAATGGTCTCAACTCTCCAATTAAATGACACTGGCTTGCAGAATGCACCAGAATGTAAGACCAAACTATGTATTATTTGCAAGGGAAATACTTTATAGGTATCATGAGTCACAGAAAATGAAACTGAAAATTGATAAACCATGGGACAGGAACCCCAAAGAAGCAGGAGTGTCTACTCTCCTATCTGACAAGCAGAATTAAAAGCAATATTAAAGAGAAGAGTCAAGAAGTGTCATTACATACAGTACAAGAAAAATACAAGAAAGAGATGTAATGATGAGAAATATTTATAGCCCTAACGTGGGTGCAACTAATTAATTACAAGAGACACTGCTTCAATCACAGCCTCAGACAGATACCAGTTCAATACTACTGGATGATTTCAGTACACCTGTCTCACCAGTGGCTAAGATATCCAGAAATAATACAGCAAAGATTCTTCAGACATGAAAAATATCATAAATCAAAATGATTCAACAGACCTCCAAAAAATATTTTTTACAACAATGGCTGAAAGCACTGCCTTCTCAGAAGCTTGTGGAACCTTCTCCAAATACACTATATTTTATGTCAGAAGGCAACAATTAGGAAATACAAAAATATTGATGTAATTTCTTGCATATCATCAAATCATAATATAAAGTTAGAAATCAACATAAACAAACACTACCAGAACATAGACACACATGGATATTGAAAAATGCACTTTTGAATGATAAATATGTAATAGAGGAAATCAAATTAGAAATTTGAAAATGCTCACAGAGAGAGGAAAACAATGAAACAACATATCAGAAACTGGAACGTTGTGTGGATGGTTCTAAGAGGAATGTTTATAACCCTGAGTGCCTATGTACGAAATCAGAAAAATCTCAAAGGAACAGCCTAGTCATGCTTCTCAATATCCTTGAGAAACAAAAGCAAACCAATCCAAAAGTAACAGATAGAAGTAAATAATAAATATCAGAACCAAAATTAATCAAATCAGAATAAAAATTAAAGAATCATGAAACAAAGATCTGATTTTTTGAAAAGATAAACAAGATTGATAAGCCTTTAGCCAATGCCACTAAAAGAAAAAGACAGAAGGCCCCACATTAATAAAAGTATAAATAAAAACGGAGCAATTATCATGGACACCACAGAAATCCAGTGTATCAATGGAGGATATTTTGAAAACTAATACTCCAAAAAATTGGAAAACCTAGAAGAAATGGATCAATTTCTTGACACATACAACCTGACAGAATAAAATCTAAAGGATAAAGGAAACCTAAAGAGAACACCAACTCGCAATGGGATAGAAGCATCAACAAGACTTTCAACAAAGGAATACACAGAACCAAATAAAATCTCAGCTGAATTCTACCAGAGCTTTGAAGAAGAAATTTCAGTGCTCCTCAAATCATTTCATGAACTAGAAAGAGATGGGACACATCCAAATACATTCTATGAAGTCAAATAAAATAAGAAATCATAAAGAAAGGAAAACCACTATCCATAATGAAGTTAGATGCAAAAATCCTTAATAAGGTATGAGCAAAGCATATATAACAAAGTATTAAGCATACTGAACACGATTACCAGGCTGGTTGAACCAAGGGTTGCCAAGAAAGTTTAACATAAAAAATATCAATAAATATAATAACCAAATAAATGGAATTAAAAACAAAAATCACAGTCACCTCAAAATATGCAGAGAAATATTTCAGCAAATCTCAGCATCCATATATAATCAAAATCTTGAAAACAGGCACAGAATGAACCTCCCTCAGCAACATAAAGCTATTCAACTAACTCAAAGCCAACCTCATAGTAAATGGGGAAAAACTGAAAGATATCCTTTTCAATCAACAAGAAGAGAAGGATTTTCACTCTCACCACTGTATTTAAATATAGAGCCAAAAATTCTACCCAGAGCAAATAAGCAAGAGAAGAAAAAATATGAAAATAGGCAAGGAAGACATCAAATTACCACTACTTGCAAAATTACCACTGCTATAGCTAAAGTTGAAAGAGTTCAAGGAAGTATTTGTTTCCAAAATCAACAGATTTTGTACCTACCAACAATGAATATGCTGAGAAAGAAATTATGAAAATTGTCACATTCACAATGCACTCAAAATATAAAAAGATAAATAAATAAATAAATATTGAAGGAAGAAAGGAAGAATTGAGAATTAATCTCACCAAGGGGGTGAAAGATTTCTAAATTTAGTTACAGAACATAGAAAAGAAAATGAAGACACAAGAAGATGCAATATATTCCCATGTTCAGAGAAAGGCAAAAATCAATATTGTTAAAATGGATATACTACCAAAACAATATACAGATTCAAGGCAATCTCCATCAAATACCAATGGTGTTCTTCCCTGAACTAGAAAAGAAAGTCCCAGCTTTTATTTGGACGAATAAAGGAATGCAAAGAGCCAAAGAAAATCAAAGTTGAAAACAATGCTGCAGGTGTAATAATTGATTCAAATTACACTACGGCCGTAGGTAATAAATCTACATGTACCAGCCTAGAAAGAGGCACCCATGCCAATGACCCAGCTTAGAAGACACACAGACTCATCCATACATCAACACTCATCCAATTCTTGAGAGTAGTGTAAAAAATAGGCATTGGATAAAAGACAGCCTTTGTAACCAGTAGTGTAGGGAAACTGGTTATCCACAGTAGAATGAAACCTACATATCTCACCCTGCACCAGAATCAACCCTAAATATATCCAGTATCTTGAAATTGGACCAGAAACCATGCAACTTCTACAGGAAAACCTAGGGGTAACACTTCATCTTTAAGGCATAGACACATCCATCTCAGTGGGACCCATATAATGAAGAAAATAATGCTGAGTCAATAATGGAATTAATTCAAAGTAAAAAGTCTCTGCACAGGAAAGAAATAATTGAGGCTGTGAATAGAGAACATGGAGGATGGGAGAAAATCTTTGCTAGTTACTTTTCTGATAGAAGAGTAATATGTAGAATGCATAAAGTACTTAAAGACTTAACATCAACCTCTGCCCCTGAAAGAGACATTAATAACTGGGAAAATGAATTAAACACTTTTCAAAAGAAGAAATACAGATAGCTGGCAAATATATGAAAAACAGTTCAACATCATTTTTAATTAGGGAAACACAAAACAAAACTGCACTGAAATTCCTTCTTGCTCCAGTTAGAAAGGCAGTCATGAACACAAACAGCTGGTCTCCATGATGCATGCTTGTAATCCCAGCAGCTGGGTAGGTTGAGGCAGGAGGATGGTGATATCAAGGCCAGCTTAAGTAAATTGGGGCTGTAAGCAATTCAGTGAGAACCTGTCTCTAAATAAAATACAAATAAGCCTGGGAATGTGCCCTAAGTTGTGAGTGCCACTGAGTTCAATTGCCTGTAATGACACCCAAAAACTAGAAAATAATACAACCATAAGAAAACCTGGACAGGCTATGGAGATAAAGGAAACTTCTGTAGTGGTGGTGGGAATGTAAATTAGCACAATTATTGTGGAGGTTTGTCAGAAGACTAGGTATGAAACCACCATATGATTCAGCTATAATTACTTCAAGATTTATGCTTAAAATTAGTCAGCATATTGTAGCAATACACATATAACCATGTTAATAGCAGCACAATTCACCATTGCCAAACCTCAGAACAAGTCTAGGTGAATGTCCACCAAAGGATGAAGACAGAGAAAATGTGGTATGTAGACACAATGCAGATTTATTCAGTCATGAAGAAAATGAAGTCACATCATTTGCAGGAAAATGGCTGGAACATGAGAACATTATATTAAATGAAATAAACCAAAGCTGTAGGGGAAACAGAAGAAGAATGGCAGGGAATGTCATAAAATCCAAGGCAGATAAGTAGGTAGAATGACCAAAGAGTTGGCGGGAGTTGCTCGGGAGTGACGCTGGCCAGAGAACATGGCTTCACTTTGTACACATGCAAGTGTGTAATAAAAATCCCATCATGATGCACATCTGTGACAACCACCAGAAGGAGAAAGGAACAATAATATCCAAGGGGTGGCTTGTGTGATGGTTTCAGTATACTTCCTTTCTCTTTCCTGCTCCTGGACTCTGAATTTCATGCCAGAGTTTATGAGGGCCAGGTCATGGGTACTTAGAGAAGGGGTATGGACACACCATTGACAGTTACCTGGGCACTCAGCCAAAAACCAAGGGTGGGTGAGGGCAGTGGACTCAGGTACATTGATGGCCACATTCTGAACAGGCCATTGTAGCTGACCTTGGTGGGACCAACCCTTCCTTCTCTTTCCTGGTGCTAATCACAGGGCATCCTCTTCTGTCCTGGACACAGGCCAGCACCTAGACTAGAACATTGGTGCTCTTCCCCTACTGCTGATTGCTTCCTGTAAATTTGCTCACTGTTCTCCATGCCAGGATCTAGCTACACATGCCTTTACCTCTCTGCCTTGATATCAGCCTTGCCCCTCCTAGAACCTTCCAAGGTTACTAGCCAAGCTCTATCCATATCATTGTGGCAAGGTCCAGGTCATTGCCTCCTATTTCTCAGCAGGGGTTTCCTGCATCATCATCTTGAGGATTTCTGATCTTTATATTTATGGATAATTTTACAAGAAGGGAAGTTTACAAATCAAGAGCATGAGGAAAAGATAGGTCTCAGGAGGAATTCAGAGAAGTTCAGCAGAGCCTGCAGACCATTTCCCCATCTGGGGGCACCCATGATGTGGATCTCTGCAGCAGGAAACTGTGCACATGAGCAGAGTGTCTGTGCCCAGAGAAAACAGGTCAAGTGTCTGGGTCTGAAGCTTTTATTGTGAGGTATTTACATAGAGGCATCATGCTATAGGACACTCACAGTCACTGAAATTTAGGCTCCCAATGATAAATCCAGAAGCACATCAGGTATGCTGATATATGTGCATGACAGTCTGACAGCTGCATTGGCATTGTCTATTGGTCAGCTGTATAAGAGAAGACCATCAACCATAACAATCAGACCACTCTGAGGACAACATTTCCTACGTGTACCAAGGACCATTTCTGGAACCAGGTTTCTTTGAAGACATGCAAGAACTGAAGAGCAAGACCTATTCAGGGAACAGTTTCCTCAAACTCAACATGCACTATTTAAAATCCAAAGGTGACCATTAGATGGGGCATAGCATGTGTAAACTCTGATATGGATCAAGACCACATCCAGCCATGGCTGGACTGAGACTTGATCTATGGTGTGTTATTCTCTCCTGTGCCATTCTGCCTTCTCACTACCAGCTAACAGGGTGCTGAGTATTTATAGACCACCCATCCACTGGTGTGGGCAATCACCTCATTGACTGAAAATTAGTCTAAGCCTCCTCCCACTCTGCTGCAGGCATACAATGATGTCTTTTGCTCATTCTTTCACCACCCCATGGCCTCTATCTTTTCCCAGGTAGTTTCCCCATGTGTGTGTCTGTAAGGTCATCACAATATTATGGGTATTACATTGTTGTTTATGCATAAAAGTATTATGAGAGAGTACATGCATACACTGAGGATAATCATGGACCAAGCATGGTACCACACACCTGTTATCCGAGTCACTCACAAGGTGCAGGCAGATCATCAAATATTTGAGACCATAAAAGTCAACTTATGAACACCATGTCTTATAATAAAACATTCTGAGGAGGATCTCAGTGACAGAGCACTTGCTTAGCCTGTGTGAAACCTGGGTTCAAATTCCCCCCACCCCTGCTTAAAAAGAAAGGATTGTGGAAGTTCTAGACTTGAGTTTTCTACTGGTATTACCCAGTTTAATAAGAAAACTGAAAAGGAATATGTAGCAAATTATCATGTTTAGAAAAGCATGATCTTTTAAAAATTCTCAAAGCAAAATTTATAATCAAATTTTAAATTAAGAAGAGAAACAAAGAAAGGTAAACATGTAAATCTCATATATTTATTACTGAGTTTAAACAGGTACACTTCATGACCAATGTTGTTTAATTAGAATTTTTTCCAATAATCATTTTAACCTAAAATATTAGCATTGTTTTATGCACATACACTTCCAGTATTTCATTTAGAATGTAAGGTTCCCTCAACTTGGGATCCTCCTATATCAGTCTCCCTGGTGGCTCAGATGAGAGGCATGACCAGAAGGAGGAGCATCAGCTGCAGGTTTTGGCTCAATTTCAGCCCTCATGGGTCTGGCACCCAGGGAAGAGTTTCAGGCTGCTGTGTCTGCATTCATTGCTGCTGGTGCCTGACCTTTTGCCCAGCCTACTGGTGAAGCTTGGTGGTATCCCAGACAGCCTCCATGGCCTCCCCAGAGGAGTGGTTTACCCTGGAGGCCTGTTGCCTGCATGTGCCCCAGATGATTCAGTAAGGAAACTTCATGGTCAGGGTAGTGTCCACAAGACAATAGTGGCTTCATCTGTAATAAATTTATTTAATATAATTTAAAGTGCTACATAAGAAAAATTGGAGACTTATTTTTGACCAAACCGTGACCTCTAATTTAGTATGAGAGGCTGAGAATTCTTTCAAAGCCATCACTGGGCAGGTATCACAAGTCTGTAACCCCTGAGCCCAGGGAGACTGTGACAATAGGATTCAACTTTAAGAGTTGCCTCTGCAACTTCAAGATCTTGTCTCAAAATAAAATGAAAATAGAACTGTCAGTCAGCTGTAAAGATCCCTGACTTCAATTCTCAGTATAGTCAATTAATTAAATAAATAAAACAAAAATAAATTCAGGGAGGAACCTTCTGGAGCTGAATTGTTGGCAGTGCTGCCAATAAAATAGGATGCTGAGCCCACAGGTGGGTGCAGGAATATGGTGAGCTCAGGAGGGTCTCAGGAACTTGTGATAGTAGAGGCAGGGATCCCAGGTCTTGTAAATGCCTAGTGGATGAAGTTATGCTTGAGAAGCCTCAGTAGAGCCTGGAAGCACAAAGGTGTGCCCCAGCTGGAGGGCAGAGGCTGCTACCTGCATCCCCATGTCAGACGCTGTGCTCAATGCAGCAGCCCCTGTGGCACACACTAAGGGGCAGTGTCCATGCCCTGGCTGTTGCAGAAGAGTCAGACACCTGAGTGACTCCAGAGTGTGGCCTACTGCTAGGAAAACCCCTAGTTACCAGGGAGAGAAGGGAGAGGGGATTAGGGCAGGTAAAATTCTTGGGTGGCCAAAGAGTCTTTCCTGGCTCAAGACCTGGATGCTGGTCAGGAAGCAGGCACCAGGAGCCAGATTGACAGACACAGAAGAGCAGAACTGTCCATCATTCCTAAAGGAAGAGTGTTGGAAAGGGATGAGGTGTGGGTACCCTCAGTACTCTGGAGACATAGAAGAATAGACTGAAAGCAGGTTGCCCTAAATCTGGCTCAAGGTAGAAGAACAGGAAGATTTGTATGAAGCAATCTGAACTGTGGGCACTACTATTCTCTGTGTCCAGAGGAGAGTAGGAGGTATGAATTACAGACAGACTTTTCAGCAAGTTTGGTGTTCATTAAAAAATTCATTCCCCCACTGCTCCCAATGCTAGATACTAGGAAAGGAAGGAAGGGTAGAAGGGCATGTGGTCCTTGGTGACTTCTGGAATCTCAAAGGCAGTGTTCTGTGGTTTGGTTGCTGTTGGTGTGCACAGCAGAATCCATTGTGAGTGAAGGCTTGCTCCACCAGGTGGAGGGTGGGGCACCTTTAGAGATTGGTCTAGTGTGCAGTCCCAGGATCAATGCAGAAACTCCAGAAAAGGGGTGCTCTTGGACTCTGGGTGTTGCTCAGGGAGGGTTGTTCTAGTGGCAAGAGCCTGCCTACCCTTCTTGGAGAGGAGATGCTTGCTCCAAACACCCTGATGTTGTGGTGCTCATGGGCAGATTAGATTATGAGGCCCTCACAAGAACTGGTTGAGGTAAGTTCCATGGCTTAGATATGACAAATCTGAGGGAAATTGGCTCTTCTCCGTACAGTTACATGACTCACAAATTTTTTTGAAGAGATGCAAGACTGACCAACAGGCACCCAAACTTCCTTCTAAGTTTTGCAGATCTATAGTCCAAAATCATGGCACTGGCAACCTTGGTGTATTGACAGGACCCCTTTCTGGTCCTGGATGTGCACTCTGGCTGTGTTTCACATGGTAGTCAGTGCTCTTTGGGCCTATCTCATGAATGCACCAATGCCTCACAGAGGGGCTCTGTTCCATTATGTAATCCCCTTCAAAACTTCTCAGAGTTAGACATTAAATATGAAGGAGGGGTCAGCATTCATTAAGGCCATGCAGTTTCTCCCAAGTAACACATCTTTCTCCAACATGTTGAATGCTTTCATTCCCTCCCAGTAGCTCTCAAAGGCCACTCTGAGGACTGGCTCTTGGAGGGAAGGACACAGGTCACACATGTTCCACTGGCTACCAGCACATGACTGTGCTGAATGACATCCCTGCAACTGCCCCTCAGGGGACCTAACATGAATGCTACAATGGAGGGTCCTGGGTGGGTTCCTAGAGGGGACTATTGGAGGAAACAGACCTGCCAGTGTTCCCAAAACAACAGGAAATCCCTCAAGTTGGAAGAGCTGGGTAGAGGTTTGGGAAGTAGGTCTGTGGCCTAATGGGAGACTGAAGCTGGGATATCTGATGACAGAAGTCTAGTTGGTGGTGCATGTTAGGACAGAGGAACATGTGATAATGCAAGACCCAGACAAGAAAGCATTTCTGATCTTTAGTGTTGTTTACCAACTGTAGAGGTGTACCACCACTGGGAGACTCTGAGGGAGTCCATATCAGGGAACTCTCTCTGGACATGTTGGACCATCCTCCTTTCTGGGGCCCAAGGCCACTCTGAGGAATATTGTTTGACCAGGCTATACAGGCTGCACCAGACTAGAGTTCCTTGAGGTGGGGGATAAAGTTCGTTTGCACCCATGTGAGACCCTGGACCCCTGAGAGTGGTGGACAACTTTTTAGGGCACTACAATCAGTCTTCAAAGTGGGGACAACACAGTTTCAGTTTCAGCACACAAGTGAGATAGATTGTGTCTGATTTTAGACACACTTTTCTTTCTGGCTAACTTCAGTGTGGGTCTGAGTTATAGTTTCATCTACACCACTTGTGAGGGAAAAAACTTCTGTTTAACAAGGAAGGGACTGAGACTAGCATGGTGCCCCATCTATAATGCCAGCTATTCAGAAGGCTGAGCAGGAGGATCAAATTTGGAGCCACCTGAGCATCTTAGAGAGACTCTGCCTCAATATGAAACACAAAAAGTGCTATGGGGTAACTTAGCTAAAAGGCACCCTGGGTCCCACCCCCAGGGTCCTCGAACCCTGTCAAGGGGGAGAAACTGAAGGGTAGAGGGAAACATGGGAGGGTACAGGCTGAGGCTGCTACTTGGATCTGAGCATATCATGAACTTGGTGTATCAGACTTGGGGTTTGGGAAAACTGCCCTCTTAATTATCACCGGGCTCCCTGCAGTGTTTGGGAAATCTCAGAAAATCTGAGAAAGGAAGAACAGGGAGTGAGGAGGAGAGATTACTTGTGCCCCTCTTCAGCAGGTACCCCTAGATGTGCTTCTGTCCTGCAATCACACAGAGTCCCTTTCCCTTCCCCTGGTCCCAGGCATTTCAGCCTCCTTGGAAACCACACACCCTGGGAAGTCTGTGGGGGGTCATGATGCTTTCAAGGATATGCCCCACTCTATGGCACAGGGGAACCACAGTGGGTCTGTGATGGTGGTACAGGCTCTGCCTGCTCATAGGTGACCCTTGATGAGGAGCCCTAGGGACAAGGACAGATCGAGGTCCTGTGGTTAACTTTCTATCCACCTGTCAATGAGGACCTCACATGGGTCTGTGAAACTTCTGCTTTCAGGGTCGAATGACCCATTATATCATGTCTGGGTGAAGTTGCAGCAGGGCCAGGCACCCTGGTAAGGGTTTTCACCTGCCTGGTAAGGGCTGGAGAAAGGGAGGGGAGAAGGGGGAAACTATGGGCTCAAGACGGAGCATGAGGAAACAAGGGTTACAGACCACAGCTGTGGTCCCTATGGAGTAGGAGGGGCAAAGAGGCCCCTGGCTCCAGCAGGGACTGGATGGAAAACTGAGGCACTCTTACCCAGACTCAACGCTCATATTTTGACCTCACTCCTCATACCTGGGACAGCTCCTCCCAACCAGACATTCCTAAGATCATGGAAAACAGGGTTAGAAATAGAATTGGAGTCAGGCTGTTCAGACCTCTGACTGCAGCCATAGGAGTCAGAGGTCATTAGGTCCAAGGATAGGAGGACACAATCAGTCCTGAGGGCCATACAACTCTCCAAGGCCCTGATAGAAAAAACAGTCACGCCTGACCCTCCCCTCAGGCCATTATGTCATCACAAACTGTATGAGAGTTAAGGAGAGAGACTGTTCAAGTTAACATAAATTGATGGACACTGTTCTCCCACCATGGACCCAGGGGAGCAGAAGAGGCATGGAAGATCTCATGAGGCCACATATCAGCTCAAAGGTAACATTAGAACAGTTGACAAAATGTTAATAGTGAGTGCTACATTCAAGTGAGTATTAAGGGCATAAACTTCCCTGTGTACCAGGCCCTCTGGACAGTAATGCCAGACTCCTGTGCCCTGTGGGTGAGCACAATTCACCTATGATTTCTCAGTTTTCTCTGGTTCCTCTCCTTAATATCCCATCCCCAAAATTTGTCAGGGTCCTCTGAGTTCTGTGGGTGAGCACCCCTGTTCCAATAGTACTCAGTACCTTGTGGGTATTGTGGGTAGGCACACTTCTGCCACAACTTCTCCCTCTTCCCTGAGCCCTAGGCAACTCATTACTCTTAGTGAAATCTCTGGATGAATTCTATTCTGGCTAATGTCAGTGCACATTCTTGGACCTTCTATGCATGTCAAGGTTAAGACTTCTGTGGAAACTTAGAGATGTGCATACTTCTATCTCAATAGAACTTTGATGCTGCCATATAGTCTCCTCACCAATGCCTGAAAACACAAGAAAATTTTAAAAGATGTCAATGCACAGGCTTTGAGGACCTCGTTCCTTCAATCATCATCCACCATGTCCACACCATTGCTGATGTAGCTGAATAACTATGGGTGATGTATCATGCCCAGGATTTCTGACATATTTTTGAACAGTGCATGAAAATATTTTCAGGATCTTGTCTAGTATATAACTGACTGCTCTCTTTTGACAAGAGAGGAGAACTCTTAGACCTTCTAAATCAGGCACAATGTACAACTTCAAAAGACAGTGTGAAATGTGGCCAAGTAAAATTTTACATCTTTATGGAGGACTTTTTCAGATCTTGGAAATGGACCATTTTTACCATACAAGAGGTTACTAAACCTTTGGCCCAAGGGGTATTTTAAAAAAGGTTCCAAAACTCAGAGCCCTATTGGTGAGAACCCCTCTCCTAAATACATCTATCTCTTCTGGATCCTGTAATCAAGTAATGCTCTTCTACCATTTCATTGTCTTCTCTGGGATCTGCCCCAATTTTCTCTCCACTACCATTGTTCAGGGTCTTTTGAGTTCTCTGGGTTAGTGCCCCTCTCCCACAAGTCTTCAGTATTCTGTGGGACCTGCCATAAATCTTCCCTCATTCACCATTACTCAGGGTACTGTGAGTTTTGTGGGTGACTGTCCATCATGCACTAGTTCTCTTATTCCACTGTGTCATCTTGGTAATAACCCCTCCCCAACCACGGTTCAGGATTCTTTGATTAAGCTACTAAGGTTGCATAACTTGTCCTTACCCAGTCTCCTTTGGGACCTGTGAGTAAGTGCCCCTCTCCCAACAGTGCTCTATACTCTTTGCTTATTTTTTCTCAGTTCCATAACCATTCCTTGCTCATTCTTCTCCTGGTCCTTCTGGTGAGCACCCCTCACCTTATAGTGCTAAGTCTCCTCTCTTCATGTTCTGGTTTCCCACAGGTTATCCAATCTCCACTCCTCTGGGTCTTGTGGGTGAGTGTCTCTCATCTGACAGTGCTCAGTCTCCTCTTCTTCCTGTCCATAATCTCTCTTCTCACACAACTTCTCAGTGTCACTTGCAGGGGTCCAGACGTAGCAGGAGTCCATGGGTTCCACACAGGTAAACGGGACACGGGGAGACATCGTTGGCAATGTATGGAGAATGAAAGACACAGACTCTAGTTCTGATGCAATCAATCCCACTTTATTCTGGGGAAGGCTGGGTTTATATACATTTTTCTTCAGGCCATAATGGCAGTCTTGTGGTTAATATTAAAGAAGTTTCCAAAGCATAGGCAGAAAACAGCAACCTTACAGATTATCTTTACCTAACCACAATTGTTTTAAGAATATCTAACTATGTCAATGAGCTAATACAATGTTTATTTCCTTAATATCTAAACTCTATGAAACCTAAGACTATTCTTATTATTCTCATGGTTAAAGCGATAGGTAAGTAATCTCATGTGACCATCTCTACTAGGTCCATCTGGTTAATATCTAAATTGCTGAGTTAAGGGCTACAGGAGGGCAGCGGTTCCAATGGTTATTGTGTACCAACGTTTATTATAGGGGTGACATATTCTTTGTAGGAAGGAAGGAATGTTGTGAAACCTTATTCTCTTACCTCACCAACACACATAAACAAAACCATCATTAGAATTTAACCAGCCTATTGGAAACAAAAGCAGATCTATAACTATTTTCTCCAGAGGCTTTCAGGGACTCATTGCATGGTTGCAAAATTATTTTTAACTTTGTTAGTGGTAAAGACCTATTGTTTTTCAGATTGTAGGTAATATTTTCTGGAATTTTTGTTGTATTCCCCTCATTCCCTTAAGCATCCATTCCAACTTAAATGAGTAATATATTATCAGAAAAACACAGCAGAGAAAACACCATGCTCCACAGCAAAACATCTGGCCAATTCCTTTTAGGATGAGCCTTTGCAAACATCCTCCAGAGCATCTTTGTCAAGCACTGGATGGAATTCCACATGCCCCCGCATCTCCCCCTTTTTTATTTTGTAAAGTGAAGAGGCCTTGAATTTTTACTCTATTGACTAGTCTGAGGATTACTCGGAGAATGACTGGAAGACAAGGAATTAAAATTAAAATACATACTCCAATCAAGCCATATTTTAATATTGTATTTAGGAATGTGCTATTAAATATAGTTGTTTTTATATTATGAAATATTTGGGATGCAAATTATCTGCTGGAACAACCGAGAGATGAGCCTGACTTAACATTTTTATTTGTAGTTGCAAAGCATTGATATCTGGTGCTATATTAGTATTATTCCAAGCTCCTTTAAGGTGAGTTTTAACTTGTTTCCAATTAGTATTATTATCAACCTTTAAGGGAGTAATACAAATCCATTTGTAGTTAGCATGATATCTAGTGGTCATTCTAGTTTGAATATTTTGAATCTCATTTCCCATAAAGAGAATAGCTTCTTCAAGAGCATTAATTCTTGTTTCTAATTTTTTATCAATTTGTTCTTGTGCTGCTAAAGCCACAGAGACATTATGAGATAAATCATTTACATGTGAAGCAATATGAATTTCCTGTACAAGCACTGTGGTCAAGAGAGCTAAAGAAGTGATTATACTGATTAAAGCTGTTATTCCTAGGATCAAAGCTGCAACAAATCTTTTTGGTCTTAAAAGTTCATTAACTGTTTTTAAAATTTCAACATCTGGGTCATCATACCAAGATTCTGTAAGATTAACTGGCAATATAACATAATTAGGCTGATGTACAATTAAAAACACCTTTAAATCTTTAGACATGGTTGAATTAATACAATTAGTAAGAACACAATCATGGCAATAAATGTTATAAGCTTCCTTATTTTTAGTGATATTGAAATTATGGTAGACATAAGAATAGCATGAGTAGCATTTATACAAGCACGTACTGAAAAGTCATTAGGTTTACTTAACTTAGGTCTTTGTAATAATACTATATTAGTAGCTGTTAATAGTTTATACAAGTCAGGAATGTAAGAGAATTTACCACTCATAAGGTCACTCCGATAGATGGGTGTTACCCATCCAGGAGTAAACCTTCTATGAATAGGCTCATTGGTAAGAAAAGGGTTAAAATTAAAATATAAC
The DNA here is from genome assembly GCF_902686455.1 of Sciurus vulgaris. Lineage (NCBI taxonomy): Eukaryota > Metazoa > Chordata > Mammalia > Rodentia > Sciuridae > Sciurus > Sciurus vulgaris. Next base: position 5,324,108 of record NC_136474.1, on the reverse strand, counting down.
GTTTTATTCTGTCTTATCTTTAACCAAAGTTTATAATCAAAATCACGAGAAGACATAGAATAATCTGTAATAGTAGTAGCAGAGCCTTGTGGCTTAGCCTGTAGTGTAGTATGATGAAAACCACATTCAAACCATTTTGGGAAATCTGTTTCTAAATCGAGTAGATTCCAAGATCTGTCTTTACGACTGTTAAAGTCGTCACACAGTTTAAAAGGAGGCGGTAAAGCCACTGAAATATTTGTATCATTATAATTAGCATATCCAAGTGAGGTTATCTCTATGGACCATATATCTCTTTTGTTGTCTTCTTCTCCTGGAGAATCAGTAATGTAAGTCCTATAACTTAAAGGGAGACATCCCAATGGCACATGTAGATTATCTGTTCTAAAGCACATTGGTGTCTCTTCAGTAATTCCATGAAATGTAATTGTAGATGCTATTTTATGTGGTATTAAAGAATTTAAAATCCCTCCAAGTAATTGAGGCTAATTAGTAAACACTTTCATATTATATCTGCTACAAGTAGTTGGATGCAGTAAGGGAGGATTTGGAAAATAGGTCCAGTAAACTTGCCCTTCATTATCATAAGCATGAATAGGCAGTATCTGAGTTGAAATGAGAGCAATCAATTCAGAAAACAAAGCCTCTGGGGTTTTAGGTTTTCTGGAGCTGTTCACCATGTGTTCAGCAGGGGCAGTCAGGCGTTTCACTTGTCCCCAAGTCGGCAGGTCTGAGTTGTGAGTTGCGGATGATTGTGCAAGATGCAAATTTTTATCTTAAATACTAGCCCATTTTCATCCATCTGATTGGGTTGGTAAGGGATCCAATACTTTTTGTTCTTACTCCTTTGAATAGGGCTCATTGTAGTGATGTATCAATCTGTCTGGAATGCACAAAGGTGTTTCAGCATCCTGTGGAAATACACAAGCATAGCCTTGACTGGATATCAGCAAGACATCAGGTCCTCTCCATTTACCAGATAATAAATCTTTCCATTTTACTAAAGTTTGTTTTGATCTTTTACTTTCCCAATGTCTCATCATTGCATATTTCCCTCCTTGTCAGTATTTAGATGATTTAAAACAAATAAAGCATGTTGTAAAATATGATGTGGGGAAGAATATTTAAGCTCTTCTTTTAGCTTATTTATTTGTATTTTTAATCTTCGATGACTCCTTTCTACTATTGCTTGTCTTTGTGGGTTATAAGGAATTCCTGTAGAATGAGAAATATTAAACCTGAAACAGAAATCTTTAAATGGTTTTGATGTATAAGCAGGAGCATTATCAGTTTTTAGTTTTTTAGGCATTCCTAAAACAGAAAAACAAAGGAATAAATGTTGAACCACATCCTTGTAGCCTTCCCCAGTTCTGGCTGAGGCCACAATAACATGACAAAAGGTATCAACTGTAACATGAACATAAGACAATTTTCCAAATTCTGATAAATGAGTTACATCCATTTGCCATAAATTAGGTAAAAGTTCTCAAGGATTAACTCCCATCTTTGGAGAAGGAATAAATTTAGGACAAATATAACAATTTTTAACAATAGTTCTAGCTTCTTCTCTAGAAATATGAAATTGTTTTTGTAAGGCCGATGAATTTTGATGATGATTTTTGTGTGATATAAAAGCTTCTTGTATAGCTGTTAAAATAAAATTTTATTTAAGTGATCAGCATGGGTATTCCCTTGAGCAAGGGGACCAGGTAATCCGGAATGTCCCCAAATATGACTTATAAAGAAATGTGAAGTTCTGTTATGAATTAGATATTGAAGTTCTTGTAGCCTATGTATAATTTTAGATGAAAAGGAAAGCATTGCTATTTCTATGGTTGGAAACAGTTTAACCATGTATAGTGAGCCTGTTTACAAGTTAAAGTGTTGAGAAACAGTCTTGAAAGCATAGATGACTGCTTCTAATTCAGCCCTTTGTGCAGAAGTTTCTTGTGTCCATTGAACTGTGGGTTGAGAATTAATTATTGTAACTGATTTTCCATTTGATGACCCATCTGTAAATATTAACATAGCATTGTTAATTGGAGTCGAGGAGCACCATTTAGGAAATATTATTTCTGTTTGAAGTAAAAAATGTAGTAAAGGATTATTGGGCAAGTGGAAAGAAATTTTTCTGGTAATATTTAGAAATGCAATAGCCCATTGATCATCAATTTGTAATAATTGGTCAAACTGTTCTCTTGTGTAAGAAATAATTATTTCATGCATTTCACAAGCAAAAAATTCTTTACTTCTAAATCTGGCCTTTAATACCAAAGAAGCTACCATAGTAGGATAAGACATTCTTTCCTGATACTGGTAAGTGTATTCATTCAAGTGAATCATTTTGCCATAAACAACCTGTTGGACTATGTTTTGTTTTTAGCAAAATAAAAACCCAAGGCAAGTTATAATTAACGTGTTGCAAGTGATGTTTTTGAATTGCAGTTTCAACAACTTGCAAGGCTTGTTCTCTTTCTTTAGTTAATACTCTACTTGAGTTAGGATCTTAATCACCCTTTAGTATTTTAAACAAAGGTTTTAAATGATTAGTTGAAAGTTTTAAATAAGGTCTAATCTAATTTATATCTCCCAATAATTTTTGAAAATCATTTAACGTTATTAGTTTGTCTTTTCGAATTTGTAACTTTTGAAAGCTGACAAAATCTGTTTTTATAGTTCTTCCTAGATAATTATAAGGAGGTTCCTGTTGAATATTTTCAGGAGCCACTATCAGACCCCACCTCTATAAATCTTTAATTAAATCCTGTAATATTATTTGTAACAAATGGCTTTGAGAATGTGCAATCAATATATCATCCTTATAATGAACCATAGAGAAGTTTGGATACTTTTGCCTACAATTAATTAAGGCTTGATCTACAAACTTTTAACATAATGTAGGATTATTTTTCATTACTTGAGGGAATACTTTCCATTGAAATCTTTGATAAGCCCTTTGTAAGTTAGGTGATGGTAAACTTAAAGCAAAATGCCATCTATCTAGTTTAGCTAAAGGAATAGTAAAGAAGCAATCTTGTAAATCAATGACTATAATATGATAGCCTTTAGGGACAGCCACAGGAGAAGGGCATTCTCCACTAGCTGCAGAGTATACAGAGAAGTAGGTCTTAAATCTTTTACAGCTGCTTTTAGTTCTGTAAACATTTTAAAAGAGAGAGGCTCCCAATGAGGCTCTCCTCCCTCATCTATAGCCCATACTATAGGGCAACAAATACAGAAATCCTACCTTTTGGACTTTCCTTTTTATTTTATCTGGAGGTTTAGGAAGGGCCAGCACAACAGGAGCCACTAAAGGTGGATCCTCATTATGATATCTGAAAGTGGCTTCTTCCAAGTCCTCCTCATCAGACAGGGAGAGCTGATCAGGCAGACCTTTCTCCTTTTACCCATCTTCATCATCGTCTGATTCACTTTCACTTTTACTCTAAGTTTCCTCTATATATTTTTTAACTGAGGCTGTCAGCAGACTCCTTTTCTGACAATTCATCTGGTGATTTTACCCTTTTACTTAGCTGCTCACTTCCATGTCTAGGGTCTAAACAGTCCCTAAAAAGATTCCACAATGCAAAAGCATTGGCAGGGACTCTTTCATTGCCATATAATCTATGATGTGCATGCTTAGCATCACCTACCTTTTTCCAGGTTTTAACATCTAAAGTACCCTGTTCAGGAAACCAAGAGGCACATTCTTGCACAAAATGAAAAAAATTTTCAATTGAGCTGTTCCTACATGCATTACTCTTTTAGTTAATAAGTGCTTAGCAATATCAATAAATAGTGCTCTTTCTTTGCTTTCACTACGTCCCATGGTAGCTGTTCTGTCTATCCCTGCCTCTCCTTTCTCAGCCTTCTCTACTGAGGGGTCCATGGCACCCCAAGCAGGATTCTAGCTGTCTCGAAAAGGAAAGAAATTAATATTAATAAATGGGGTGTTTACCAGAGTGCCCCATGTTGGCGCCACTTGCTGTGGTCCAGCCCTAGCAGGAGTCCATGGGTTCCACACAGGTAAACTGGACATGGGGAGACAGCATCAGTGATGGATGGAGAATGAAAGACACAGACTAGTTCTAGCGATCAATCTCACTTTATTCTGGGGAAGGCTGTGTTTATATATATTTTTCTTCAGGCTATAATGGCAGTCTTGTGGTTAATATTAAAGAAGTTTCCAAAGCATAGGCAGAAAACAGCAACCTTACAGATTATCCTTACCTAATTTGTTTTAGGAATATCTAACTATGTCAATGAGCTAATACAATGTTTATTTCTTTAATATCTAAACTCTATGTGACCTAAGACTATTCTTATTATTCTCATGGTTAAAGCGATAGGCAAGTAATCTCATGTGACCATCTCTACTAGGTCCATCTGGTTAATATCTAAATTGCTGAGTTAAGGGCTACAGGAGGGCAGCGGTTCCAATGGTTGTTGTGTACCAACATTTATTATAGGGGTGACATATTCTTTGTAGGAAGGAAGGAATGTTGTGAAACCTTATTCTCTTACCTCACCACCACACATAAACAAAACCATCATTAGAATTTAACCAGCCTATTGGAGACAAAAGCAGATCTATAACTATTTTCTCCAGAGGCTTTCAGGGACTCATTGCATGGTTGCAAAATTATTTTTAACTTTGTTAGTGGTAAAGACCTATTGTTTTTCAGATTGTAGGTAATATTTTCTGGAATTTTTGTTGTATTCCCCTCATCCCCTAAAGCAATCCGTTCTGACTTAAATGAGTAATATATTATCAGAAAAACACAGCAGAAAATACACCATGCTCCACAGCAAAACATCTGGCCAATTCCTTTTAGGATGAGCCTTTGCAAACATCCTCCAGAGGATCTTTGTCTAGCACTGGATGGAATTCCACATGCCCCTGCAGTCAGAGTCTTGTGGTGAATGTCAGTCACAGAGAAGTGCTCAGTTTTCCCTGAACATTGTTTTGGGGTGCCCTTTAACCTTTAGTACTCTGTCTTCTCTTGGTTCTATCGGTGGGTGTCACTCATCCAGCAGTACTCAATATCCTCTATGCAATGTTCTAAGTTCCCATGTCCAATCATATCTTATTTCTTGTGGTTGCTGTGTGTGACCATATGTAGCTAAATATTGCTCATCCTTTTCTGGATTTTGTCTTAATCTCACCTACACCAACATTGCTCAGGGTCTTCACAGTCCTCTGTGTAAGCAACCCTCTCCTGCAAGTGCTCAGTCTTCTCTGGGTCCACTCCTTAAAATTTCTTCATGCACCATTGTCAGGATCCTCTGTGTCCTGTGGGTGAGAGCCCCTCTCCCATGAGAGTTCAATCCCCTGTGTGTACTGTTGGTGAGCACAGTTCTACCACAATTCCCACTCTTCATTGAGCCCTAGGCAACCTGATTCTCTCAGTGAAATCTCAGGGTGAGTCTCATTCTGACTAATGTAAGTATACAATCTCGAGACTTATCTGTCTATCAAGGCCAACACTACTGTGGAAACTTTGAAAGATTTGGATCCTTCCTCTTTTCAACCTCAATAGACTTTTGGTGCTGCCATGCAGACAGACTGCTCACCAATGCCTGAAAATCCAAGAATCTTTTAAAAGATGTCAATGTCCACAGTACTGAGGACCTCGTTCCACCACTCATCATACACAATTTCCACACCTTTGTCACTCCAATGACTGAGAAATTATGGATGATATAGCATGCCCAGAATTTCTTACTTTATTCTGAATAGTGGATCAAAGTATATATTTAAGTGTTTTCAGGATCTTCCGTGATATAGTCTACTCTTCTTTGACAAGACAGGAAACCTCCTAGGGCCTCTGAGACAGGCACAATATGCACCTTCAAAATGCAGTGTGAAATATGGCCAAGGACAGTATTCCATCACCATGGAGGACATCTTCAGATCTTTGAAGTAGGACCACTGTGGAAACTTGGAGAGATGTGGATACTTCCATTTTCTAACATCCTCAATAGAGTTTTGGGGTGACCTGCAGACAGGCTCCTCACCAATGCCTGAAAACCCAAGGGAATTTTAAAGGATGTCAATTGGAAGACCTGAGGAAGACCTCATTGCTCCACTCATTATCCACCATTTTAACACCATTGCTTAAGTGGCTGAGTTCTCATGGGTGACATAGTATGCCCAGGATTTCTGTCATCATTATGAACAGTGGACAGAAAGCTTATATTTAAGTATTTTGAGGAACTCGTGTGATATGTCACCGGTTGCAATCTTTTGACAAGAGTGGAGACTTCCTAGTACTTCTGAGTCAGGTGCAAGGCAACCTTCAAAAGACAGTTTAAATTGTGGCCAATGACAATTTTGCATCATTATAGAGGACTGGTGGTCCAGATCTTCGAAATGGACCATTTTTAACCTCCCTGAGGTCACTAAAATTTAGGCCCAAGGGATACTCTCCAAAAGTTTTCAAAAACTGGCTCTCCCCTCCCACTTCCCTTTCTGGGCCTTGCGGCGGGATCTCTCCTGCAGTGCTGAGCGGGGAGGAGCCCGCCACCCTCGTTGCTGCCTCTGAGGGGAGGATGTCCGGGACCAGCGCACCCTGAGCCCACCCCCAGCTGCCCAAGGGCTCACAGCCTGGTGGCGGGAGTAAGAGGGAGCTGGTGTGTGAGGAATCACCATCACCCTTGTCAGCTCAGTGGACAAAGTGCCTGAGAACATTAGCTCCACCTGCCAGGCCAGCTAATGATCGCCCTCCAGGAGGAGCTGCATTGCTCCTCGGAATTCTGACACATTCGCCAAGAATTTCGAGGTGCTTTTCTGCGGCAGTCTGAAGGTGGCTCACAAGAAGGCCCCACCCACACTGATCGACGAGTGCATTGAGAAGTTCAACCACATGAACTGCAGCCTGCACATGGACTGGGGCAGGGCGGTGGAGCCACACAGGTCCATGCCCAAATTCTTCTCCAAGTCTGGCCTGTGCTCTCTGGCCTTCAGGAAGGAGTTTCAGGACATCAGCCTCTGAAGCAGGAGTTTCTTCAGCTCTTTTGAGGAAAATTCAATTGAGAATCACATAATTAGGGGACACAATATTGTGCAGCCAACAGAACTATACTCTTCACAATTGGCCAGTTGAAGTTTACCTCATCAGTCCTCACAATGAAAAACTAGCACTGGAGAAATATTTTAAAGAGATATCCTTTTGCTCTCAGAGCATTAGACATGGGGACTACTTTGAGTTTATCTTCCAGGAGACTACAGGAGGTGGTGGCTTTCATTTTATCTGTAATGCGTTCCACTGCACAAATGAAGCTCTGGTTGATGAAATCATGATGACCCTGAAACATGCTTTCACAGTGGCTGAGGTGCAGCAGATGGCAAAAGTGCCAGCCCATCTGGGTGAGGGCTGTCCCTTGCAGGCCCTGCACAAGCTCTGTGAGAGGATAGAGGGAATTAATTCTTCCAAAACTAAACTAGAACTCCAAAACACCTGACAAAATTAACTAACCAGGAACAGGCAACTATTTTTGAGGGGGTTCAGAAATTGAGACCAAGGAATGAGCAGCAAGAGAATGAATTGATAATTTCTTTTCTGAGATGTTTATATGAATAGAAATAGAAAGAACACATCCACATTAGGGAGATGAAACAGACATCAGAGATTGCAACAGAGAATATTGGAAGTGAATTGCCAGCAAGTGCCACTCGATTTAGGCTAGATATGCTGAAAAACAAAGCAAAGAGATCTTTAAAAGAGTGTTTAGAAAGTATTTTGTCCCAAGGTAATAAAGCCAAAGACCTGCAGGAACATTCTACCAGTGTGGATCTGGACATCTCTGTGTCTAGCACATTAAGTAACATCAGCAAGGAGCCATCTGTGGGTGACAAGGAGGCCTTGCCCATCTCTTGTTATTTCCTTCAAATTCCTTGGCTCTTCAGATAACCTGTCCAGTGACTCAGGGCCATTTCACAGAAGAGCCTGGTTCACTCTCCCTGCAGCAGCCCTTCCAGAGGTGAGTGAACACCCTGAGTCATTTCCCAGAGGGGTGCCCAGAACTTCCAGAGCCCACTCAGGGCTCTCCAGGGGTCTCTCAGAGAAAAATTATGAGGTATCACTCATGAACAAAAGGACTTTGAATCCAAAGTATACCACCTTGGTGACTCTAGCAGGACTCCAGTGAAGACCCTGTGGCACTCTTGAAGGCAGCAGGTATTCCTGTATGTGGCTACCCCACAGAAGGCATGTGACTCCCTTGGAAGATAAAAGGATGCCTCCACTTTTGGGTTCTCCTCCATTTCCAAATACAACAAAGAAGGAAAAATCAAAGAGGAAAGGGTGACCCTCTGTATCCAGAAAGCAAGACTGATCCAGAAATGCCTGAGAGACTTCCTTGTGCATCTCACTATCTGAACCATATCATCTGGCCAGCCACAAGGGGCTGAGTATATTGCCAGCTTGCCTGGTACTCAGGAGAAGGGTGGGGGATTGGGGACCCACAGCCCTGCTGTAGAATGTGTTGCTGTCCCCTGCTGTGCTGTGTTCCCTGGACAGCCATGGTTTTGGATAGACCATTTTCATTTCCCATAAGGTTCTTCCTCTTCATTTTCTCCCCTCTGTACCCCACCAATGATACTTTGGCACTGGAAGACTTTTCAGTGTCCTCTTCAGGACCCAGTTCCACTGTTTCCTTCCCACATTAGAACAGTCAGCCTCTCTATTCCTGTTGTCCCTTATGTTTGTCTTGTCTTGGGTATGTTTGTTGATATCCACAACTGTGCTGTCTAGTACAGCAGTCACTATCCACATATAGTTGTCTAAACTTGAATGTTAACTAATCACACTTAAATGCATTGACAATTTTATTTGCTCACACTAGCCTCACTTCAGGTGGTCAAGAACCACAGAGGCCAGGAGCTATAGTGTTGAAGAACACAACTCTACAGCATTCTGTCATCCTAGAAACTCTCATGGACACACTGCTGAGCTGATGAGCTCTTCAAGAGTGCCCTTCCTCGACTCCACTCTTCAGAAACACAAATGTGGGCTGCAGGATGTTGCTGAGTTTCACTGGTTCCTAACTGGAGTGGTAAACTTTGTGCAGAGTCAAGATAGCTGACAAAACACACCACTCTTAAAAATAATGTTGCTGATTATGAATATGTAAAAGGTTTCCATTTTGAACAAACCCTAAAAGCAAGTGGTGACTTTGAAAGTCATTTATTCCACACCTCTTATTTAAGAGATGAAGATGCTGAGACTGTGTGTATGGGGTGGGATGGGACCCACTGAAGTTTCACAGGCAGCCAGTGGTAGAATGGACTGGAATCTTGGCTGTCATACCTGCATTCCCATCTGTTTCCATTAATCTATGTCTGATTGAGTATTGCCATCCTGTTTATTTTCCCTGATTGAGTTCTCTGAGACAGGAAGCTGCTTTCAGCTACTCAGCTATCCCTGCATGCCCATCACATGTAGGCATTGCTCAGGGGAAGCTCAGGGAACTGCTGAGTGTAGACATTTTTCCATCAATGGTTGTTTAGTTCCAATAGTCAGAAAATGACTAAAACTAACTTACCCAGAATGTGGCTTTAGAAATCAAGATAAGGGTAAGAACGGGAACTAGGAAGTTGTCAGGAATCAGGGATGTCTCTAGCTCTCTCTTTGGAGTCACAACATTTTTTCCTTCTGTTCTCTTCTTTATTCTGCATGCCAGTTCTGCCAGCTCACTCATCCCTTATATGATCATGCTAACCCCCGAGCTGTATGACTTCTTAGCGCTGGAGGTAGCCATGTACCTACTGCTGGCCTGTGTTTTATTGCAGTTTTTGAGATGTAGAACTGATTGACCCAGCTTTGATTGCTTGCCCAGAATTTATGGGAAAAGTGTGGTACCACCATAGCTGCAGGACCCGGCCAGCTGTCATCTGGTTTTGGGAGTATGGAGTGGGCAAAGAGCTGGGAGACGGGGCACAGTCACCTGCCACCATAAGTCAGTGTGGTCTTAAAAATTATATCATTTATCTACCAAAGGCAGGGGACAATGAAACTAACATTTTCAGTTGATGGTTATTCTCAGTAGGTAAGATTGGGCAGGGGTAAGTAGTGTGAATTTCCCATTACCTGAAAAAATTGGGTAGAGATTGGCTAAACATTGGTCAAAGAGACTTCTGCTAACAACAGAGTTTGATTGATATATTTATCCTATAACAAGAGCTTGGGATTCTTTGGGCAAAATAGTTTTCATGTGATTCCACAACCAAAGGTGTGTAAGGTGTCCTTCAAGCCTAGGACCCCTGGGAACACTTCTTGATCTCACACCATGGCCCTGGGCTCCAGGCTAATATAAGCATCACTGATGTGAGGCCTTGACATGCTTCTGCATCTACTTAAGTCTCATCAAGCCTTTGAGAGCACTTAGTGCATTTGCAAAATCCAGCTGAAGCCTTGTGGGAACAGTGACACTATCTTGTCAGAGACCTAGCACCTTCCACGGAGTTTGGCTTATGGATGTTACTTGATTTCTTTTGGATAAAGAAATGTATGATTTTTGTACCTAACCAACTATAGGTATTTTTATTATAAAAGTATTTTTACAACTACTTTGATTATGCTATATAAGAAATAACATAGAGAAAGATACAAAGAAAACACTGATATTCTATAGAAGTTAAGAGAAGGTATGATGGATGATGTTTTCCCTTGTCTCTCTTTAAAATTTTATAATGTAATACTTTGATAATAGAAGAAATTAATGTGTAATTAATAAAGGAGCATTTGAAATTTAAAAAAAGTTTCCAATAACTCAGAGAACTATAGGTGACAAACCCTTACCCAATAAAACTCTGTCTCCTCTGGATCCTGTAATCAAGTCCACCTCTATTTGTATTTTTTCTCTTTGAGTTCTGCTCTAAACCTCTCAACAAATATTCCTCAGGGTCTATTGGGTACTCTGGGTGATAGCCCCTCTAATCCCCATTTTCATTTTTCTCTGTGTCCTGCCCTAACCCTTCCCTCATTCACCATTGCTCCAGGTATTCTGAGATCTGTGCATGAGTGCCCCTCATCCAGTAGTGCTCTAATTTATCTGAGTCTTCTTGGTGATAGCCTATCTTGTAACATGGCACAACCTTCTTTGACTAAGCTGCTAAGTTCTTCTAAACTGTTCTTACTCAGTCTCCTTCAGTTTTTATGGCTGAGTGCCCCTAAGTAAACAGCACTCAGTTTTATCTGTTTCTTTTTCCTGATTTCCATAAACATTCTTTGCTCATTCCTCTCTGAGTCCTTTTGGTGAGTTCCCTCACCTTAGAGTGGTCAGTCTTTTCTCTGTCATCTTCCAGCATCCCCAAGGAAACTTCTGACTTGGGCTCCCATGCATACTAAGGATGAATGCCCCTCCCCTGACAGTGCTCTGTCTTCTTTGGGTTGTGTACTTAATCTCCTTTCAAACACCATTTCTTAATGTGATCTGAGTCCTCTGGTGACTGCCCCTCACACACAGATGCTCAATTTTTCCAGAATATTTATTAAAAGTGCCACTTACACTCCAATATCATGTCTCCTCCATGTCCTCTGGTTGAATGTCCCTTATCCAGCAATGCTCAGTATACCCTTGGACCCCTGGGAGAGCACCCCTTACCCAGCAGTGCTCATTATTCTTTGTGTCATGTGCTAAGTTTCCATAGTCAATCTTATCTCAGTCTTTTGTGGATCTCTGTGTTATCATAAATAGCATAACATTGCTCAGCCTTTTCTGGGTTCTTAACCTCACCTACTCCAATATTGCTCATGAACTGTGTACTGTGTGTGAGCCACCTCTCCCACCAGTGCTCAGTGTTCTCTTGGTGCTGTTCTTAATCTCCCCTCCTGCACCATTGTTCAGGATCTTCTGAGTAGTATGAGTGACCAATCCTCTCCCACCTTTGCTAAGCCCCCTGTGGGTATTGGGGTTCAGCACACTCCCAAAACCAGTGTTCATTGTCCACTGAACCCTAGAAAACTTTGTTTTCTTAGTGAAGAGTCTGTGTGATTCCAATTCTGGCTTATGGGAGTACACCATCTCTGCCTTAATCTGCATGTCCATATCAATGCTACTGTAGAAACACGGAGAGAAATGGATAATTCCTCAACATCCTCAATAGGCCTATTTCTGCTGCCCTGCAGGGAGGCTCCAAAAGAAAATCTGAGAACCCATGAAAATATTAATGGATGTCACTTCCCACAGAACTGAAGATCTCATTCCACTACACATTCTCCACCATTTCCACACCATTGCTCAATAACAGTTCTTATTGGTGAGGTAACATACCCAGGGTATTGGACATCTTTCTGAACAGTGGATGAAAAAATATATTTCAAAAAACCAGTGTCTTCTCTGATATATAATGCCTGCACTCTTTTGACAATAGTGGAAACCTTCCAGGACAAGTGAGTCAGGCACAATGCACACTTTCAAAAACAGTGTGAAATGTGTCCAATGGCTGGTTCTCATTATTATTTGGAAATTCTTTTTACCTTTGAAATAGGATCCTTCCCACTCTAATTGATGTCACTGAAACTTTGGCTGAAAAGACACTTTCCAAATTGTTCCCAAATCTCAGAGCACTATAGATGAGAACCCTTTCCCAAACGACCTCACTCTCCTCTTGATCCTGTATTTAAGAACAACTCGTTAATTCATGCACTGTTTTCTCTGCATTGTGCCATAAACAGCCTCTCAACCAGAATTGCTCAGGATCGTCTGAGCCCTCTTAGTGAACATCCCACTCCCATAAGGGCTTAGTCTTCTCTGGGTCCTGCCATAAATTTTCTATCATCTACCATAGCTCAAGGTACTCTGAATCTGTGGATGAGCGCCCCTCAGCCACTAGTTCTCCAATTCCACTCATCATTCTTGGTGATAGTTTCTTTCTTCACACTGCTAAATTTGACTAACTTGTCATTACTCATTCTCATTTGGGTCCTCTGGGTGAAAGCCCCTCACCTAACAGTGCTCAGTCTTCTCTGTTTCTTTTTTCTGAGTTTTCTAATTGTTCCTTACTCATTACACTCTGGTTCCTTTTCATTAGCACCCCTCACTTGAGAGTGTTCATTATTCTTTGTGTCCTGTTCAAGTTTCCTCAAAGCAATTTTTGAGCAGACTCCTCTGCATCCTGTAGGTGAGTGCCCCTTACCTGAAAATGCTGTCTTCTCTGGTGCCTTTCCTTAATTTTACCTCCCACACCATACATCAGAGTCCATTCAGTCTCATGGTTGAGTGTTCCTCCCCCACCCATGCTCATGCCCTGTAGGTATTTTGGGTGGGCACAGTATTATCATCAGTGGTCACTCTCTAGTGAGCCCTAAGCAAACTTGTTCTACGAATTAATTACCTGGGTGAAACCCGATCCAGCTAATATGAGTACAATATTTCTGGTCTTATCAGTGTGTCCAGGCCAACATTAGAGAACACACTTGAGTAAATGTGGGTACGTCCTCTCACCAACAACCTCAATAGGCCATTGGTGTTGCCACACAGACAGACTCCTCACCAATGCCTGAAATCCTACACAATTTTAATAGATGTGAATTCCCAGAGCACTGAGGACCACCCTCCAAAAAACATCATCCAATGTTATGGGTCACAACTTAAGAACAGACTGATCACCACTGAGAAGTCCAAATTTGAGGTTCTTAATTAAGCTGACCGGCTGACTGTATCACACAATATCCCAAAAAATGGCTATTGGGAGAAGAGCCCTGACCAGAAGATTGTAGGTAATCTTATACCAACAATCACATCACTAATAAGTGTCAGTTGTTATGATTGAATTTACAAACTAACATCATGAGAACATCAAAAGAGGGGGAAGTGGGTCAAAAGGACCCTTACCTATGTACAAACTAAAGAATGGTTACTGAAAGCCACACAATCACTGTTTACATGGTACATTGTTAAAGAGCAATGTTCTAAACATCACAGAGCTAAGCATAATGCACAAGCCAGTTCAGATGCTGGATCTTGACCATCAACTCAGGAATGAGTGAGGCAGAGGAAGATGTTCCTCTTGGGCTAAGCCTGTTTCCATCAGTGAGGGGGTGCCTCAGAAAATTAGCCAGATGTTGTTGGGAGATATAAACAGACAAAGGAAAGTGGTGATGACTCATGGGGTCTGGGGTCCCAGGACTAAAACGTGGTGGCAAAAAGAAAACATTCCTCAACCAATTTCAATCTTCTACTCATTATGTTTTCAGTTATTACTCTCAAGAATCATTACAGTGTGATAAAAAGCCGAAAGTCATATACTTGATCCTTGAATAATTAAGTTGCCTTCATTTCCACTTAGAAAAATGCATCACTTTGTTATCAGTTCTCCTGTGACATAAGAGCCATACATGGGAGAGCTCCTCTAATCAAAGGAAAGGAGCACACATTGGACAGCTAGGTCATGAAGGGCGTGACTTTTCCAGACCCCTGTAAAAGAAGGCACTTGGTTTCACTCCCCAGAGGGTTATTAAAGCCTTGGGCAACATGAACTTGAAGGAGTGGCTCCAATGACTTGATGCCTGCACCCCAGAATCCACCTGAGGTCACAGAGGAGCGGCATGAGAGCATGGTGGCATCACGGTTCCTATGGCAACCAGAGACCATTCTGCTCCTGGCAGCTTCAAACCACATTCAAGACAAGCACCGGCTCAGCTGTGAGGGTAAGAGGAAAGACAAAGGGAGTGGGTGTCAGGGGCTTGCAGGTTCAAGAAATGATTCTATCCTTGTTGCCCAGGCAATGAGGAACCAGGCTGTATGGGGTATGAAGCAACACGAGTGATAAATCCCTCCATGTCCAGACAGGAAAAGGGAACCAACTGAAGCCTGACAGCTCGCATTTCCACACAGGCCCGCTAGGTGGCGATGTGCTCCTTTGGCCACACAATACATGCTGACAGCCCGCTCACCTGGATCTTCCTGCAGGCTATTAACCCCCACAATATCCAGTGGAACAGACTGGGATGGAGGGGTTCTTCTGAGCACGTGGAACACCAGGCTTAGCACCTACAACAGTGGAATTGCCACATGAACCCACTTCTCCAGGACTGGGAAAACCCGGATCTTCTTCCTAGTCAGAAAACTAGGCTAGAGGCCTGACAGCCACATAGAGAAATGGTTGGTGAGAACTCAGTTCAGTAGAGCACACAGTGCAGCGCCGTGGCTCAGGTGATCATTGAATTGGGACACATCACATTCCATCTGTCGGGTTTTCCATCCTAACATACACAGACAGGAAAGAAGTCACCTGGAACCTGGGATCTCCACATTCTATTTGAAGGTGAGTGGCTCTTCTGGTGGCTCATGGAGAGAGGAGAGAGTCATTCACTTAGCATGTTGGAAGAAGGACAGGACGAACCTGCCATGCAAAGAGAGTTGTTCTGTGCTCATTCCAACTGCCAGGAACCACCTCCTTGGCTGCTGCCTTACAACTAGGCTGCACCCAGAAACTTACCTGCTGGGATTTTTCCAGGTGCACCTCAAATCACCTCAAGATGCAGAAATGTCTTGCCAATCTGTATTCACACAATGGATCATCTTCTTGACCAGACAAATGCCTCTCTGTCACAAGGGCCTGTTGGGTATTGCCAAGAATTCTAAAACAGTCCCAGGAAGATGCACACTACAAGTCAGGGGATGAAATAACAGTCTGGGGATGTCACGATGAGCACAGTTCCACAGGGTATAACACCAGATTTGAACATAGACCGTGCTGAAAGTGGAATAGTTTAAACCTTCCAAGTTGAATATTCAAAAGGGGAGAGTAAGGACATTTGGGGGGCAAAAAATGCTGAAGGGTGTCGATGCTGGAGAAGAGACACTATGAAACTATCCATTGTTCATGGTCAACCCACAAACTCTACAATATATATTCACCATCATTGTACACTACAAATACAGGAAGTAGTCATTGCCCATTCATTCTGTATTTGACCAAGAATATCGACCCTCATTCCCTTTGTAAGGACATCAATGCCCTTGCAAATTTCTGTCTATATTCTGTTGCTCCCAAGGGACAGCTGAATACACGTTTGCTGATTCCTATTTTTTTCTGACACAAGAACCATGTGCAAAGACTTTCCTAACATCACAGCATCTACACCCATGACCTACAATTTTAACCAGTTGATCCTGGGATATGCAACACTAATCCCTGGCTTTCCTAATAAAAAGTACACCACAATATCAGAAATTTAATACCAAAAAGGTCTATGAATATTCAAGTGTGAAGACCCTACATTGACAAACTCTGACTATCAAAACAGAAGTGGTTCCATACTAACCAACAATGTAATAGAATTACTGAGCAGAAAAAGTGTGCCTCAATCATTTGCAAATTGTCAAACTCATTTTCTTTCTTGTCTGGCTTCTATCCACCACCAGCATGTTATATGACTATTGTCTCTGATTTTCTTCTTCCAGTGTGAGTTCTTGCAAAGAGGCATTCTTGTTTCATTCCTTAACCTCCAAAGCACAATGCATTAATTCCAAGATCTGTGCTAAACATGAGAAAAACTCATAACCTGGGTTGTTGTTTTGCCTCACCCAATTCTACGCTGCATCTCTTCACATCATCCATCAATATTAACAATGATCTATAAAACGGCACCATTCATCTTGAAAATGGACCTACAATTATATTGGGAGATTAGGTTGCAAACACCCTCTGATCCTCCTGAATGCTATCAATAAAGGCTAACATGGATTCAGCCCCAAATGCTACCCTTATTCATCAAGAAGTCCCATGCTAGCCACTGCAAAGCAAAACTGTCAGAGAAAATCCAGGGACAAGAGCAGCTGTCTTTTGTCTTCATCCTTTGGTTTTCCAGTTAACATTGAGGGTCACCTGGAAAGTGTTCAGTTGTGGATGTATGGGAGTGTGTCCAAGAAGCCTGGAGAGTGCCAGGGACAAGTGTAGTTGTCATTTTGAATTCCTCCCACTGCAACCTGGTGCACACTGTGCAGTTAAAGAAGGTGCTGATGAAATATCTGCATAAGCATACTCATGAGACACACGTGACCTACGTCTTAAGGAGAGTTGAGTGAGGTCGTGGAACACATACTCTGATAAAATGCAGCTGACTGAGCAGCACTGCTATCTTGGAGTGCAATTGCCTGCTGAAAGTGGTTCAGTGGAAATTGGTTGCATGTGAAACTGGTGCGTTTTTGCAGTTTTGATTCAGTTTGTGACAAGAGAAGGAAAAAAAAGGAGAGAGGATAGAAGGTTAGGAGCCCCAGAATTGGTTTCTTTTGTTTGCCAGTTATTTCCACAATCCCACAGTGCTGGGGACTCAAAACGTGGCCTTACGCATGGAAGGGAGGCACTGCACTCGATGGGCTACATCGCCAGCACAGGAAAGGCTCCTCTAAGTTACAACACTTGATCATCAACAGTCTTACATTGTGTAATTGTATGCAGAGAAGCAATCATGACAAATCCAAACATTATCTAAGGAATTCTTAATTCTCCTGTTCACAAAAATCCAACAAGAAAATTTTTTGCATGTCAATTTCCAAGTCTAGCAGTGTGTCCTGAGGGAAAGATTTTTCCTCTCTTCACTTAAGAGACAAACCGATGTAGATGGTCCCTGAACGGGAAAATTCCTCAGTGATATGAGGACACAAGGAGCAGGGTCAGAGGCAGGACTGTGGGATTGAGAATATACACAATTGTTGACTATGAATGGAGAATACATGGATCATTTACACATACATCCCTAGCCATTACATTCACAATCTACTGATAAATTTCTTGTTCCTTATTTTTTTTTTAATTTTTCTTTTGGCATTTTCTTTTGATAATATCTAAACAGCAGAGAGCTGTGCATAATGCAAAAGCCAGATCAGGTTCTGGGTCTTGCCCATCATCTCAGAGAAGCTTGTTTCTCCTGAGCTAAGCCAATTTCTCCCAGCGAGGGAGGGCTTCAATAATTTATCCAGATGCTGTTGGGAGATATAAACAGGCAAAGGCAACTGGTGGTGGTTCATGGGGTCTGGTGTCCAAGGACCTTAATGTGATGTCAAAAAGGCAACATTCCTCATCCAATTTCAATCTTCTGCTCATTAGGTTTTCAGTTATTACTCTCAATATTTATTTCAGAGAGACAAGTGACTGAAAGTCCAATCCTGATCCTTCGGTCATTCACATGCATTCAATTTTTCAAGAAAAATGAATGCATTGGTTAACAGTTCACCTGTGACATAAGAGTCATACATGGGAGAACTCCTCTAATAAAAGGGGAAGGAGCAGGCATTGGGCAGCTAGATTTTGATGGGAGCAGGTTCTGGTATTGGATAGGACAAAGAACTTGGTTGCACATCCCAGAGGGTTTGTAAAGCCTTGAGCAACATGAACTTTGATGAGTGGCACTCGTGACATGTTGCCTGCACCCCAGATTCCACCTGAGGTCACAGAGGAGTGGCCTGAGGGAATGGTGGCATCACAGTTCCCATGGCAAACAGAGACCATTCTGCTACTAGCCACATCAAACCCAATTCAAGTCAAGCACCAGCTCAGCTCAGAGGGTAAAAGGATAGACGAAGGGAGCAAGTGGAAGTATCTTGCAAATTTGAAGAAATGATTCTATACTTGTTACTCAGGGGACAAACAACCAGGCTGTAAGAGGTATGGAGCCAGTTGGGCTATAAATTCCTCCATGTCCAGGCAGGACAAGATTCCCACTGAAGCTTGACAGTTCGCACTTCCACCCAGGGCAAGTAGGGGGCGCTGTGCTCTGTTGATGGCATCATTCATGATTACAGGCTGCTCACCTGGATGCTGAAGGGTATTAGCCCCCACAAGGTCCAGTGGAGCAGGCTGGGACTGAGCGGTGCTTGAGAGAACGAGGCTCAACATCAAATCTGCTCCAATTTCCACAATTATTCATCAAGAAGTCACATGCAAGCCACTGCAAAGCAATGTGTCAGAGAAACTGCAGAGACAAGAGCGGTTGAATTTCGTGTTCACCTCTGGTTTTCCAGTTGACATTGAGGTTCATGTGGAAAGTACTCAGGTGTGGAAGTCTCCTTCATTGGCAGAGACTATGGGAGTGTGTCCAAGAAGACTGGAGAGAGCTAGGTACAAGTGTGGTTGTCATTTTGAATTTCCTGTCACTGAAACAGCCTGAAAAAGGTGCAGTGGAAGAAGGTAGTGAAGAAATACTCACATAAGCATACTCAAGAGACCTGTGATCTATGTCCCAAGGAGAGTAGAGTGAGGTCATGGAAGTAGTACTGTGAAGAAAAGCAGGTGAGTGTGCAGCACTACTCACTTGGAGCATATTTGCAAACTGAAAGGTGTCAGTGTAAATGGGTTGCATGTGAAACTGGTGCAGCTTTCCAGTGTTGATTCATTTTGTGAGTAGAGAAGAAGATAAAAGAAAGAGGTGAGAGTATGGAAGGTTTGGAGCCTCTGAATTGTACACATTTGTTCATTTCTTATTTCTGTAATCTGACCATGTTGGGGACTCAAACCTGGGCCTCAAGCATGCAAGGCAGGCACTCTACGTGATGGCCTATAGCGCCAGCACAGGAACAGCTCCTCTGAGTTACAACACTTGATCATTTACAGTCCTACTTTGAGAAAACGTAGGCAGACAAGCAATCATGACCAAGCCAACAATGCCTAAAGAATTCTTAATTTGCTTGCTCACAAAAATCCAGCAAGGAACTTTTTTGCATGTCAATACCAAACACTAATGGTGTGTCCTGAGGGAAAGATTTTTCCTCTCTTCACTTAAGGAGGAAAATGTATGTAACTGATCCCTGAGCATAAAATTTTATCAGGGAACAAAGGAAACCAAGAGCAGGGGAAGAGTCAGGACTATGTGGGATTGAGAATATGCTCAATTGGTGACTATGAATGGAGATTTTGGGGATCATTCACACATGCAACCCTAGCCATTATTTTCACAATTTACCAACAGTTTCCTTGATCTTATTTTTTTCTTATTTTTCCTTTGCTCACTTTCTTGTCAAATATTCTAAACAGCAGAGACCTGTGCATAATGTACAATCCAGTTCAGCTGCTGGAACTTGCCCATCATTCAGAAAAGGATGAGGCAGAGGAAGAACTTCCTCCTGTGCTATGCCTGTTTCCCTCAGTCAGGGAGTGCTTCAGCAATATACACAGAGGCTGTTGGGAGATACAAAGAGTCAAATGCAAGTGGTGAGGTGATAGCTCATGGGATCTGGGGACCCAGAAGTGAAACGTGGTGGCAAAAAGAAAACATTCCTCATTCAATTTCAATCTTCTGCTCGGTATGATTTCAGTTATTACTTTCAAGATTCATTACAGAGAGATCGTGACTGAAAGTCATATTCTTGATCTCACATTCATTCAGGTGAATTCAATTTCACTCAGAAAAACACATCATTTGCTTACCATTTCTCCTGTGATATAAGGACCATTAATGGGAGAACTCCTCTAATCAAAGTGGAGGGAGCAGGCACTGGGCAGCTAGGTAGTGAAGGTCACAGGGCTTCTTGGCTCCGGTAGTAGAAGGCATTTGTTTGCACACCCCAGAGGGTTTGTGAAGCCTTGGACAACAAGAACGTTGACCACTGGCTCATGTGACATGGTGCCTGCACCCCAGATTCCACCTGAGATCATAGGGGAGCAGCCTGAAAACATGGTGGCATCATGGTTTCCATGGCAACCAGAGACTGTTCTGATCCTGGCAGCTTCAAGCCCACCTTCAAGACAAGAACCAACTAAGCTGTAAGGGTAAGAGGATAGTTGAAAGGAGCGTGTGCCAGGGTCTTGCATTTTTCAGTAAATGATTCTATCCTTGCTGCCTGGTCAATTAGAAACCAGGCTGTAAGCTATACACAGCAATGTGGGCGACAAATCCCTCCATGTCCAGGCAGGACAAGTGTTCCCACTGAATCCTGACAGCTCATACTTCCACCCAGGCCCGCTAGGTGGTCCTGTGCTCTGTTGGCCACACCATTCATGCTCACAGCCCGCTCATCTGGCTCTGCTGCAGGCTATTAGCCCCCACAAGGTCCAGTGGAACAGGCTGGGACTGAGGGGTGTCTGAGAGAAATTGGCTCAACAAGCTCAGCACCGGCACCAGTGTATTTGCCCTCCGACCCAACTCCTCCAGGACTGGGAAAACCCGGGTTTTTCTCAGAGTCAGGAAACTAGTCTACAGGACTAGCAACCACACAGAGAGATGGGTGGTGAGCACTCACCTCAGTAGAGCATGCAGTGCAGATCTGGGCCTTAAGTGATCATTGAATTGGGACACATCACATTCCATCTGTCACATTGCCCCTCCTAACATACAAAGTCTTGAAAGGAGACAGCTGGAACATGGGATGTCCATGTTCCATGTGAATGTTTGTGGCTCCTCTGGGGCTCATGAAGAGAGGAGGGAGTCATTCACTCATAATGTTGAGTGGAGGACAGGATGAAAGTGACAGAAAGGAGAGTTGTTCTGTACTCACTCCAACTGCTTGGCCCCTTCTCCTTGGCTGCTGCATTATGAGTCAGCTGCACCCAGAAACTCAACTGCTGGGATTTTTCCAGGGGCACGTCAAATCACCTCAAGATGCAGAAATGTCTTGCCAATCTGCATTCATACAATGGTTCATCTTCTTCACCAGAAAAATGCTGCACTGTCCCAAGGGCCTGTGGGTCATCTAAATAATCTGGGAGGGAGGAGACTACAAGATGGGCAATGAAATAACAGCCTAGTGATGGCATGATGAGCACAGTCTCACAGGACATAACACCACATTTGAACATAGACCGTGCTGAAATTGGAATGGAGAAAAGTTCCAAACTAAATATTCAAAAGGGGAGAGTAAGGACATTTGGGGGGCAAGAAAAGCTGGAGGATGTCATGCTGGAAAACAACTTCGGAGAAGAGACCCAATGAAACTCGTCATTGTTCATGGTCAACCCACAAACTCCATGACATATATTCAGCCTCATCTTACACTACAAATACAGGAAGTAGTTATTGCCTGGTCATTCCGTATGCAAACATGATCACTGACCCTAATTTCGATGAAAGTACATCAATGCCCTTGAAAATTTCTGTCTCTTTATGTTGCTCACAAGGAACAGACAAATATACATATACTGATTGCTATATATTTCTGGCACAAGAACCATGAGCAAAGGCTTTCCTAACATCACAGCACCTACTCCAAGACATAAAAATTAAACCAGCTGATCCTGGGATATGCCACACTACTCCCTGGTTCTCTGAAAGAAGAGTGCAACACAATCTCAGAAATGTAATCCCCAAAAGGTCTATGAATATTCAAGTGTGAAGACCCTACATCGGCAAACCTGAATGTCAAAACAAAAGTGGTTCCATAATAACCAAAATTTTAATAGAATTACTGAGAAGGAAAAGCGTACCTCAAGCGTTTGCAAATTGTCATATCCGTTTTCTTTCTTGACTCTTTTCTATCTACCACCAACATGCCTTATTCCTAATGTCTCTGATTTCCTTCTTCCTGTGTGACTTCTGGCAAACAGGCATTCTTTTGTGATTCCTTACCCTCCAAAGCACAGTACATTCATTCCCAGATCACCGGTTATGATGAGAGCAACTCACAACATGAATTGCTGTTCTGCTTCACCCAATTCTACACTGCATCTCTTGAGGAAGTCCGTCAATATTAACAAGAGTATATAAAAGGGCTCCATTCCTCTTGACACTGGAGCTCCAATGATATTGGTAGAATGGGCTGTAAATCCTGTTTGATTCTCCTGAATGCTGCCAATAGAGGCTAATATCGATTCAGCCCAAAATCCTACAATTATTTATCAAAAAGTCACATATAAGCCACTGCAAAGCAAACGTTTCAGAGAAATACCAGAGACAAGAGTGGTTGTCATTTGTTTTCACCTCCTGGTTTTCCAGTTGACATTGAGGTTCCTGTGGACAGTGCTCAGGTGTGGAAATCCACTTCATTGGCAGAGAGTATGGGAGTGTGTCCAAGATGACTGGAGGGTGCCAGGTACTAGTGAGGCTGTCATTTTGAATTTCCTGCCACTGAAACCTGGTGAACAAGGTGCAGTGGAAGAGGGTGGTAAATAATTCTTTGCATAAGCATAAGCATGAGATACCCGTGATCTCTGTCCGAAGGAGAGTAGAGTGAGGGTATGGAAGTAGTACTGTGAAGAAATGCAGGTGAGTGTGCAGCACTGCTCTCTTGGAGCACATTTGCAAACTGAAAAGTGTCAGTGGGTTGCATGTGAAAGTGGTGCTGTTTTCTAGGGTTGATTCATTTTGTGAGGAGATGAGAAAAGAAAAGAAAGAGGTGAGAGGATGGAAGGTTGGGATCCTCTGAATCAGTCTCATTTGTTTGTTATTTCCATAACCCAGGCCAACAACATGCAAGGCAGGCACTCTACGTGATGGGCTACATTGCCAGCACAGGGACACCTTCTCTGAATTACAATGCTTGATCATTTACAGTCCTACTTTGGGAAAATGTATGCAGTCAAGCAATCATGACCAAGCCCAACAATGCATAAGGAACTCTTAATTCTCTTGTTCACAACAATCCAGCAAGGAACTGTTTTGCATGGCAATACAAAAGACCAGAGGTGTGTCCTGAGGGAAAATATGTTCCCCTCTTACCTTAAAGAGGAAATTGGATGCAGCTGATGTCTGAGCAGAATATTGGATGAGGGATGCAAGAATGGGAGGAGGAGGAGTGGAGGCAGAAATATGTGGGATTGAGAATATGCTCAATTGGTGACTATGAATGGAGATTTGGGGTATCATTCACACATGCAACCCTAGCCATTATATTCACAATCAACTGACACATTCCTCAATCCTAATTTTTTCTTATTTTTTCTTTGATCATATTCTTTCAAAAAATTCTAAACACCAGAGACATGTACATAATGGACAAGCCAGTTCAGGTGATGGATCTTGCCCATCATCTCAGGAAAGGGTGATACAGAGGAAGTTGTTCCTCCTGTGCTATGCCTGTTTCCCTTAGTGAGGGAGGGCTTCTGCAATTTATCCAGATGGTGTTGTAAGATATATAAAGGCAAAGGCAATTGATGATATCCCATGGTGTCCGGGGTTCCAGAAGCGAAGTGTGGTGGCAAAAAGAAAACATTGCTCATGCAATTTCAATCTTCTGCTTGGTATGATTTCAGTTATTACACTCAAGATTCAATACAGAGAGAACTTGGCTGAAAGTCATACCCTCGATCCTGCATTCATTCAGGTGCATTCTATTCCACTCAGAAAAGTGTATCAATGGCTTACCATTTCTCCTGTGACATGAGAACCATTCATGGGAGATCTCCTCCAATCAAAGTGGGGGGAGAAGGCATTGGGCAGCAAGGTTGTGAAGGGTGTGGAGGTTCGTGGCTTCTGTAGGAGAAGGCACTTGGTTGCACACCCCAGAGGGTTTGTGAGGCCTTGGGCAACATGCACTTTGAAGACTGGCTCATGTGACACGATGCCTGCACACCAGATTACAACTGAAGTCATAGTGGAGCAGCCTGAGGACATGGTACTGTCACTGTTCCCATGGCAACCAGAGACTGATCAGCTTCTGGATGCTTCAAGCCCACATTCAAGACAAGCACCAGCTCAGCTGTGAGAGTAAGAGTATAGATGAGGGGAGCACGTGCCAGTGTCTTGCATTTTTAAAGAAATGATTCTATCCTGCTTGCCTGGTCAATGAGAAACCAGGATGTTAGCGGTATGCAGTCCCGTGTGTGTAAAATCCCTCCATGTCCAGGCAGGACAAGGGTTCCCATTGAAGTCTGGCAGCTCGCTCTACCACAAAGACACACTCGTTGGTGCTGTGCTCCGTTGGCCGCAACATTCATGCTTATAGCCTGCTCGCCTGGCTCTGCTGCAGGCTATTAGCCCCCACAAGGTCCAGTGGCAAATGCTGGGACCGTGGGGTGCCTGAGAGGACTTGGCTCAACAAGCTTATCACCGGCACCAGTGGATTTGCCCTCTGACCCTACTCCTCAAGGACTGGGAAATTCCGGGTCTTCTTCAGAGTCAAAAAACTGGCCTGGAGGCCTTGCAGCCACACATAGTAATGGGTGGTGAATGCTCACCTCAGTACAGCATGCAGTGCAGCGCTGGGACATAAGTGATCATTCAATTTGGACACATCACATTCCATCTGTCGGTTTTCTCCTCCTAACCTACAACATCTGGAAAGGAGACAGCTGAATCATTCGATATCTGTGTTCCATGTGAAGGTGAGTGGCTCTGTGGTATCTCATGAAGATAGAAGTGAGTCATTCACTCAGCCTGTTGGAGGGAGGATCAGACCGACAGCAGATCGCTGTGTAAAAGGCACATCCAGTTCAGGTGTTGGATCATGCCCATTATTTCAGTTTTGGCTGAAGCAGAGGAAGGTGTTCTTCCTGAACAAGTCCTGTTTCCTTCAATGAGTCATTGCATCAACAACTTACCTTATGCTGGTGTAAGATATATGCAGGCAAATGGAATTGTGTTGTGTTCCATGGTCTCGAGTCCCAGGACAGAAACTTTGTTTAAAAAGAAAACATTTCTCATCTATTTTGAATCTTCCATTCGTTATGTCTGCTGCTATTACTCTCAAGATTCATTTCAGTGGAGTAAGGGGCTGAAACTCATATCCCTGATATTTCAATAATTTAGTTGCATTCAATTCCTCTCAGAAACTGCCTCACTTGGTTACCATTTCTCCTGTGACATGAGAGCAAATGATAGAAGAACTCCTCTCTTCAATGAAGTAGGAGTATGCATGGGGTAGGTCAGTTTTGAAGGGCGGGTGTGTTCCAAGCCCCAATAGGAAAAGGCACTTGGTTGCTCTTCCCAGAGGATTTTTAAAGCCTTGGGCAACAGGTAGTTTGAGGATTGACTCCTGTGACATGACGCCTGCACCTCATATATCACCAGAAGTCACAGAGAATGGGCATGAGAGCACAGTCATGTTTCCAATGACAAAGACACTTCTGGTATTCGCTGTTTCAAACACTTTCAAGACAAGCACTGACTCAGCTTTGATGGCAAGTAAAAGATGAGGAAAGTGGGTGCTATGGGCTTGGGGTTTTCAAGAAATTATTCTGACCTCGTAATCCAGGTGATAAAGAACTATACTGTACTGAGTTGGAGATCCGTGGGTGTTGTGTTGCTCCAGGTCCAGGCAGGACAAGGCATCCCGCTGAAGCCTGACAGCTCGCAAGTCCACCCAGGCTTGCTAAGTGGAACTCTGCACCTTTTGCAACACTGGTAATCCTGAAAGACTGCTCACCTAGTTCCTGCTGCAAGCAATTAGTCCCCACTAGTTCCAGTGGACCACGCTGGGACCTCTGGGTGCTTGAGGGCATGTTTTTCACCAGGCTTAGCAGAGGTGCCAGCAGCTTTACCCTCTGAATCCACTTCTCCAGGACTGGGCACACCCAGATTTTCCTAGTCAGCAAACTAGCCTAAGGCCCTTGCAGACACACAGAATTATGGTTGTTGAGAGCTCAGTGCAGGAGAGCATGCAGTGCAGCATGGTATCTTAGGTGATCTTTGAATTCAGACACATCACATTCCGTATCTATCTGGTTTCCCCTCCATTCCTACAAAGTCCAGAAAGGAGACAGCTTTAACCTGGTAATTGAGTCTTCTAAGTGAAGACCAGTAACTCCTCTGATGGCTCATGAGGAGAGGAGGTAGTCATTCACTCAGTATATTGGATGGAGGTCAGGATGGAGTTGACAATCCTCCTGAACTCTTCCACATGACAGTCAGTGACCATGCTGTCTGACTCATAAGTGTCTCCTCTGCTTCCTTCCACTGCCTGTCACTCATAGGACACTCAAAACATGCTCAATCTTTTGTTGATAAACTATTTTTTTTTTATCAGCAGCAGAGTGTAAATGTAAAGACTGTGTCTCTGTGGTGAGCACAGTTGTTCAAGGTCATTCATTTCTGATGTTGGGGTCTCAATGCAACAAGAACCCAAGTCCAATTGTGCCTCAGCTTAACAGTGTGAGCTGTCTAAGATCCCATTCATTACTTTCTGAGGAGTTCTTTAGGAGCATTGGAGCAGCCAGGTGGGCAAATGTGTGGCAATTGAACAAGTGTGGTTGAATGAAGACCCAAGTTGATCTAGAGAGCAGAAAAATTTGAGATGGTATGGGATGTTGGTGGAATTGTGCTAAACTGGAATACAAGGTGTTCCAGTATTAGAGGGCAAAACATGTCACCCTAGTATGTTAAAATTATCTAAAGAGGTTGAGCCCATTGGCACAATGCAGTGAAGCAAGTGGGTGGTGTGGGCAGGGTGTTTCAGAGAGATCCAAGTAAGGCTAAATGTTGTGTGGAGCCTATGAGATGAAGTAGTTTGTGGCCCAGTAGAGCTGAAATGATTGGAAGAGTGAGTCCCCTGGAGCTTAGTTGGACCCAGTGAAGCCACACAAATGGGTGAAGCCAAGAGGGGTCTGAGTGGAGCCCAATTGGTAGGAACTGTAGGTGAGGTGGGCCTAGCAGAAGCAAGTGAGAGGCTAACCTGGCCCAGTATTTTCAGGTAAGCACAGCATGGGAAGCAGGAGCTGATCAGGTGAGTGGAGTGCTTGATGGATGTGACCACAACAGGTGAAGGGAGCCTGCAGAGGCATGTATACACTGGAAATCTTTCAGGGATCTCTGTGGGTCCAGTGTGGAAGCAGTTCCTTGGACTCACTTGGACCAAATGTCATCTCAGAATCAGCTCTTTTGGGGTCTCAGTTTCCTCACTTACACAATGAGACAACAATGGGAGTCTCAAGATACCACTGCACACCTTTCCTTATTTCCATGTTCTCAGTGGATGCTGTGGGCTTTCAGTATATTCACGTGGGTTGGAGTTCATGTGGATTCTGGTAGAGGTCCTGGTTGCTTAAGAGACTTTTTTTTGGTAGTGAAAATTGTCCCTTCACATTCAAAGAGACTTCTGTTTACTATTGTGTAGATTGTGGACCTGGAGGTACAGAGAGGGTAAGTGTGTGGAGTAATTGCCCCTCACTGGAGCCTGTTTCAGATTGCACAGGCCTCCTCACTTGCCCAAGAGCAGGGATGTCTTGGCGACTGGGCAGTTAGAGAAGCATAGATGGAGGAGGCAGCTTTGACCTTTGCCAGGGGTGATCTTGGGGCACTAAAGTAATCTTTAATGTAGAAAAAATTGAGGCACCTGCCTCAGGCAAGTCTGAAGCCAAGTCCCAGTTTCATGGTTCTATAAATGTCAGTTTAGCAATGATTGGGTAAGGGGCCTACATTTTGATAGTGTTATCATGAAGACTTACATGGTGAAGAATATTCTCCTTTTACTTTTAAAGGGAATGCTGTTATGGAGCAGGCTCTGTTCTACATTGTCAGGACATAACTAGAAACAAATCAGTCAAGAATCCCTGCTTCCCTTCTCAGAGGGGCGGATTTTCCATTGATCTGGCCTAAGAATTCAGGCAATGTCCTGTTAAGCATGTGATACAATTTCTTAGGTGCATGGAGAGATGTCTTTGAGGTGTGTATAGAAGGATTTCTAGGACATATAGAAAGGGTTGTCTTAAGTGTGTAGGAGGGTTTCTTGCCATGAGTGAGAGTGCTCCCTTAAGAGAGAAAGTAGAGCTGCTTGGAGTGTATATGGAATGCCTCTGGTAGGCTGGCAGGGCTCTGTGGGGTGTGTAGTGTGTGCTCTCTGAGGTGAATAGAAGGGCCCTTTGTGGTGTTTTTAAATGACGTAAATAAAAATATATTGAGTACACATTCTGGACAGTAGTGATATGTCTCTGATGTTTTAAAGCACTGCTCTTGAGTTTAGTAGTGAGGATTTTCTGAGTAGCCCCTGAGGTGTGTAGCAAGGGCTATCAGATATTTGCAGTTATGAGCCTCTGGTCTGTGTAGGGAAGGCTCTATGAACTGTGTCAGAGGGCTTCTTGACATGCGTAGGAGGGTCCCTGAGGTGAGTAGGGAGGGTTCTTTGTTAAGTGTAGGTACAGTCTTCAGAGATGTGAAGGGAGGACTTTTGTGGCAAAAAGTGAGGGATCTCTGAGATATGTAGGTAGGGTTTTATTAAGTATATAACATGGACATTCTGTGATTTGTAAGAGACTCTGTGATATTTGTAGAAGTACTCTCATGTATGTATAGGGAGGACAATTTGTTATATATAGGGAGAGCCCACTTAGGTGAGTAGAAAGAAGTTACTGAGATCTGCCGGGTCAGTAATCTAATGTCAGTAGTGAGAATTCTCTGAGGTGAGTAGGAAGAACTCGCTCATGTGAAAAAAAAAAAAAATCTCTATGAGGTAAGAAACAGCAGTCTCTGAAGTATGAATTAAGGGCTTTCTGAAGTGTGTAGAGAGGATGCGTGTGATGTTTAATGAGGGTTGTCTGAGGTGTCTATGAGTGGCTCCATAAACTGTAGAGAAAGCATATTTAAGATGCATACACACAGCCCTCTGAGCTGTGTATTAAGAGCACTTTATATGAGTAGGAAAGGCTTTCTGTGGTGTATAGGGAGGGGTCTTTTGGGTTTAGTAATATGATTTTGAGTGATGCAGGAACTCTCTCTGAGGTGTGAAGTGAAGGCTCTTTCTCATGTGCAGGGAGGGCCCTCTGAAGTTGTAGGCAGTCTTTTTGAGGGTTTTATGGTGTGAGTGGGAGTGCTCACTTAGGTGATTGAGGAGGTCTCTTTGAGGTGTATAGGGATGGCCAGTGTATTGACTAGAAAAAGCACTCAGGAGATCCAAGATGGCGGACTAGAGGGACTCTGCATTCCTTGTCAATCTAAAACTCTGGTTACAAGCAGAGGATATCTGTTTCTTGGTGAGGCAGTTTTTGCTGCTTATTGATCCCCTGCTGTTTACCCCATTTGTCTGCTGTGATCACCTGCAGTCTGCCAGCATATCAACTCCTTTTTTGAGTGCAGATTCAATATACTGAATTGGAAACTGCTAGTATTTCTAATACTGTCAGGTGCCTATCATTTGCCATTTTTCTGCCTCTCACCTGTCCGTCACCTGCCTTACACCTATCCATCACCCAATGCATGAGGTTCACCTCCAGATCATCTGACAACAGTCAGCAAACTGATTGCTGACCCCCAGAGGAGCACCAGCTGCCTAGTGTTGCCTAGAAGTTCACTTTTACAGTAGCTGCAGGTTTGATTACATGTGGCTTCTGCCATTCTGAGACAATAGCCAGGCCCCATAGGACCCTTGGCCAGACTGATTGAGCCCCATATCCAGGATCCCTCAGCCCTACCAATCACTCCCTTCCTCTGGGGCCATCACATGGACTGACTGCTCCCTACTGCCAGGACCCCCAGACAACTGCCTGCACCCTATAAATAGGACCCCAGACTGACTGATTGCAACTGGCCTCCAAGATACCACAACCACTACAAACACACCTGACCTCCAGGACCCCTGCCTCTCAGGTACCTCTCATACATCAGGCTACTGAATTCTGGGAGGTTTCATTACTATATGACTGTTATACTGCAGATTTTCTTTTTTCTCCTTATTGAAAAAAATTAAGTTTTTATTTCTTTCCTTTTCTTGCTCTCCTTTCCTTTTGTTTACCTGTTCCCTCGGAGTCTTTTTCTCCTTTTTTTGCATGCTAACATCCAATTTCTTTTGATTACACTTTCACACTTTCTATTATCTAGAACTTCTGTATATTCTTTTCATATGCCATTACCAGCTACATTCTACATCCCTCTGCATCTTCTTTGTCCTCCATTAGTAACTGCAGACCTTATTGCAAGTCTGTTTTACTGAAGATAATATTTTAACTCATTCTGTTTATTATGACAATATTGTTATTGTCCTCATAGGGGCTATTTGGTCTAGGATTGCATACTTTCTGAATTGGGCACTGCTAATCCTGATCTCCCCTTAAAGAAAAGGTTTTGGAAACCTATAGGACCACTGTAAGCCTATAGGGGGAAATCTGCAATACCCCAGATCTGCACTGCTAGAAGGGAAGATACATGAACAACATGAAAAAAACAAGGGAAGAAAATGATCCAAACAAATCTAGATTCTACATTAATAGAATACAATGACAGTATGGTAGAAAAAAATGTCAGAAAAGGACTTCAGATTATACATGATTAAGATGATTCATGAAGCAAAGGATGAGATAAGAGAACAAATGCAGGCAATGAATGATAATACCAATAAGCTGAAAGAGCAACTGCAGGAAGCAAAAGATCATTTCAACAAAGAGATAGAGATTCTCAAAAAATACCAAATGGAAATCCTTGAAATGAAGGAAACAATAAACCAAATAAAAAACTCAATGGAAAGCATCACCAAAAGATCAGACCACTTGGAAGACAGAACCTCAGACAATGGACAAAATATTTAATCTTGAAAATAAAGTTGCTCAAATAGAGAAGATGGTAGGAAATCATGAACAGATTCTCCAAGAACTATGGGACATCATGAAAAGACCAAATTTAAGAAGTATTGGGATTGAGAAAGGCACACAGATACAAACCAAAGGAATAAACAACCTACTCAATGACATAATAGCAGAAAATTTTCCAAACCTGAAGAATGAAATGGAAAATCAAATACAATAGGCTCCCAGAACACCAAATGCACAGAATCACAACAGATCTACACCAAGGCACATTATAATGAAAATGCCTAACATTCAAAATAAAGATAGAAGTTTGAAGGCCGCAAGAGGAAAGCATCAGATTACACATAGGGGAAAACCAATACAGATAGCAGCAAACTTCTCAACCCAGACTCTAAAAGCTAGAAGAGCATGGAACAATATATTTCAAGCTCTGAAAGAACATGGTAGCCAACCAAGAATTCTATACCCAGCAAAACTAACCTTCAGATTTCAAGATGAAATAAAATCCTTCCATGATATACAAAAGTTAAAACAATTTACAAATAGAAAGCCTGTTCTATAGAATGTTCTCAACAAAATATTCCATGAGGAGGAAATGAAAAACAACAATGTAGATCATAAAGAGAGGAACTACCTTAGAGAAAAATCACTCAAAGAAACCATGCCAACTTAAAAACAAAAAATAAGTCCAAGTGACTGGGAATACAAATCATATCTTAATAATAACCCTGAATATTAATGGCCTCAATTCATCAATCAAAAGACATAGACTGGCAGAATGGATTAAAAAGAAAGACCCAATGATATGCTGCCTGCAAGAGATTCATCAAATAGAAAAAGACATCCACAGACTAAAGGTGAAGGGATGGGAAAATACCTACCATGCACATGGACTCAGTAAAAAAGCGGGGTTTCCATCTTTATATCAGATAAAGTGGACTTCAAGCCAAAGTTAGTCAGAAGGGATAAAGAGAGACATTTCATACTGCTTAAGGGAACCATAAATCAGGAAGACATATGATACTAAATATTTGTGCCCCAAACAATGGTGCATCCATGTACATCTAACAAATCCTACTCAATTTCAGGAATCAAATTGATGACAACACAACAATTCTGGGTGACTTTAATGCACCACTGTCACCACTAGATAGGTCTTCCAAACAAAAACCACCCAAAGAAACCATAGAACTCAATAAAACAATCAATAACCTAGACTAAATAGACACATATAGAATTTTCCATCCATCAACAAATGGATACACTTTCTTCTCAGCAGCACATGGAACCTTCTCGAATATAGACCATATCTTATGCCACAAAGCAGAACTTAGGAAATGCAAAAAAAAAAAAAAAAAAAAAAAAAGAGAGATACTGCCTTGTGTTCTATTAGATCATAATGGACTGAGAGTAGAAATCAGTGACAAAATAAATAACAGAAATTACTCCAATATCTGGAGACTAAATAATATGCTATTGAATGAAACATGGATAACAGAAAACATCAGGGAGGAGATAAAAAAATTCTTAGAGGTCAATGAGAATGATGATACAACATATCAAAATATCTGGGACACTATGAAAGCAGTACTAAGAGAAAATTCATTGCATGGAGCGCATTCCAGAAGAGAATGAAAAGTCTACAACTAAATGACCTAACATTATAGCTCAAAGCACTAGAAAAAGAACAGAATAAGAGCAAAAGTAGTAGAAGACAAGAAATAATTAAAATCAGAGCTGATATCAATGAAATTGAAACAAAAGAAACAATTCAAATAATTGACAAAACAAAAAGTTGGTTCTTTGAAAAAGTAAACAAAATAGACAAACCCTTTGCCACATGAAAAAAGAGGAGAGAGAAATCTCAAATTACTAAAATGCGTGATGAAAAAGCAAATATCATGACAGACACCACTGAGATACAGAACATAATGAGAAGCTACTTCAAAAATCTCTATTCCAACAAAATAGAAACTACTGAAGACATTGACAAATTTCTAAAGACATATTCTTCTCCCAAACTGAACCAGGAGGACATACACAATTTAAACAGATCAATATCAAGCAATGAAATGGATGAAGGTATTAAAAACCTAGCATACAAGAAAAGCAAAGGACCAGATGAATTCTCAGCCTAGTTCTACAATACCTTCAAAGAAGAACTCATTCCAATACTTCTCAAAGTATTCCAGGAAATAGAAAAGGAGGGTACCCTACCAAACTCATTCTATGAAGCTAATATCACCCTCATATCCAAATCTGGCAAAGATGCATCAAGGAAAGAAAATTTTAGATCAATATCTTTGATGAATGTAGATGCAAAGATTCTTAACAAAATATAAGCAAACCATATCCAAAAACATTAAGAAAATCATGCACCACGATCAAGTGAGTTTCATCCCTGGAATGCAAGGATTGTTTAACATCATAAATCAATAAACATAATCCACCATGTTAATAGACTTAAGGATAAGAATCATATGGTTATTTCAATTTTTGCAGAAAAAGCATTTGACAAAATACAACACCCCTTCATACTCAAAACACTAGAAAAAATAGGGATAGTGGGAACATACCTGAGCACTGTAAAGCCTATTTATGCTAAGCCCATGACCAACATTATTTGTAATGGAGAAAAACTGAAAGCATTGCCCTTAAGACAGGGATGTCCTCTTTCACCACATCTATTCAACATTGTCCTCGAAATACTAGCTAGAGCAGTTAGGCAGACTAAAGAATTTAAAGGGTTACAAATAGGAAAAGAGGAACTTAAGCTGTCACTATTTGCTGATGACATGATTCTATATTTAGAGGCCAAAATCTCCTCCAGAAAACTTCTAGACCTCATCAATGAATTCATTATAATAGCAGACTATAAAATCAACACACAAAAGTCTAAAGCATTTTTATACACAAGCGATGAAACATCTGAAAGGGAAATTAGGAAAACAACTGCATTTGAAATAGCCTCAAAAAAAAAATACTTGG
Source organism: Sciurus vulgaris (assembly GCF_902686455.1). Lineage (NCBI taxonomy): Eukaryota > Metazoa > Chordata > Mammalia > Rodentia > Sciuridae > Sciurus > Sciurus vulgaris. Next base: position 5,289,793 of record NC_136474.1, on the reverse strand, counting down.
GAATGAATCTAACAAAAGAGGTAATAGATTAAAACTACAAAGCATTGAAGAAAGAAATTGAGGAAGAGCTTAGAAGATGGAAATATCTCCCATGTTCTTGGATAGGCAAAATTAATATTGTCAAAATGGCCACACTACCAAAAGTGCTATACAGATTCAATGCAATTCCAATTAAAATCAAAATTGACATACCTTACAGAAATATAGCAAGCAATTATGAAATTCATCTGGAAGCCTAAGAAACTCAGAATAGCTAAACCTATCCTTAACAGGACAAATGAAACAGGGTGTATCACAAAACCAGATCTTCAACTCTACTGCAAAGCGATAGCAACAAAAACGGCATGGTATTGGCACCAAAATAGAAAGGTAGATCAATGGTACAGAATAGAGGACACAGACACAAAGCCAACTACATACAATTTTCTCATACTAGACAAATGTTCCAAAAATATGCAATGGAGAAAAGATAATCTCTTCAACAAATAGTGCTGGGAAAACTGGAAATCCATATGCAACAGATTTAAATTAAACCCCTATCTCTCACCCTGCACAAAAATCATCTCACAATTGATCAAGGACCTTGAAATCAGACCCTGCAGATTATAGAAGAAAAAGTAGGCCCAAATCTTCAACGTGTTGGCTTAGGATCAGAGTTTCTTAACAGGACTTCCTTAGCACAAGAAATAAAAGCAAGAATCAATAACTGGGACAGATTGAAACTAGCTTTCTTTCAGCCAAGAAAACTATGAGCAATGTGAAGAGAGAGCCTACAGAGTCGAAGAATATCTTTGCCACTCATACTTCAGATAGAGCACTAATTTCCAGAATATATAAAAACTCAAAAACCTCTACAACAAGAATAAAAATAACCCAATCAACAAATGAGCTAAGGATATGAACAGACACTTCACAGAAGAATATCTAAAAGCAATCAACAAACATGTGAAAAAATGTTCACAATCTTTAGTAATAAGAGAAATGCAAATCTAAACTACACTGCGATTCCATCTCACCCCATTTAGAATGGCGTTTATCAAGAATACAAGGAAAATGGGTGTTGGAGAGGATGTGGGAAAAAAAGTACACTCATACATTGCTAGAGGGGTTGAAAATTAGTGCAGCCACTCTGGAAATCAGTGTGGAGATTCCTTAGAAAACTTGGAATAGAACCACCATTTGACACAGCTCTCCCACTCCTTGGCCTATTCCCAAAGGACTTAAAATCAGCATACGACAGAGATACAGCCACATCAATGTTCATAGCTGCTCAATTCATAATAGCCAGATTGTAGAACCATTCTAGATGTTCTTCAATTGATGAATGGATAAAGAAACTGTGGTATATATATACAATGGAGTATTACTCAGCTATAAAGAATAATAAAATTATGGCATTTGCAGGCAAATGGATGAAATTGGAGAATATCATGCTAAGTGAGATAAGCCAATCTCATAAAAACAAAGGACAAATGATCTCACTGATAAGCAGATGATGAAACATAATGGGGGCGGGAGTGGGTAAGATTGGAGGAAGGAGGGACTGTATAGAGGGAAATGAGGGGTGGGAGGGTTTGCGGGGAAGGAAAAATATCAGAGTGAAGCAAACATCATTATCCTATGCAAATGTTTGATTGCACAAATGGTATGTTGTTACTCCATTTACAAACAAACATCATGTATCCCATTTGTTTACAGTAAAAAATTAAAATAAAAAAGAAAGGGCACTCGGTGTTTAATGAGGACTTTATGAGTTGAATAGAGGATTCTTTGAGGTCTTTTATAGGACTTTTGAAGGAATATATTGAGGATTCATGAGTGATTAATGTGAGTGTGGATGGTCTTTATATTACTGTTTTGGTACAGAAATTGAACTCAGGAACACTCAAACAATGAGTCACATTTCCAGGCCTATTTTGTATTTTAGTTAGAGACAGGATCTCACTGAGTTGGTTCGTACTTTTCTCTTGCTGAATCTGACTTTCAACTTAAAATTCTGCCTCATCTTACCAAGTTTCTGGGATTAAAGTCATTCACCAATGCACCTGGCAGGAGGACTTTCTGCAATGTGTAAGGAGATGACCCTTAATGTGTGTTCCTTAATGTGTGAGGGAGGGCACCTGTGATCCTCCCTATGATCCTAGGGAGTGTTCAATGAGATAAATAGTGAGGGTTTCCCAATGAGATAAGAGAGGACTAAATGAGTTCTGCACACAGGGTATTTTAGGTGCATATTAAGAGATATCTGAGGTGAGTAGAGAGAAAACACTGATTTTGAAGATAGAACTTTCAGCTGTGAATGGAGGGCTTTCTAGGATTCTCTGAGTTGAGTAGGAAGTGTTGTATGTGTCTAAAATGTAGGTTCTGTGAGTTTGGTAAGGTTGAGAGTCAGAGGTCTTTTTGATATTTACTTTGGGGATAAGAGGTGTGCAGAAGGAATTTCAGAGGGAGTGTAGGAGGAAATTTTGATACTTATATAAGTGCAATCTCATTTGTGTATAAGAGACCTCTGATGTGAGCAATGAGATCTCCCTGAGATGTGTTGGGAGAACACAGTGAGATGTGATTGGTGGGATCTTTGAGAAGTAGAAATAATCTCCAAGATGTTCAGGGAGGGCACTCAGAGGAGTATCATGAAAGCTCTGTGAGACTTGTAGTTATGGCTGTTAGTGGTATGCAGGCAGTGACTTGTGATTAGTAATGAAGGTTATACTAGAAGAGAATATATGGATATTTTACATGAGTAGAAAAAACATGCTGAAGTTTGCATGGAAGGCTCACTGAATGTGAAGGGTGGACTCTCTGGGTGAGGATTTCTGATGAGTAGTGAGAACTCTCTGGGGTGCATAGGATGAGCAATCCAAGATAAGTAGAAAAAACACATGCACTGTGTAGGAATGACTTAATATGATGAGTGAGATCTCTGATGAGTAAGGAGAACATCCTTATGTGTGAAGGGAGGTTCCTATGATGTGTGTAACATATATCTCCATTTTGTGAAGGGAGGGTTTGTGTATGCAAGAACTTCTGATATGAGAAGTGACCTTTAAGTGAGATGAGTAGGGTGCACCCACAGATTTAAAGGGATGGCTTCCTGAGCTATAGAGTACCCTCTGTGATGTTTTATTTATTTATTTATTTATTTATTTATTTATTTATTTATTTATTTATTTACTTATTTATTTATTTATTTTTATTGTAAAAATGGGATACATGTTGTTTCTCTGTTTGTACATGGAGTAAATTCATACTATTGGTGTAATCTTAAATTTACATAGGGTAATGTTGTCTGATTCATTGTTAATTTTCCCCCTCCCCCATCCCTCCCACCCCTATTTTCCCTCTACACAGTCCTTCCTTCCTCCATTCTTGCCCCCTCCCTAACCCTAACCCTAAACCTAACCCTAACACTAACCCCTCCCAACCCCCATTATGTGTCATCATCTGCTTATCAGCAAGATCACTCGTCCTTTGGTTTTTTGAGATTGGCTTATCATACTTAGCATATTTTCCAATTTCATTCATTTGCCTGCAAATGTCATAATTTTATTCTTCTTTATGGCTGAGTAATGTTCCGTTGTATATATATATATATATATATACCACCGTTCCACAGTTTCTTTATCCATTTGTCAATTGAAGGATGTCTAGATTGGTTCCACAATCTGGCTATTGTGAATTGAACAGCTATGAATATTGATGTGGCTGTATCTCTGTAGCATGCAGATTTTAAGTCCTTTGGCCAAGGAGTGGGAGAGCTGGGTCAAATGGTGGTTCCATTCCAAGCTTTCTGAGAAATCTCCAAACTGCTTTCCAGAGGGGCTGCACTAATTTTCAGCCCCACCAGCAATGTATGAGTGTACCTTTTTTCCCACATCCTCACCAACACATATTGTTATTTCTGTTCTTGTTAAACGCCATTCTAATTTGGGTGAGATGGAATCTTAGTGTAGTTTTGATTTGCATTTCTCTTACTACTAAAGATGGTGAACTTTTTTTCATATATCTGTTGAATGCTTGTAGATCTTCTTCTATGAAGTGTCTGTTCATATTCTTAGCCCATTTGTTCATTGGATTATTTGTATTCTTCGTGTAGAGTTTTTTGAGTTTTTAATAAATTCTGGAAATTAGGGCTCTGTTTGAAGTGGCAAATATTTTCTCCCACTCTGTAGGCTCTCTCTTCATATTACTGATAGTTTTCTTTTCTGAGAGAAAGATTTTTAGTTTGAATCTATACCAGTTGTTGATTCTTGCTTTTATTTCTTGTACTGTGGGACTCCTGTTAAGGAAGTCTGATCCTAAGCCAAAATGTTGAAGATTTGGACCTACTTTTTCTTCTATAAAATGAAGGATCTCTGGTCTGATTCTAAGGTCCTTGATACATTGTGAGTTGAGTTTTGTGCAGGATGAGAGATAGGGTTTTAATTTCACTCTTTTGCATATGGATTTCCAGTTTTCCCAGCACCATTTGTTGAAGAGGTTATCTTTTCTCCATTGCATATTTTTGGCCCCTTTCTTTAGTATGAGAAAATTGTATTTATTTGGGGTTGTTTCCATGTCCTCTATTCTGCACCATTGATCTACCTGTCTATTTTGGTACCAATACCATGCCATTTTTGTTACTATTGCTTTGTAGTAGAGTTGAAGATCTGGAATTGTGATATCCCCTTCTTCCCTCTTTCTGCTAAGGATTGCTTTAGCTATTCTTGGTTTCTTATTCTTGAAGATAAATTTAATAATTGTTTTGCTCTATTTCTGTAAGGTATGTCATTGGGATTTTAATTGGAATTGCATTGGAATTGCACCTGTATAGCACTTTTGGTAGTATGGCCATTTTGACAATATTAATTCTGCCTATCCAAGAACAAGGGAGATTTTTGCATCTTCTAAGATTTTCTTTAATTTCTTTCTTTAGTGTTCTGTAGTTTTCATTGTAGAAGCCTTTCACCTCTGTTGTGAGATTTATTCCCAAATATTTTATTTTATTCAAGGCTATCGAGAATGGGGTAGTTTTCCTAAATTCTCTTTCTGAAGATTCATCACTTTTGTATAAAAATGCATTGGACTTATGAGCATTGTTCTGGTAACCTGCTACTTTACTGAATTCACTTTTGAGTTCTAAAATCTTTTTGGTGGAATTTCTGGCTCCCTTAAAATATATAATCATGTCATCAGCAAACAGGGATAGTTTGAGTTCTTCTTTTCCTATTCGTATCTCTTTAATTTCTTTGGTTTGTCCAATTGCTCTGGCTAGAGTTTCGAGGATGATGTTGAATAGAAATGGTAAAAGAGGGCATCCCTGGTTTGTTCCAGGAATGCTTTCAGTTTTTCACCATTTAGAATGATATTGGCCATGGGCTTAGAATAGATGGCCTTTACAATGTTGAAGAATGTTCCCACTATCCTTATTTTTTCCAGTATTTTCAGCATGAAGGGATGCTGTATTTTATCAAATGTTTTTTCTGCACCTATTGAAATGATCATATTATTCTTAACTTTAAGTCTGTTGATATGGTGAATGACATTTATTGATTTCCAGATGTTGAACCAACCTTGCATCCCTGGGATAAAGGTTGCACTATCTTTTTAATATATGTTTTATGCAATTTGCTAAAATTTTGCTTGAGAATTTTTGCATCGATGTTCATTAAGGATATTAGTCTGAAATTTTCTTTCCTCAATGTGTCTCTGTCTGGTTTATATATCAGGGTGATATTGGTTTCACAGAATGAGTTTGGGATGGTTCCCTCTTCTTCTATTCATGGAATACTTTGAAAAGAATTGAAATGAGTTCTTCTTTATAGGTTTTGTAGAACTCGCCTGAGAACCCATCTGGTCCTGGACTTTTCTTTGTTGGTAAGCTTTTGATGACCTCTTCTATTTCATTGCTTGAACTTGATTTATTTAAATTTTGTATGTCCTCCTCGTTCAGTTTAGGCAATTCATATGTCTCTAGAAACATCTTGATGTCTTTGAGGTTTTGTTTAGTTGGATTATATATTTTCAAAATAGCTTCTAATTATGTTTTGTATTTCACTCATGTCTGTTGTGATATTTCCTTGTTCATTCCAAATTTTAGTAATTTGAGTTTTCTCTCTCTTCTTGTTAGTGTGACTAAGGATTTATCAATTTTGTTTATTTTTTCAAAGAAAAAATTCTTTATTATGTTAATTTTTTCAATTGTTTCTCTTGTTTCAATTTTGTTTATTTCAGCTCTGATTTTAACTATTTCCTGTCTTCTACTACTTTTCGTGTTGGTCTGCTCTTCATTTTCTAGGGCTTTGAGCTGTAGTTTTAAGTTGTTTATTTGTTGATTTTTTTTCTTCTTTTGTTGAGTGCGCTCCATGAAATAAATTGTTCATTCCTTCGGTTTGTTTCTCTAAGCCTTCCTCAATCCTAATAATTCTTAAATTTGGCCTTTTCATGATATCCCATAATTCTTGTAGATTCTGTTCATGATTTCTTACCATCTTCTCTGTTTGGTGAACTTTGTTTTCAAGATTAAATATTTTGTCTTCAATGTCTGAGGTTCTGTCTTCCAGGTGTTCTATCCTACTGGTTATGCTTTCTATGGAATTTTTAATTTGTTTTATTGTTTCCTTCATTTCATGGTCTTCTGTTTTTTTTTTTTTTCAGTTTCTCTCTTTATTGAAATGATCTTTTGCTTCCTGTATTTGCTCTTTTAACTGTTGATTGGTGCAATCATTTAGTGCCTGCATTTGCTCTTTCATCTCTTCCTTCAATGCCTGCATTTGCTCTTTCATCTCCTCATTTGCTTCCTTGATTGTTTTAATTATGTACATTCTGAACTCCCTTTCTGACATTTCTTCTGCTGTGCTGTCATTGGTTTTTATTGATATAGTATCTAGGTTTGTTTAGGACATTTTCTTCCCTTGTTTTCTCATATTGGTCAGATATCAGTGGGACACTGAGATTTGCAGTTTTCCTCTATTGGCTTATAGTGTCCCTGTAGATTTCCACTATATCACCTCCCAGCCTTCAGTAGCCTGAATTCTTGGAGGAACTTGATAATGCAGTGCTTCTGAAGAAAGCTGCCCCTAGCCCGCGACTGGGTCCAGGGCTGGGGTCTGGTTCTGCATGGAAATCCTCTCACTGGGTGGGCCTGGTCCTAGAAGCTTGCTATAGATTCTGTCTATCCCCACCTGGGGGAGCCAGGCTTCTTGGAGAAAGTCTCTCCCTGTCCTTCCTTGGTCCCAGAAGCCACCTGTGGGCCAGGTCTGCCATTGGGTCAGGGCTTGGGGTTGGCTCTGTGTAGAAAATCTCTCACTGGGTGGGCCTGCTCCAAGAAGCTGGCTGTGGATCACACCTGCCACCAGAAGGAGCAGGGCTGCTTGGGGAAGATTCTTGCTGCCCTGCCCTGCTCCAAGAAGCTGCCCACTGTCTGGGCCTGCTGCCCCAACTGAGCTTCACCCGGTGGGAAAGACTCACCCATGTCTCTATGTTGTTTCAAGTCTCTCAATACCTCCCCTTCTTGAATCCTGAGTTCTGGAGTGATGGGAGATGCAGTTACCCTCTAGTCCACCATCTTGGATCTCCCTCTGTGATGTTTTGATCAGATTTTCTGAGATGAGTTGGGTGGACTGTCTTTTGTACAGGAGGATCTCTATTGTGGACAGGGGTGACTATCTGAGGTGCATACAGAGGACTAAATAGGTGTGTAGGAAGGGTGATTAATTTGAGTAGGTAACGTTTTCTGAGATGTATGAAGAGGTTCTTTTGAGATGTGTAGGAAGGGTTCTCTAATTTGTGAAGGGAGGACTCTGTGTTCTGTAGGTACTAATCCTGAGTTGAGTAAGGAGGACTGTCTGAGCTTTGTAGTGTATGTTCTCTAATGTGTGTAGAGAAGGCCCTCTGAGCTTTCAGTGGTGGAATATCTGTGCTGTGTAGGTAGGACTCTCTGAGATTTAAAAAAGGGCAGATCCTGTGTGTTTTGTAGTGTATGACCTCTGCAGTGGGTTTAGATGGCTATCTGAGGCAATTTGGTTAGCTCCATTGGTGTGTAGATAGGGCAATTGATGTAAGAAAGAAAGGCTTTCAGAGTATATAGTGAGCTTTCTTTGAAATGTGTAGAAAGGATTCACTGAGATGTTTTGGGGGCTTTATAAAATGTGTAGGGAGTCTTAATTCTTTGTGTAAGAATACTCCTAGTTATGAGTGTGTGTGCTCCCTAAGATGAGTACATACACATGTTTGAGGTGTGTAGGAAAGACCTCTGTGATAAGTAGAAAGGGAACTCTGGGTGTAGGAACGTGAGCACAGGGGCACTCTGAAATTTTTATCGAAGACTGTTAACAGGGTAGATTGAGGCTCAGTGAGTTTTGTATGGACGACTCTCTCAGATGTGGAGGGAATTCTCTTGAGGTAAGTAGTGACATCTTTATAAGATGTGCAACAAGGGCACTCTGAGGTGTGTAAGGAGGGCTCTCTGTGTTTTGTAGGCCTCTGAACTGTGTAGGAAGTGTTCTTATATGTGTTTTGAAGGACTCTATGAGATGCGTTAGGGTGTCTCTCGAAATACCTGGGAGGGCCATCTTAGGTTATTATAAGTAGTTCACTAAGGTTTATAAGGAGGGCGTACTGAGGTATGTATAAATGACACAATCAATTATGTATGGTGGGATGTCTGAGGTGATGAGTGAGAGTTCTCTGACATGAGTAGGGAGAACACACAGATGTTAAAAGGAACACTCTTTCATCTGTGTAGTTTTGATTCTGTGAGGTCAGTAGAGTGGGCACTCAGTTTTGTAGTGTAGGTTCTCTGAGGTGGTTAGGCTTGGCTCTCTGATGTTTTAGGGCAGTCTCTATGAAGTATACAGAAGGAATCAAATGTTTCAGTAGGAATGTTTTTGACTAAGTAATTGTGTTATCTTAGTTGTGTAGAATGGGCCCTTCTAAGAGAATAGTGAGATCTCTCCAAGATGGTTAGTGAGAACGCACTGAAATGTGATGGGAGGATTCCTTGAGGAGAGTGGAAGGAATATCTGAGGTGTTCAGGGAGAACACTCAAAGGAGTATCAGAACAGTTCTCTTTAATATGTAGGGATGGCTCTTCATGGTGTTCAAGGCAGGATTTGTTTTGAGTACTGAGGATTATCTGAGATTTGTGGTTAGTGTTTTCTGATGTGTGTACAAAGGACATTCTGAGATTTGTATGTAAGAATCTCTGAGATGTGAGGGGAGGACTCTGCAATGTATAGGAATGTCTCCCTGTTGTGCAAAGGGTGGGTAATCCAAGGTGAGTAGAATGACTCATGAGTGGTGTGGGAATGACCCTCTAATATGAGTAGTTAGAGATATCTGTGCCGAGTAGGGAGAACAATCTAAGTTGTGAAAATTAGACTCTAAGAGTTGTGTAACAGCATTCTCTGTAGTGAATAGCATTGTCTGAGGTGTTTAGAGATAGTGTTTTGTGGTGTGTAGTGAGGGCTTTCTGAGGGCAGAAAATACTTTCTGTGTGCATAGGGATTGTACAATGAGATAAAGAATAATCATCTCTGGAGAGTAAGGATAGCACTTTGAGCTATGTTGTAAGGGTTCTCTGAAGTAAAAAGGGAGGACTTTGTGTGGTGTACATAGGATTCTATGAGATGAATATGCAGAGCTCTCTCAGCCTTGTAACATAGATTTTCTGAAGCCTATAGAGTGAGTTCTCTGAGATGTGAAGGGATGGTTCACTGAATTGAGATGGGAGGTTTCTCTGGGGTGATTAAAGGTGTCTCTGTGAGATTAGTTGGGTAGTCACTTTGTGTTTTCTATGCAGGATCCTTAAGGTGGTTAGAAATGGCTCTATGAGTTGGGAAAGCTCCAGAAGTGTAAAGAAAGGGTGATATATATGAGTAAGTTGGGTTTTCTGAAGTTTGTAAGGAGGTTTTTTAAGGTGTGTAGGTAGGCCACTCTGAGGTGTGTGTGTGTGGGGTCTCTGGGTGTGTAGAGTGGGTTGTCAGGTATGTACACAGGGCATTCTGACATGTGCAAAAGACTTTATGAGATTTTTAGGAGGGCTTCCTATAAATGAAAAGGAGAGCTAATTGAGATGTATAGTGAATTGTTATGTGGTCAGTGGAAAGGGGTCTCTGATTGTAGTGAGGGTTCTCTAGGTGATTAGAAGCACTTTCTGAGGTGTTTAGTGAAGGCTTGCAAATGAGTACAGGACATACTGAGCTGTATAGGGATGTTATCATGAGTTGTGTAGGGTATGCTCCTCAGGTGATTTCTGAGATCTTTCTGAGGTGTGTAAGGATGGCTCACTGTGTTCTGTAGTGAGGGGCCTCTTAGTTGTGTAGGGAGTGCTATATGAAGTTTGTCAGAGGGCTTGTAGTTGCCTGTGTGATGATCTCCTGCAGTCATGAGGGAGGGTTCACTGAGGTGTATGTGGATTGCACTTTGAGGTAAGGAGAAATGGCTCAGTGAGTTATACCTGGAGGGATTTGAGAGGTGAGTAGTTATATTTCTCAGAGAAAAGAAAGGAGAAGAGACAAAGATATTCTCCCACTCTGTAGGCTCTTTCTTCACATTGCTGATAGTTTCCTTTGCTGAGAGAAAGCTTTTTAGTTTGAATCTATCCCAGTGGTTGATTCTAGCTTTTATTTCTTGTGCTATGGGAGTCCTGTTAAGGAAGTCTGGTCCTAGACCAACAAGGTGAGGATTTGGACCTACTTTTTCTTCTATAATCTGCAGGGTCTCTGGTCTGATTCCGAGGTCCTTAATCCATTCTGAGTTTAGTTTCGTGCATGGTGAGAGATATGGGTTTAGTTTCATTCTGTTGCATATGGATTTCCAATTCTCCCAGCACCATTTGTTGAAGAGGCTATCTTTTCTCCATTGCATATTTTTGGCCCCTTTGTCTAGTATGAGAAAATTGTATTTATTTGGGTTTGTGTCCGTGTCCTCTATTCTGTACCATTGATCTACCTTTCTATTTTGGTACCAATACCATGCCGTTTTTGTTACTATTGCTTTGTAGTAGAGTTGAAGATCTGGTATTGCAATACCCCCTGTTTCACTCTTCCTGCTAAGGATTGCTTTAGCTATTCTGGGTTTCTTATTCTTCCAGATGAATTTCATAATTGCTTGCTCTATTTCTGTAAGGTACACAATTGGGATTTTAATTGGAATTGCATTGAATTTGTATAGCACTTCAGATAGAGCACTAATCTCCAGAATCTATAAAGAACTCAAAAAACTCTACTCCAAGAATTCAAATAGTCCAGTCAACAAATGGGCTAAGGAAATGAATAGACACTTCACAGAAGAAGATCTACAAGCAATCAACAAACATATGGAAAAATGTTCAACATCTCTAGTAATAAGAGAAATGCAAATCAAAACCACCCTAAGATTCCATCTCACCCCAATTAGAATGGCGATTATCAAGAATACGAGCAACAACAGGTGTTGGCGAAGATGTGGGGAGAAAGGTACACTCATACACTGCTGGTGGGGCTGCAAATTAGTGCAGCCACTATGGAAAGCAGTGTGGAGATTCCTTAGAAAACTTGGAATGGAACCACCATTTGACCCAGCTATCCCACTCCTTGGCCTATACCCAAAGGACTTAAAATCTGCATACTACAGAAATACAGCCACATCAATGTTCATAGCTGCTCAATTCACAATAGCCAGACTGTGGAACCAACCTAGATGCCCTTCAATTGATGAGTGAATAAAGAAACTGTGGTATATATATACTATGGAATATTACTCAGCCATAAAGAATGATAAAATTATGACATTTGCAGGCAAATGGATGAAATTGGAGAATATCATGCTAAGTGAGATAAGCCAATCTCAAAAAGCCAAAGGACGAATGATATCGCTAATAAGTGGAGGATGACACATAATGGGGGGGAGGGAAGGGTTAGAGTTAGGGTTAGGGAGGGGGGCAAGTATGGAGGAAGGAACTACTGTATAGAGGGTAAAGAGGGGTGGGAGGGGTGGGGGGAAGGGAAAAAATAACAGAATGAATCAAACAACATTGCTCTATGTATATTTATGATTACACAAATGGTATGCCTTTACGCCATGTACAAACAGAGAAACAACATGTATCCCATTTGTTTACAATAAAAAAAAAAAAACCAAAAAAAAAAAAAAAAAAGAAAGGAGAATAGAAATATTGAAGTGAGAAATCTAGGTGTGTAGTTCAGGTTTTTGGTGGGGGGCAAGAAGAGTATTTTGGTGAGTAATGAAGGCTACCTCAGATGTGTAACTAGTCTTTTATTAGGCCAGTTAAAAGAGTATTTTGAAGTTTATATGGAATACTGTCAGATATGTGAATGGAGGAATTTCTGGGGTATGTACTGGGATCTCTCTAAGGAAAGTGAGGAGGGCCCTTTGAAATGTAAAGGAAGGGTTTCGATGTGAGTGAGAGTGCATCCTTAGGTTAGTAAGGAGTGATATTTGAGTTGTATAGCAAAGACCTTAGTAGTGCATACAGAGGGAATTCTGAGGAGTGCAGTGATAACTCACAAAGGCGTAAATGAAGGATTCATTGAGATATGTAGAGATGTATTTCTGAGGTGTTTAGGGTCTGCTCTTGTGATGAGTACCAAGGGCTTTCTGAGGGCTCTTAGACATGTGAAGAATATCTCTGAGGTTCTAAAGGAGGGGCCAATGAGCAGTGTAGAAAGGGCTTTTTTTGTGTACATGAGGGCTCCATTAAGTTTTTCAGGGATCTTAAATGTGTGTGGGAGATCCAATTGATGCTATTAGATATGGATCACTGAGTTGTATATGGAGGGTACACTGAGGTGTTTAGAAAGCGCTCAGTGAATTGTGCACAGAGATCTATCTGAGGTGAGTAGTGAGAGTTTCTTCAACTAAGAAAAGATGGCATGTAGGTGGTGAAAAGAGGTCTCTCTGAGGTATATAAGAAGGTCCCTTTGAAATGTCAGTCTTCAGAAGTATGAAGGAGCAATTGTTGATCTGATTGGAAGTGACAGTTATATAAATAGGAGGGCTACTTGAGGTGTATATGTATGGCCTCTGTGGTGCATAGAAAATGCTCTCTAAAGTGTGTACAGAGGACTTTCTGAAGTGAGTAGAAGGGGTTTTGGGGTATTTAATGAAGGCTTCAAAATCTTGTTCCCTGCTCCCAGTTTAAGGAGAGGGGTAAGAATAAAAGGAAAAGTATAGTATTTCCCTTTTAAATTAAGCAGCAAAAACTATGTATGAAAGGTTAAGTGGATCAGTGTTGCAATTCCTCACTGTCCATTTCTGTACTCCATTTCTATTAAAAATGGGTGATGACATCTCCAAGATGCTTCCTGCTGAGAGAGAGCAAAGTTGGGGGAAAGTGATCCCAAATCCCTATTTTCTGTCAGGTAGGGCAAAGATAGTTCAGGTTATTCATCATCACAGCTGTCCAGAGGTTAATGTTGATAGTTGAAATGTGAATGTGCAAGGCATACATAGGGGAAGGTTCATGCTAGGACATAACAAGAAGAGAAAATCCATTACTTATTTGTAAACAATTAATACAAATGCAATTAGTATTTCAGCTACTTTTAGAAATGCAGACAAGCATTTGTATTTATAGTCCTTTTTGATAGTTATATATTGGTCATTCCCACATTAGAAATCTTCCTTTACAGTCTCCAGCTATGATTACTATTGATAGGGCAGCCACAAGTGTATAACCTTAATTATATTCAAAAAATACTTTTCCTTTTAAATATCCATGTAGTTCTGTTGTTTGCTGTACTCTTCTGCCAGGTTTTTAAGACCAAGTTGGTCAAACCGACTTTGTTTCTATCCACTGTTGACAGTCAGCTAAGTTTCTCAGAGATCCCTCTTGTAAATGAATGTGGATCCTCTTGGCTCCTTAGCTGTGTTTTAACAGTGGTACCATTCAGTCAGGATGGGTGAGAGTCTTGCCGATCTTTGTGGATTCTCTTGGAACTAGCAGAGACATTTGTCTCTCCTATTATACTTCTCTTTGCTGAAAGTGTGCTGTTAATTCCTGTCCTCTGGGGTTCTCTTAATCATCTTTATTGGAAGTTTGGATTACTCATCAGTGTTGCAGTTCCATTAGAGTAGTCTCATTCTTCCTAGGTCTTGGTTGAATTTAGAGGGCAAGGGTCAAATATAGTTTGCATTTTCGTTGGTCCTATTTCTTCCTTAATTTTAAACTCCAAATTTATTCAAATATCCAGCAGACCAGTTTCACCAGACTTAAATTGAGAGAAATGGGTTTTAAATTTTGTGTCACCTCTTCCATTTAATGGGGTTAGTATCAGTGAGGGAAGTTAGCCTTAAATTCTCTCTGCCTGTAGGTGATGGCTAAATATTTCTGATTAACTCAAGTTGTTCTATTAGGTTGAGTACTTCTGAAAACATTTATAGGTAATATTTGTAATGTTTAAAGGAAATTATAAAATAAAATTAAAAATATCAAAAACAAATTCAGTTTTAAAAGTTATGATGGAAGATTCAACATCTTATACTGTGGTGAATGGAAGAAAGGGAGTAAATAAGGGTGGGAGAAAAGATACAGCAAAAGGATAACAAATGAAGGAAGGAATTAATTTCGAAAGGGATTTATGCAACTGCACATGAAACCTAGTTCAAGAGGTCTGCTTCCACAATAAGCTAGTTTTCTTTCCTCTCAATAACTGTATGAAATACTTTTTCAAATAGGAGTGGAGAGATTAGACATCCTTCTCTTGTTCCTAATTTAGAAGAAATAATTTCAGTGCTCCCATGATTTCAGTGCTATAGGTTTGTCATACATAACCTTCATGATGTTGGGATAAGTTCTTATTGAGCTTAATTTATTCAGGATTTTATTGTCAATTGGCAATAAATATTTTTTGAAGTGTTCTCCTGCACCTATTGAGATGAGCATGGAATTTTTGTTCTTAATTCTATTAATGTGGTGAATTATATTTATTTATTTCCACAATTTAACTTTGCTTGCACCCTGGAATGAAATCAACTTGATCATAGTATAAAATATTATTAATGTGCTTTGGAATATGATTTGCTAAAATTTTGTCAAGTATATTTTCAGTTCTTTTCTCAGTGATATTGCTCTGTAGTTTTCTTTTGTTGTGTCATTTTCTGGTTTTGGTAGCAGTGGAATACCAATTTTAATTAATAAATTTTGAAGTATATTATTTCCCCTTCTGTTTCACAAAGTAGAGAAGCAAATATTATTTTAAAAAATAGTTTTTAGATGTAGAACAATACAATGTGTTTTTTTTTTTACCTATTTATTTTTTTGTGGTGCTGAGGATTGAACCCAGTGCCTCACATATTCTAGGAAAGTGCTCTAAAACTGCTACAACATCAGCCCTCATTAATTGTTTTTATAAGGTGTAATAAATTTGGCTAAGGTAATATTTGATCAAGGGCTTTTCTCTTTTTGACATCTTTTGAAAACATATCTTTAGCTTGGCAAAGTGGTGTATGCTTGAATTCCCAGTTGCTCGGGTGTCTGAGAAAGGAGAATCACAGGTTCAAAGCTATCCTCAGCAGCTTTTCAAAGCCCTGAGCAACTTAGCATAACCCTGTCTCAAAATAAAATATAACGCAGAAGTTGGTATATGGCTTATTGGTTAAGTAACCCTGGGTTCAATCCTTGATACCAATATACTGCATAAACATAATGTACCAACAGATATATATCTATACACATATGAATATACATATTAAACAATATATATAAATGTATTTGTTGGTACATTATAATTTCTTCATGATATGTTTATTCTGACATATTTCTGTATGTATATAACAAAATTTGAAGTGTCTCTTCCCTCAGTGCCTCATGTTTTCCTTCTCTCATCCATCCTCATGAGCTTCTCTTTATTCTGCTCTTCTTCCTTTCATCCTTTGTGAAATATTTCTTTTCTTCACTCCATTTTTTTCTAGTTTTTACATATAAAACACTTGATCTTCGATTTTCTGGGCCTGACTTCTTTCACTTACCATGATGTTTACCATTTTCATTCATTTCTACCAAATGGTATGATTACATTCTTCTTTATTTATTTATCTTCTTTATTCTTCTACTCAGTAGAATTTGTGCAACTATGAAGAGATGTGTAAATGCTATTTTGTGAGAATGTTACCTGCAGCAAACAGGACCTCCCATATGCAGGCCCATGCTGCTGTTGTGAGAACCAGGGAGAAGAATATCTAATCTGAAATACAAAGGGTCCTTCCATCTGCAGATTTTACTTATATACCCATGGATCAGTATGGGCATCTATAGAGTGTCCTTTGCCTGTATTGACTAATAACTTGACTCTGTGGCACAGGTTTCCTGGAAAGTTTTGTTCCTGAGAAAAGGGAGTCAGCCTGAAGGTGAAATGTTACAGTCCTCCATGTGACAGCTGTAGGACACAGCTCCTTTGTACAATTATTTCTCCTTTGTCCATTTGTGAAACTATCTTAAGCAGCTTTACAGTGTCTGACTCTTCATATAGCAGTTTTACTGTTCTGATCCTAAATTGTGGTTAAAGTCAGGGAATCTAGGGTCAGATAAGTTGTGGGCCCAATGGCTAGACAAATTAATTTCAATTTCTTCACTTTTATGGTATTCATGTTCCCCATGTTGTGGAATGGAATTGAAAGTCAATAATGGTGACATTTAATGATAGTAGGGTCCATTGATGAACATGTGCTGGATTCATGTGTTCAGGACTTCTATCCCTGCTCCCTTCATTCACAGCAGGAACCCCATGAGTAGGAGCCGCATTTACACTCATCTTGAAGAACAGGAATGCTGAGCCATGTGGAAGATAACTCACTCAAGGTCACATAGCTCACAAATGGCAACATTACTCAAGCTGTGGTGACAGAAGAACAGAAGTATTCACTCTAAAGTTCATTGTTTGAATTTGCATCTGTGATTTTTCATTGAATTCAGGGTGACCTTGATGTTAAATATGATGACCTCATCTACAAGATATGGGCATTCATATTACCTGTATCCTAGAGCAATGATATGTGAAAGAAAATAAAGTAACAAGTAGAGAAGTGTGTCTGACCTACTATGACTTCTATAGAAATGTTTTCCTTTATGTATCAATAATGCAGTTTCTTATACATGTGACCAAGATGGTTTAATTCAGTTATTTTAATAATGACTATCTGTTTTGCTGCCTCAACAAATTTTCATACTGTTAGAATATGTTATCAATATCTTTAGATTTTGTTTCTACTTTAGGACTCTCCTTGAATCCCCAGTGTAAGTATTCATCATATACACTTGTTATTATCATGACCACAATAAATATCCTAAGTGAGTCAAGTTCAGTTATCACATACTTTTATGAACATAGTTTAATCATTTTCTTTGTGGTATTCTGGAGTCAGGAAGAATTTGATTAAAGCCTGGAAAAAGGACCTTCAAAAGAGTTCCAGTATTCATCTTAATGAAATAAGCAAATATATTTCTCCAGTTCATAGACCCAAGAACAAAACTGAAAGAGAAAATTTGATTTTGATCTACTGATGAAATATTTTCTATTCAAAGCATATTTGTGCTTTAATTCACGTGTCTGAAATAGTAAGTATGTATTTTAATTATTTCCATTATAAATATGCAAGTCATAGAAAATCATGTTTGAGAAGATAAATCATTTCATGAAACTTTACAGATGTAGATCTATAAGGTAAGATAATATGGGAAATCAGAACACTTAAGCATTCGTGAATATGGGATATCATTTAAAAATGAAAGGTACTTGGTTAAAGCATTGAAATTTTTATTTTTATTTAGTTAAATTGGAATCTAGTGTTTGCATGTGGATATGGGACCCACTATTGTAATTCTACAAGTGTATAGATTGAGAAGTGATCAAATTAGGTGAATTAGTCCAATACTATCTTTTTATGTTTGAAACCTGAAAACAGTTCTTTGGTTAGTTTGAATTTTTTAAATATTTATTATACACTGTAATGATGCTATTGCTGTATACAACCTAAGAGTTTCTTTACACTCTTAAACGTATTGGATATTTCCTTCTGACACTTTCTTTCATTTCATTTCTTATAGATCTAGGAAGCTTTTCTGTTCTCAGCTTCTGTGGGATCATCTTCTTCATGTTTAATATATGAGAGCCAACATGCAGTACTTATGGAAAACATAAATTCTCTACCACCACTAGCAAAAGACAATCTTAATCCCAAGTAATGATCATGTCAAGTGACCTAATTTTCCCCATTCACTCATTTTGTGTTTTGGGGTTGACTCCAATGATAAGTCCACAGAAAAGAAATTGAACATTAAAAGTCAAATATGAATATGTGTCCAAGATTTTATGGGTTCCATTAGATTACTTAGACAGATATTTTGTGATATATGTGTACATATCAATGGTATATGCCATTTCTTATAAATTTATTTCACATTAGTTAAAAGATTATATGTAGATTTTATAGCATAATTTTAAATTGATCTATGTTAGTATAAATTAAATAAGATTTTTTAAAAATTGTTTTAGGCTGGCCACAGAGGTACATGACTGTAATTTCATTGTCATGGGAGGCTGAGGAGGAGAACTGGGAGTCAAAGTCAGCCTCAGTATCTTAGCAAGACCATGAGAAACTTATTTTTACTTCCAAAATTACCTCAATATCAAACACATCATTAAAGGGAGCACTCAAATTTGGCCACAGTATGAATTAGATAATTTACACCAGTGGTCCAAATAAAGAACATTTGATCAGGAAATTTTCCAAAAATTAAAAAATATATTTATTTCTAAATGGCAAATGGAGTGAGGTCCCAGTCCAATGTCATGTTAAAAGCCTTATCTCAAGCACCTACTTTCAACTTACCTATGGAGCAAAATTTTAACTAGCTTGTCAATAAGAAAGAGAGAAATATCCCTAACCAGCCCAATAGCTCATGGCATGTCTCAGTAAGGAGTATGATATAGTAGCCCTGTTCCTTAAAAGTTGTGGGAGATAGCAATTTATAATATTCTGCATCCAAACCTGACCTGTTTACCAACCAGAAAAAAAGGGTTAAAAACCCTAAGCAGAAGATGGCGGACTAGAGGGTGGCTGATTTCATGTTGCTCCAGGACTCAGGATCAAGAAGAGGAGATACTGAGAGACTTGGGACCAACTCAAAGCCACCGGGAGAGTCTCTCCTGTTGGGGAGGCATCCCAGTTGGGGCGGCAGCCCCGGAACACAGAGAACTTTGTGAAGTAGAGTTGCCCAATGAGGCACCCCTGCCCCCGCTGAAGCAGTGAACTCGGACAACTGGGAGCATCATAAAGGAGGCCGCTCAGCACAATGCTTGGTCTCAGAGCAACCCACCAGGGCTCTGGGTGGCTGCCCAGAGGAGGAGGTGCATGGTGAGCTGTTTGGACTTGCTCTTGAACACTGGGGGGATGCCCAGAGGATGAGGAGGAGCACGATGGGTGCTTGGGCTCAGAGCGGCCGCCCCAGAGCTCCGGGCAGCTGTGCAGAGGAGGAGGAGGAGCACTGCTGGTCGCTTCAGCCCCAAGTGACTGCACCAGGGCTATGGGTGGCTCTCAGAAGGAGGAGGGGCAGAGTGAGTTCTTTGGACTAGTGGTGACTGCACCGGAACTCCGGGTGACTGCCTGGAGAAGGAGGAGTTGCACGACAGGTCACTTGGACTCGGAGCGACTGCATGGAACATCAGGCAGCTGCCTGGAGAAAGAGGCAGCAGTGTGTCGCTGGGACTCAAAGTGACTGTAAGGGGCTCCAGGTGGCTGCTCAGAGGAGGGGCTGCATAGCCAGATGATTAGGTGCAGAGCAAGGTCCCAAGACCTAGGTGGCTTCTTGGTGGAAGAGCTGCACAGAGACAAGCTGAGGGGTGGAGTGAAGGTTCCAGGACTGCAGGCAGCTTCTCTAAGGAGGGGCAGCCTAAAGAGACTTGTCTGTGAAGGGCGAGGCTCTCAGGCCTAGGAGGTAGGTCCGGGCCCCTGGGACCATTGCAGAGGAAGGCTGCCCAGCCCAGGTGGTAGTTGTGGATTGAGGGGAACCTCAAGGAGGGAAGCTGACCAGCGAGACCTCACCACCAGTTGAGTCTTCCCTGCTGGGTGAGGTTTTCCCACAAGGACTGCTATGGTCCAAACAGGCCTTGCCTCAGTGGCCAGCCTACTACCCCTTTGGATGACCATTGGTCAACAAGTAGAGGAAGCTCTGCCCACTAGCAGGGAATTTACCCAACTTTAAGGCCACCACCCCTAGAGAGGCAGTTTCCTGTGGAGCACTGCATTATCAACTTGCTCAAAGACTTAAGGCTACTGAAGGCTCAGAGGGGATATACTAGAAATCTTCAGGGATATTATAAGTCAATAGAGGAAATTTGCAATATCTCAGTGGTCCATTGATACCTGAGCAATATGAGAAAACAAGGGAAGAAAATTCCCCAAACAAATCTAGATGCTACATCAATAAAATCCAATGACAGCATGGCAGAAGAAATAACAGAAAGGGAGTTTAGAATGTGCATAATTAAAATGATCAGGTAGCAAATGATGAGATGAAAGAGCAAATGCAGGCATTGAATGATTGCACCAATCAACAGTTAAAAGAGCAAATACAGGAAGCAAAAGATCATTTCAGTAAAGAGTTAGAAATATTGAAAAAAAACAAACAGAAATCCTTGAAATGAAGAAAATAAACCAAATTAAGAACTCCATAGAAAGCATAACCAATAGGATAGAACACCTAGAAGACAGAACCTGAGATATTGAAGACAGAATATTTAACCTTGAAAACAAAGTTGAACAGAGAAGATGGTAAGAAATCATGAACAGAATCTACAAGAACTATGGGATATCATGAAAAGGCCAAATTTAAGAATTATTGGGATTGAGGAAGGCTTAGAGAAACAAACCCAAGGAATGAACAATCTATTCAATAAAATAATATCAGAAAATTTCCCAAATCTGAAGAATGAAATGGAAAATCAAGTAAAAGAGTCATATAGGACTCCAAATACACTAAATAACAACAGACCCACACCAAGGCACATTATTATGAAAATACCTAACATACAAAATAAAGACAGAATTTTAAAGACTGTGAGAGAAAAGAACCAAATTACATTCAGGGGGAAAGCAATATGAATATCAGCAGATTTTTCAATCTAGACCCTAAAAGCTAGAAGGGCCTGGAACAACATTTTTCAAGCCCTGAAAGAAAATGGATGCCAACCAAGAATCTTATACCCAGCAAAACTTACCTTCAAATTTGACAATGAAATAAAATCCTTCCATGATAAACAAAAGCTAAAAGAATTTACAAAAAGAAAACCAGCATTACAGAACATTCTCAGCAAAATATTCCATGAGAAAGAGATGAAAAACAAAGAATCAAATCAGCAAAGGGAGAAACTATCCTAAAGGAATTGTCAAATAAAGGAGGAACCAAGTCATGTCAAAAAAAAATAAATAAATAAATAAATAGATTTAAAAAATGAGCCAAATGACAGGGAATACAAATCATATCTCAATAATAACCCTGAATATTAATGGCCTGAACTGATCAATCAAAAGACACAGACTCGCCAATTGGATTAAAAAGAAAGATCCAACAATATGTTGCCTGCAAGAGACTCACCTCATAGAAAGAGATACCCATAGACTAAAGGTGAAAGGATGGGAAAAACATACCACGCACATGGACTAAGCACAAAAGCTGGGGTATCCATCCCCATTTCAGATAATGTGGACTTCAAGCCAAAGTTAGACAGAAGGGATAAAGAAGGACATTTCATACTGCTTAAGGGAAGCGTAAATCAGCAAGACATAACAATCATAAATATCTATGCCACAAGCAGTGGCTCATCCATGTATGTAAAACAAATCCTTCTGAATTTCAGAAACCAAATAGACCATAACACAATAATACTAAGTGATTTCAACATGCCTCTCTCACCACTGGAGAGATCTTCCAAACAAAAATTAAACAAAGAAACCATAGATCTCAATAACATAATCAATAATTTAGACTTAATGGATATTTATAGAATATGCCATCCAACCAAGAGCAAATGCACTTTCTTCTCAGCAGCACATGGATCCTTCTCTAAAGTAGACCATATATCATGCCACAAAGGTAATGTTAGCAAATACAAGAAGATCGAGACACTACCTTGTATTCTATCAGATCATAAAGGATTGAAATTAGAAATAAATGAAAGAGTAAAAAACAGAAATTCCTCCAACACCTGGAGTTTAAACACTGTGCAATTAATTGACAAATTTATAACAGAAGATATTAGGAAGGAAATTTAAAAAATTCTTAGAGTAAATGAGAACAAAGAAAGAGCATATCAAAGTCTCAGGGAAACTATGAAAGCAGCACTTAGAGGAAAATTTATTTCATGGAGTGCATTCAATAAAAGAAGTAAAAATCAACAAATAAATGACCTAACCCTGCAACTCAAAGCCCTAGAAAAAGAAGAATAGACCAACACCAAGAGTAGTAGAAGACAGGACATAGTTGAACTCAGAGGTGAAATCAATGAAACTGAAACTAAAGAAACAAAACAATACAAAAATTGAAAAAAAATAAATACTTGGTTCTTTGAAAATATAAACAAAATTGATAAACCCTTTGTCACACAAACAAAGAGAAGACAAGAGAAAACCCAAATCACTAAAATTCGGAATGAACAAGGAAATATCACAGCAGACACGATTGAAATACAAAACATAAATAGAAATTATTTTGAAAATCTATACTCCAACAAAATAGAAAAATTTGAAGACATTAACAGGTTTCTAGAGACATATGAATTGCCTCAACTGAACGAGGATGACATAAAAAATTTAAATAGACCAATTCCAAGTACTGAAATAGAAGACGTCATCAAAAGCCTACCAAAAAAGAAAAGTCCAGGACCAGATGGGTTCTCTGCCAAGTTCTACAAAACCTTTAAAAAAGAGCTCATTCCAATACTTCTTAAAGTATTCCATGAAATAGAAGAAGAGGGAACCCTCTCAAACTCATTCTGTGAAGCCAATATTACCCTGATATCTAAACCAGACAGAGACACATTGAGGAAGGAAAATTTCAGACCAATATCCTTAATGAACATCGATGCAAAAATTCTCAACAAAATTTTAGCAAAACGCATACAAAAACATATTAAAAAGATAGTGCACCATGATCTAGTAGGTTTCATCCCAGGGATGCAAGGTTGTATCAACATCAGGAAATCAATAAATGTCATTCACCATATCAATGGACTTAAAGTCAAGAATCACATGATTATTTCAATAGATGTAGAAAAAGCATTTGATAAAATACAGCACTCCTTCATGCTCAAAACACTAGAAAAAATAGGGATAGTGGGAACTTTCCTTAACATTTTAAAGGCCATCTATGCTAAGCCCATGGCTAATATCATTCTAAATGGTGAAAAATTGAAAGCATTTCCCCTAATAAATGGAATAAGGTAGGGATGCCCCCTTTCAGCACTTCTATTAGTATTGTCCTTGAAACTGTAGCCAGAGCAATTAGAAAGACCAAAGATATTAAAGGGATATGAATAGGAAATGAAGAACTCAAACTATCCCTATTTGCTGATGATATGATTATATACATAGAGGAATGAGGAAATTCCACCAGAAAACTTTGGAACTCATAAATGAATTCAGTGAAGTAGCAGGATATAAGATCAATGCACATAAATCTAATGCATTTTTATACATAAGTGATCAATCTTTGGAAAGTAAAATTATGGAAACTACCCCATTCACAATAGCTTTGAAAAAAATAAAATTCTTGGGAATCAATCTCACAAAAGAGGTGAAAGACCGCTACAATGAGAACTAGAGTAAAGGAAGAAATTAAAGAAAACCTTAGAAGATGGAAAGATCTCCCATGTTCTTGGATAGGAAGAATTAATATTGTCAAAATGGCCATATGACCTAAAGTGCTATACAGATTCAATGCAATTCCAATTAAAATCCCAATGGCATACCTTACGGAAATACAGTAAGCAATCATGAAATTCATCTGGCAGAATAAGAAACCCAGAATAGCTAAAGTAATCCTTCACAGGAAAAATGAAGCTGGGGATAATGCAATACCAGAACTTCAACTATACTATGAAGCAATAGTAACAAAGATGCTATGGTATTGGTACCAAAATAGACAGGGTGATCAATGGTTACAGAATAGAGCACACGGACACAAACCCAAATAAATACAATTTTCTCATACTAAGACAAAGGTGCAAAAATATGCAATGGAGAAGAGATAGCCTCTTCAACAAATGGTGCTGGGAAAATTGGAAATCCATTTGCAACAGAATGAAACTAAACCCATCTCTCACCATGCATGAAAATAAACTCAAAATGGATTAAGGACCTCAGAATCAGACCAGAGACCCTGCAGATTATAGAAAAAAAAGTAAGTCTAGATCTTCAACATGTAGTCTTAGGACGAGACTTCCTCAACAGGTTCCCATAGCACAAGAAATAAAAGCAAGAATCAATAACTGGGATAGTTTCAAACTAAAAAGCTTTCTTTCAGCAAAGGAAACTGTCAGCAATGTGAATAAAGAGCCTACAGAATGGGAGAAAATCTTTGCCAATCATACTTATTTTAGAGTGCTAATCTCCAGAATCTATAAAGAACTCAAAAAACTCTACACCAAGAATACAAATAATCCAATTGACAAATGGGCTAAGGAAACGAACAGACACTTCACAGAAGATCTACAAACAATCAACAAACATATGAAAAAATGTTCCACATCTCTAGTAATAAGATAAATGCAAATCAAAACCATCCTAAGAATCCATCTCACCCAAATTAGAATGGAAATTATCAAAAATACAAGCAACAACAGGTCTTGGCAAGGATTGGGGAGAAAGGTACACTCACACATTGTTGGTTGGGCTGCAAATTATTGCAGCTGTTCTGGAATTTAGTGTGGAGATTCCTTAGAAATCTTGGAATGGAACCACCATTTGACCCAGCTATCCCACTCCTTGCTCTATAATCAAAGGACTTAAAATCAGCATACTACAGAGATACAGCCACATCAATGTTCATAGCTGCTCAATTCACAATAGTCAGATTGCGGAACCAACCTAGATATTATTCAATTGATGAATGGATAAAGAAACTGTGGTATATACACAATGGATTATTACTTAGCTATAAGGAATGATAAAAGTATGGCATTTGCAGGTAAATTGATGAAATTGGAGAATATCATGCTAAGTGAGATAAGCCGATCTCAAAAAAACAAAGGACGAATGATCTCGCTAATAAGTGGGTGATGACACATAATGGGGGGAAGGAGGGGTTAGCGTTAGGGTTAGTGTTGGGGTTAGTGTTAGGGTTAGAGTTCGGGTTAAGTAGGGGGGCAAGAATGGAGGAAGGAAAGACTGTATAGAGGGAAAACAGGGGTAGGAGGGGTGGGGGAAGGGAAAAAATAACAGAATGTATCAAACAATATTAACCTATGTAAATTTATGATTACACAAATGGTATGCCTTTACTCCATGTATAAACAGAGACGTAACATGCATCCCATTTGTTTACAATTAAAAAAAGAAAACACCAGCATGGAAACAAAACTCCTCCCACTGAAACCTAATACTGCCTTTAATGTACTCTCCCTTAAATAAGGACCTGGGGTCTTTTTCAGTTGTTCAGTTCCAGTTCCTATCATGACTGGAAGATCCATCAAGCACTCCACATAATAAATTCACGCTTTGTCTTCCACTTTAAAATTTTACTGATTATTTCAGACTTTTTTTTTTTCCTCAGGTTGCTCACACCTTCTGAATAGTAACCTGCTCTGTTGGATCGCTTGCCTCTCCATCATAGTAACTTCTTCAAAAACAAAGTTGCTGGGAAAAACTGCAAATCCACGTGTAAAAAAAATAAAATTAAACCCCTGTCTCTCACCCTGTAAAAAAGTCAAAGTGGATAAAGAACTTAGGCATTACACAGAGACCTTGTGCCTAACATAAGAACAAGTACAAATCTCCACCATGTAGGCTTAGAAACAAAATCAGGAATCAATAAATATGATAGAATCAAACTAAAACACTTCTTCTCAGCAGAGGAAACAATCAATAACATGAGGAAAGTGCCTGCAGAAATGAAGAAAATCTCTACTACATGGAACTCAGAAAGAGCATTCATCTCCAGGATACAAAAATGTCTCAGAAAACTTACGAGCATTAAAATAATGAACACCATATATAAATGGGTTAAAGAACTGAATACAAACTTCACAGAAGAAATACAATCAATCTGTAAATACTTATCCAAGTGTGGGGAGTGGAGAAGTGAAATTGAGAGAGGTTCATATACATAGAAAAAAAGTTTATGGTTCTAGAACATAGAAGGATTACTATAGCTGTTACCAATGTGCTGTATTCCAACATATCAAGGACAAATACTTTTATGTTCTCAGCACAGGAATGAAAATATGAGGTGAAAGGTATGCTAATTAGTGATGTTTTTATATAGCATATACACATGTTGAAATGTCACTCTGAATCTCATAAAATTTATTTTTCTACATTGTTATACATAAAATTTAAAATTAAGGCACTATCTCAAAAAAAATTAACACAATATATACTTCCACAAAGTACCTTATACTTTCATTAGGAGAAAACAAACTACACACCAAAACTAAAATAAAGTTTCTGTAAGATAACATGAATTAAGGAAAAAGGGAAGAAAGATAAAGCCACAACATTGGTCATTAAGGAGAATAGCTGTGATGTATATGTAGCTAAAATTGAAGATTCAAAGGGAAACATGATTAACAAACAAAAATTGAAAATATTTTAAATTCATAGACACTTGTGCATCATTGAAAAATTTATTTTTCCTCATGCAGAATTAGTGTTATTTCTTCTCTCACAATGTTTTATTCTCCTTCATGAATATATGAACTCATTGTCTTATAAAGCCATTTTGTCTCCCTGTGAAGGAGTATCTTTTAGAAATCATTATTTTTTGTGATTTTCTTTCATAGAAACATGAGGAAAACCTCAGATGTAGGAAGTCTCCTCAGGTTTCACCTGACCAAAGTGGTTCAGTGAATTCACTAAAGTATATAATGTAGTATAACTTTAAATGACAAATCTCACATGACTTAGTGTTCTGCAATTCAGAAAGAAATAATGGAGGATTATTAATACAATAAAATATATATTAACATGCGCACCATAACTATATCTCCAAACTCTTTACTAAATATCACTAAATGTCAATAAAACTATCCTTATAATTTCCTTAACAGATCATATAGCAATGTTTCATAAATTTTAAATAAATAAAAATCATACATTTTGTTGCGTGAAGAACAAGAAAGCAGAAAAGATGGGAATGACATGGGGAAATTTTTAATAATGAACCACAATAATTTGGAAAAAAATAATTCAGTATGCCTAAATTAGTTATTTTCAGACATTTGAACTTTCCAGTTTAATTGTAATTGAGGAGCAATATTGAAATTCCCTTTCAGTTCAATAACTCTTTTCTTCTAAAGAGGGGTATAAGCAAACACATTCATTCTGTCTCTCTCTCACACACACAGTATTAATACTTCCATGATTTTCTTTTTTTTAATTTTTTTATAATGTATTTTTTTATTGTAAACAAATGGGATACATGTTGTTTCTTTGTACATGGCGTAAAGGCATACCATTTGAGTAATCATAAATTTACATAGAGTAATGTTGCTTGATTCATTCTGTTATTTTTCCCTTCCCCCATCCCTCCCACCCCTCTTTTCCCTCTATACAGTACTTCCTTCCTCCATACTTGCCTCCTCCATAACCCTAACTCTAACCCTAACACTAACCCTTCCCTCCCCCCATTATGTGTCATCATCCACTTATTAGTGATATCATTCATCCTTTGGCTTTTTGAGTTCGGCTTATCTCACTTAGCATGATATTCTCGAATTTCATCCATTTGCCTGCAAATGCCATAATTTTATCATTCTTTATAGCTGAGTAATATTCCATTGTATATATAAATACCTCAGTTTCTTTATCCATTCATCAATTGAAGGACATCTAAGTTGGTTCCACAGTCTGGCTATTGTGAATTGAGCAGTTATGAACATTGATGTGGCTGTATCTCTGTAGTATGCTGATTTTAAGTCCTTTGGGTATAGGCCAAGGAGTGGGATAGCTGGGTCAAATGGTGGTTCCATTCCAAGATTTCTAAGGAATCTCCACACTGCTTTCCAGAGTGGCTGCACTAATTTGCAGCCTCACCAGCAATGTATGAGTGTACCTTTCTCCCGACATCCTCGCTGATTTTCTTAATACTATATTTAACCATTAGCTTGTAACACTTGTTTATTCAAGTCAATTTAAATCAAAGCCAATTTGTGGATGTGTTATTGACACAAAGGGTTGACACATAGAAAAATATTGTATTATAAAATTTTTAAGTATTTCCAAAGAGACAGAAATCTGAATTAATTGTCATATTTCAATAAATTTCTTGCTGGTTTCCAGCCCTAGCAGGGGTCGGGGGTCCTATGTGGATAGGGGGCATCAGTGTGGTGGAGAAATAGCACACAGAGACACCAAGTGTTCTGAGGCTGAATCTGAATCTTTATTTTTTTCTGCCAGTCTTTTCATAGATATTTTTCTTTAGCAATGATTATATCATTTTATGGCTAGTTTAAAAGAAGAAAAACCTTCAAAAGTACAATCTATCCTTCTTCTCAATGTACACATTCTCTCTGTATGACAGTCCAGACCAAAACAACCTTATTTCCCAGCTAGATTAAAACAACCTCATCTCCCAGCTTAACTAAAACAACATTGTCTCCCAGCTAAACTGAGGGTACTATGATGTGCCAGCCTTTAACCTTCAGAACAAACACATTACTAGATTTTCTGAGAAACCCCCCCCACCATGAACTCCAGTATTTAACAGTGAAAAGTTTTTACTATTATTAAAGGGCAAGGAAATCAACTTATAATTAATATTTAGTCTATTCTAATTTCATATAATGGCAGGTTACACTCTTATTCTGATTCTCAAAGAATTAGACTATACATAGGAAAAACACAAATTATATTTATGACTAACTTTAATATTTTTATTATGTAAAGTATCTCTAGAACCAACTATTGAAACTAGAAAAGCAACAAAGTCTAAGCACTGCATCAAGTAATTAATTCCAATATGCTCACAAATAGTTATGTTAAACATGAGCTATAGTAAAAATAAACAAAAGAAAAACAATTTATACTATAGACATATATTTGTATTAGTAATTTGAACAACATAAAAGCTAACAGACATCAGTAGTATATGGGAGTAATAAATAAAAAGGGGTACAAAAGGAAAAGGGGATTTTAAGAGAAAAATATATTTATAATCATGGGGCACTGAGCAACATGGGAGTTAGGTAATTCGCTGCACAATCTAGGATGAACAAAGGTTTGAGAAACACTGAGTACCAGCTCTCTACTTCTGGAGTCCACATTTATCTCAAATTTATTGTTTTTTGAGGACCTGTTCCCATGCTGACTCATGAAAGCAGTTGTCCCTGCAATTGAAGTAGCCCAGGCTCTGAGGTCCTAGGTTAATTGCTGATCTGTGGGTTGGGATTAAAACAGACAGAATAGGTTATAGCTTCAAAAGAGTGACATGCATGATTTGACCTAGAATAACATATCAGGTATTCCTACAAATACCTGTTCAGTAACTGGAGGTCTGATGCACAAGTAATCACCATACATATGACATAGGTAAGTCACACTATTTAAATATAGGAAAGGCTAATACAAACATTTTTCAAATTGGTGGGAAGTATAAGGCTTAGAAGATAACTTAAATGTAGAGATATTAAGAACAGGAATAAGATAAGGACCCTGTAGAATGGGAGAAAATCTTTATCAACTGCATGTCAGGTAAAGCACTAAACTTCAGGGTATGTAAAGAACTCAAAATAATTAACACCATAGAAAATCCCTATTAGTATGTGTGCAAAGAAATAGAAGAGGCTCTTCACAGAAAAAGAAATAGGAGTGGTCAACAAATATATAAAAAGTCCTCAATATCTCTATCAATAACAGAAATGTGTATTAAAACTATACTGAAAGTTCATCTGACTCCAGTCAGAATGATAACAATGAAGAACACAATCAATAAATGTTCACAAGGGTGTGGGAAAAAGGGTACACTCATACATCTATGGAGGGACTGCAAATTAGTACACCCACTCTAGAAAGCAATAAAGTGATTCCTCAAAAAACTAGGAATGAATCCTTCATTTCACCTCACTAAACCACTCTTTTGAAAAAGGCCAAAATAGTTAAAATCAGCATGGTACACTGAAATAACCAAATCAATATTTATAGCAACTCAATTAAAAATATATAAGCTATGGAACCAACCTCAGTGACCTTCAATATACAAATGTACAAAGATGTGATATATATATATATATATATATACAATGGAATATTAATAAATCATAAGAATAATAAAATTTTTGCCTTTGGGTGAATCTGCAGACTATCTTGTTAATTAAAACAATTCTCCAAATTAAGGCCAAACATTCTTATTGATATGTGGATGCTAACACACAATGTGGGTGTTTGGGGGGAGAATAGAAGTTAATTGAATCAGTAAAAGGGGAATGAAGGGAGGGTGGGGATAAAAATAGGAAAGAGTGGAATAAATTTGACATAAATTTTCTATGTACTTTTAGTAATAAAACAGGGAATTTCCACATCATGTACAACAACAGGACTGGGACCCTAATTAGAATAAGATATTCTACATGTTTGTATAAACATGTCAAAATGTGTCTGTCCTACATAACTAAAAAGAACAAATAAGAGACATACACCCAGTCAATGATAAATTGCTGAAGTGGAATTAAAAAAAATATTTAAAGAGACCCTTTTACCTTCTAGGTAAGATAGCTCTCTGCAAACTAAAAAAATGCTGACAGATCTAAAAAATTATATTTTAATATTCCATGTTCAAAAATAACTAAAATATTTAAAATACTCTTCTATTACCTGGGATTCAACACAGGGGCTATGTTCACCTAGGCCATAGCCCCAATTGTTTGTTTCTTTAGTTGAGGATGGGTCCTTCTGAATTGTAGGGACTGGATTCAGTCTTGTGATTCTTTTGACTTGTTTCCTGAGTCACTGAAATTATTGACTTGTGCCATCAATGTAAGGGAATTTCCACGGAACAACCCTGGACATGGGAAATCACATAAGGAAGTTTATTAAGCAAACAGAGTGTCTCCCTGCAGGGTAAGAGAGAAAATGAGAGCAAAAGAAAGAGAATGAGAAAGGGCGCATGCTAGAGAGAGTGTGAAAGCCAGGAGGATAGAGAAAAGTGAGGAGGACAGACAGAAGAATAGGAAAAGATGGCAGGGAAGCTATAGTAAACAGTTGAATTCCGCTGGGCTAAGAGGGGACCAATATAGGAGAAGGATACTTGTGAGCTGACTGATGAACCAATTGCTAGCCAGAATGTTCACAGATTGACAAGTGGTTGGGAGGCAGGGAAAATGACTGCACCTGATGGGTGGGGAAGCAGCTTTATACATTACATTCCCCCATTTCTGTTTTTATAAGAAAATCTTTTGCTCTCCAGTTCTTTCTGAAGCCTTCTCTCTCCTTCCTGCCTAAGTGACTGGGGCTGGTTTTGCAGGTGAGATGTGAAAAGTCCATTCTCCTTCCAGACCTCCAAAGGCAGATGGTTTTCATGGACTTCATTTCCTTGATTTGACTGAACCCCTATTTCTACACTAACTACCTGTCCCCCATTCTGACTTCATTTACCCCTCTAATTCTAGGAACTCCTTTGCTGTAGGGAAAGGGGGTCAATGACCACTCTGCCTTCTTTGAGCTGAAAGAGGGCAGCATGGGGCAAGCAGTTTGGAGTTCCCTTTTTAGAAATCAGGTCAATTGAGGGGTCCAAAATCCGGTTGGGGAAGAGCAGGTTGTAAAGGCATCTGGGGATGGGTGCTTCTATGAAAGAAGAACAAAGAGACATGAGAACTGAAATGAGATTGATACAGTATAAATGTTGCAGAATCTGGAACATGCCAATGCATATCATAAAGATTTCAGAAGTCAATAATTCCTCACCGAGGGGTGGAAGAAATGAGAAGTTGTTCCAATACAAGGCCTAGCAAAGGCTGGAGAGGACAAGGTCTTTATTTGAGAACTTTAACATTGTCTAGGTTATCAGGAATGTAAACACAACATTTAGTAGAGATCTCTATACTTCTGTTACTAGCAAACATAGATTAAGCCTACCTGTGTCTGTAGGCCTTAAACTGACTAAAAACTTCTGACTCTGGCAGTTTTTCTTGATAGTTATCAGGCACGTTTTCCTAAGAATCTCCCTTTTGTAGCTTTTACTCTTTATTCTAGTGGGTTAACAAGTGTACATCTTAAGTTACATTTAAGTATTATTTCTTTTAAATGCCTAAGAATGGCTATATTTTGGTTCTAACTGTTTTGCTAGGTGTTTAAGATCAAGCTAGTCAAAGTAACCTGTTCTTGTCTGTTAAAGAGTCAGCTGAGTTCCCACAGGGGCCACTCATAGAGAACTTAAGAGCAGCTTCTTAGCTCCATTAGTGCCATTGTTTTGGCAGGGTCTCCTCGATGAGGTGGGTCCCCTTGGAAACAATAGGGTGTCTCCATTTTTTCATGACCCTCCTCTGTAGCAGGTGCATTGAGTGACTTTTCCTCTAGTGGCCTTATCAATCTCCTTGGTCAGAAGGTTGTGTGACCCAGAGTTGCAAAGCTCCTTGGAGAAGTCCTCTTTTTCCCTGGGTTCAGGCTGACTTTGAGGGCAAGACCCAAATATGGACTTTTCTTGACCTCTGTATTTAATCTCAACCTCTAAGTTTGATCTTAACCATCAAGCAAGTCAGTCTCACCAGTCATAAAGTAAGAGTACTGGGCTTTAGCTTCAATGTTTATAACTTTACAGTTATTTACCCCCTTCTATCTAATTGGGGTTTACATTATATGGTGTTCACTATTGAAACAGTACTTCTGCAAAATATTGATCAGGCAATGATTAGAGTTTACAAGGAAAATACAAAATGAAATCACCAACAGTAAAACATTCAGTTTGTGCAATAGCTATCTTGAATTTTGGCTGAGTTCCCATTTGAGATCACAGTACTCTTTACAACAAACATCAGACTTTAGAACACAACTTTAAATGAGTTAAAGTCTGGCTTACTTTGGAGCAATTCTGACGTGCAGCAGAGTTGTGAGGCAGAGTCTTATCTCAGGTAAGATGGGACTTTATTAAAGGCCCTATTTTTTCCTCTTTTGCCATGATCAGCATGACCAAATTCTCAAGTTCAGTGGGGGGGGGCAAAGGAATATTAGAAAATAAAGGTTTATAAACACAGATTTTGAAGATTAAGCTGAGATCAGATGGAATTCTGTTCTCTGATGGAAATGCAGATGTAAAGAGTTATGTCAGCAACGTTTATATTTGTATGTAAGCATTAAAGAAAAGCTGAGAGCTTTTAACTGTCCTCTCAATAACTTTTAGAAATATATTTAACAAATTTTATATATACCCTATTGATGACAGGTCCTATAATAGAACATTAAATGATAGGTTTACAATTATAGACAATTTTAATTTGGAGTATAGCAGCTTGATAAATTTTCTGATTTAAAGCTTGTATACCTGGAAAATATGAACACATTTAATATACAAAGAATAATGTTTTAAGTATGTTACTCCATGGACTAACTTTGTAAATTAATTAGATGTCTCTAACAAACACATTTAAGTAATCCCATACATGTCGACTTTAATTCACTCATCTTATTGTAAAAAACCAAGATATCAGACAAGTGTAAAAAAACAAGATGTCAGACAAATGTAAACACTATTTGTCATCTCTTTCCTGTTGAAGAAAATCCTAGAAAAATTTATGTTAGACATTTTATAAACATTAATTTTTTTATTGTGACCACCTAGAGACTTGTGAGTTAATTTTAAAGGCATTTTACTTCTATTAGTTTACCCAACTTTAATTGAACCTTTTTAAATTATGTGAATTAAAAATATTTGGATCCATTTTTAAAATTTTAATTTGTATGCGTGCTTATATTTAACACAAAAGCAAAGGCCTTGTAATGCTTATCTCCTTTGCAATGTAACGGATGTTCAAAAATCACTCTAGAGTTGGATAAACAGAACTGATCAAAAATCATTAACCTAGGTATGTATATCAAAATTTTGAGCTCAAAAATATAGCATTTAAGAAAAACAAAAGTCCTAGAAGAAATTACAGCATGAGAAAATGAGATGGAGAGAAAAGATGAAAGGGAGAAAAGTATTCTGAGTTGCAGCACAGGAGAAATTTAAAATGGACACTTTTTTTTCCTTGGGTTTGAAACTGGTCTCTCACTGTGCCTTTCTCCAGTAGGTATGGGAAGTCGGAAAGCTGGATCCATAACTTTGGGATAAGGACTGGCTGTAAGGGCTGGGTCGGTCATGCTGGGGCACAAAGCAGGGCTGGGCACGCACCGAGACTGGATGAGGTGTTGACGCCCACCCCACACCTGGGGCACCTCCCTGACTGGGCCTGCCCCCAGGGCCAGCTCTCCTGCCCTGACCCTGCACGGCTCCCTCCATTTATGTTTCAATGTAAGCCTTGACTGAGATCTGAATCTGAAAGGGGCTAAAATGTTCTAGCAGAAAACTGTCAAACTATTATCTCCCACTACTTGTGGGGAATGGGACTCTTTATATTATATGGGGATGCAGAGGAAGATGGATAAGCAGGGTCAGGAGGTGCTTGAGCCTGCAGGAAGAACCAAGAAGCAAGAAAGAAGAGACTTGAAGATAAGGAATCCCATTCCATCTGCCCGCTCACTCACAGAAGCTGTGTGCCATTACACAAATGGATTTTGATGGTTTTAAGCACTGGAGGTCAGGTGAAGAGTTCCCAGGGTGGAATCTGCCAGATTGGAGGACTCAGATTCCATGGTGGGGACTGATACAGCCGAGTCTGTGGCCAGGGCATCCCAAGGCCAGAGTAGTTGACTGGAGACAAGAAGGCAGCGCATAGATGGTGTCCTCACACAAACATCCATGTGGGGCCAGGCAAAAGCTGAGAAGAGTTGAGGACCTGATATCAAGGTTTTCGAGGGCGAGTACTTGAGCATGAGATGACCCTCAACCCTGAGATATAATCTCCACCATAAAATCAGGAATCCATCTGGCAGATAAGACTGACTAAGGGTGCCTGTCATAACTATAAAAGTTGTGACTGGGGGTACCCCCACCCCTCAACTGCCTTGAGGGTGTAAATCAAATCAGCCTAGGGGAACCGGCCTAGAGGACTCACCAACCTGAAATCCGGTGATAAATGCAGAGTAGAATGTCCAGGCGAATGGAAGGTTGGACTGTGTCTGGGGGCACTGGGGTGTCAGATGGTGTCCACTTTCTTAAGATACAGTGAAAGATCCCATCCGAGTTATGGCACCACCATAAGGGAATTTCCACAGAACCACGTTGGACATGGGAAATCACATAAGGGAGTTTATTAAGCAAACAGAGTGTCTCCCTGCAGGGTAAGAGAGAAAATGAGAGCAAAAGAAAGAGAATGAGAAAGGGTGCATGCTAGAGAGAGTGTGAAAGCCAGGAGGATAGAGAAAAGTGAGGAGGACAGACAGAAGAATGGAAAAAGATGATGGGGAAGCTATAGTAAACAGTTGAATTCCGCTGGGCTAAGAGGGGACCAATATAGGAGAAGGATACTTGCAAGCTGACTGATGAACCAATTGCTAGCTAGGATGTTCACAGATTGACAAGTGGTTGGGAGGCAGGGAAAATGACTGCACCTGATGGGCGGGGGAGCAGCTTTATACATTACAATCAAGCACACCAAAAGGTCTTAGACAAGTGTATCCTTAATGAGTGTTACTAAATTATTTCCTGGAAGAATGCCATTGATATAATGTCAGATATTTGATCTTGATGAATAGATGTTGCAAAGGTAATGTGTGATAAAGAAGTTATTGATGTTATTTGATGGGTTCATTAATAGAGGTATATTGTACCTTTCTGAGATAAAAGCAAACTTAGATGAGGGTGTTGAAATAGACATTAAACAAACATTTTAACCATGATTGTGATGAAAATATAAAGCAATATTTATATTAATAGAATAATTTTTAATAATAATATTAGGTGTTGCATAGGAAGGAACACAATGGATGAGACTAAGAATTACAATTATAATAGACTATGAGATGACATTTGTTCTTTCCATGTTTGTGAAGAGGGAAATTGGAGTGTCAAACAGAATGAGTGGGGATAATCACCCCTTTGTTATTTGGGATTTATATACTAAGTTTCAACCATTGAAAATCTTTTTTCCATATACATTGAAGGTCACATTATCTATTTTAGCTGATTGTATGGTCACATTATCTAACTTATTTGTAAATGTGAAAAATTGATCTAATTTGAACTTGTTTTTGTTTTTTCACATCTTTTTCTCTTATGGCTATTTCATGCCAATGTATATTATGCCTATAGAAAATTAAGATGTTTTTGCTGAAATAAAGTGTTTCCAATAAATAAAATTTTATTAAGTATTATGCTTTTTTATTTAGTCACTGTATTTTATAATACTGTGAATTGAGCCCATAGACTTTAAAACTGATCTACATCCCCAATTATTTTGATTTGATATTTTTGTGAAAGCATCTTGCTCAGTTACTGAAACTGCCATCAAACTTGTGATTCCTCTACATCAGATTCCTGCATCACTGGGATTACAGGTACTTGACACTGTACATGACTCTTTTTTAGCATTTTAAAAATTTGTGTTTATGAGATAGTGTTGGAGGCACATGATTTACATCTCAGCAACTCAGAAGGCTACCCCAGCAATTTAGCAAGATTAAACGTCAAGATAAAAATAAATAAAAGTAAAAAGGTCTGTGGATGTAACTCAGTGGAGAAGCATCCCCTAGATTTAGTGCCAAGGGAAAAAATATTTTTGTATTTACAAGTTTGTGTTTAGTGGTACACAGAGTCATAATTGCTATTTGAGTCACATTTTGTTTACACTGATTAAACTTTGTAACACATGATAAGGTTAATTTCCAACTTATTCTGTATAGTCACAAAATCTAATTACTGCTCTTTTATTTTACTATTATGTAATTTTTGAGGTAAACGTGAACTGCAAACTAAGCAAAATTATAGATTCTAAAGACTCTGTGTATATGTAACTTTGGTTTTTATCTGTGTATTTATGGGTTTTTGTGAAGAGGTTCAATTCTTTTTCTTCTTTTCTTCTTTTCTTCTTGTTTTAGTATTTTGACCACCTTAATCCAGCTTTTAGTTCTTTTTATATTTGATAACTCAAGGTATGGACCATGTTGAGGGTGACAGGAAATGTAAATGTGGAGCATATACATTTGCAAGAATTACCATAATAAAACATCACAGAGGGAGTCATGTAAAACACACAATTTAATTTCTTACATTTATGGAATTCAAGTTTCAAGATTAAAGAATTAGCACGATGGTTTCCCTTCAGTTTCTCCTCTTTGGTCCTGGAGAGGCATTTTCTTGATTTATCCTCACACGATCTTTCCTCTGTCTGTGTGCATCTCTGAAATCTCTACTTACTAAGACATCAGTCAATTTGAATTAGGGCCAAAACCTTAAGATCTCTTGTGACTTTTATTACCTCCTTAAAGATCCCATCTGCAAATTTCTTCACATTGTTGGCAAGGGATTCAGTATGCAAATATTGGGAAATTAATTTATTATCTTAATTAATTAAGATAATAAAATGAGAAAGTGTCATTTGGTGTGCAATAGCAGTCATGTCTGAGAACAACTAAGTATATGAAGTAAGGGTCAAGATTCCACAAATTATTAGTTTTGATATTTTGTCCAATATATTCAATCACCTGTGTGCACACACACAAGCACATGCATACACATATAAATCTAGAATGAAAACGTGTGAGAATAGTATAAAGAAAAATCAACAGTTAATAAATCAAAAAATACAGAAGAAAAAATTAGAAAATAAGATTACGATAAATGCAAAAATGTTTTATAAATTTTAAAACCATTGTGAAACAAAACAAAGTCATGGAAGTTATTTTATAATATATGGCAGTTATTTTATCTAAAATTTGAAAAATTAATTGCAAGAAACAAAACTCATAGTAATACAGAGTGCTCAACATGAATTTTGTTTTTCTAAAATTCTTGCAAATTTTATGTTGTTATCAAAAAATAGAACTTATCCTTATCTGGCATGTTGGAAATAAGATTCCCAGAAAGCATAAATCCACTAATACCATATTAACAATTTAATTTTATGCTTGTTTTTATTTTCTCAGCATTATCTAACAAATTAATTTTTTAGCTAATGGCAGTTTTTATTCAACTCATATTATATAATATTAAACACTTCTGATTTATGTAGAGGTTCATCTTTCAACACTTACACTAATTTTTCCCAGGTAAAAAATATGTGGTGACTATTGTAGTATTTAAAATAAAACATTAAACATAGTGACAAAAGTAGTGTTAGAATCTTCAAAGATTCTAATATACATAAGAAGTGTGATTCTATTACAGGATACTGACAACTGAAATTTCATATTTTCTAATATGTTATTTCTATGTGATAATTACAAATAATTTAAAAGCTACTCAGTCATTTATAATTTCTACAGGACTTATGGCTTCACATGTGAGTAACTTTATTGAACCACACACCATTTTATTGATCAAAATTATTTCTGAAATCAAAGAAATAAAACCACTGAAATTCTTTCTAGGGACTTAAGGCATAGCTCAGTGGAAGAGCACTTGACTAAAATGCTTGAGGCCATTGCTTCAATTCTCAGAATAGTAAACATAAATATATACATAAAACAAAAGTTATTGTATGTAAATGGTTCCAAGGATTTAAAGCCAATTAAGAAAATCCACTGTCATAGAGTAAAAACTTTAAAATTCATTGGTCTGTAAATAAAGGTCTGCTTCCTCCCTTTATTATCCTACTCAGTAAAATGGGAACATGACTCCAAGAACCCTGAGCTTCATCTCCTGCCAGCTACCAGTTGGAAATGCATATTCCTGATGTAACAAAATATCATTTTTCCCATGACCCTAGGTTCCCACTACTGGGCCTATGTTCTGTGTCCATATATTTGAGAGGTAGGACTCCAAATCCCTTGCACATTGGGAATTTGTCACACATTGGGATGGTGCTGCTTAGAACTTTTAGACTCCAACATTTATTATATATAATGCTGAAAAATAATAATCTATAGAAACTGAGAGAAACCAATTTCCATTTGAGTACATATTGTTAGGGAAAAAGGGTCAAAGGACATGTTTTTTAAATAACAAAATTTTTTGTTAAGTGATATGTGATGTTTTCACAGATCTATGAATATTTGAGTTGAATTATACAAAATTAATTTTTGAATTTTAGGACAATTGAATTATATCTTAATGAAGCTGTTTAAGATATTCTTATTCAGTCAAGTATTTGTGTCATATTTTTTATTCTGTTTTCAATACTGCCATCTACATAAAATTTGACTCTCCTCATGCATGATGTAATATAAATATGCAAACATAGATGTTGGGATTCAAACACAGAGCGGCCTTGCAGGATTCAGAAATGTGAGTGTGATGTGAAAACACCACGCCAGGAGCTAGGTTTGGGTGATGCAGACTCAAGTTTAATGCGGAAACAATCAACTTTTATATTCTCAAACAGCCAATCAGTGACAAGGTGAGTGCCTTCTAGCATATGGGTATTAGCATGTATCTCTCCCTCTGAGCTCGTGCTCACTCCTGATAAGGAAAGAGGATGTGCCTGCAGCCAGTGTGCTTGAAAGGAGTTTGACTCACAGCAGAGGTGTGCCTCCTGCTTCTGAGAGGACACAGGTGTGCCTGTTCCATAGTCAAATATCTTCCTTCAATACTAACCACATGGCTTGGGGCACTCCTTCAATTCCCCACTTTTCTTTTATTGAGCCAGTGTACACTTCTACTAACATGGCTTGTTTTGTTGTATGTTTGACAAACGTTTACATACACATTTTGTAGTAATCCAGAATATTATAAGAAGAACAAGATAGAGACCTAATAACAGCAGATTAGCAGGGTCAAAAAATGAAACAATTTTGTTAATTAGTTGTCATACAAAGGTAGAGAGCTAATACTCTTGGAACACTCCAACAAGGGTAAGGCACATACTGGAGGATATGAGGAATCACAGGGAGCAGTTAGTATCAATTGTATGATTGTTACTCTCTCATTAGTAATGTCTATTTGTTGATGCAAATTTAAAAGTCCTTTATGTAGCAAAGCAATACTTTCTTGCACAGTCTGTAAAGATTAGGCTGTTTGCCTAGCAGGTGCATTGACTGTCTCCATGGCAGGACTGGATTGTACAGCTGATATGATAGTGGTGGTAGAAGCAGCCAGAAGACCCAAGATAATGGTGATGAGAGCAGTAACTCTGAAATCATGCTTCATTCTCAGTGGCACTCTATGAGTCAAAAACATAGGACTGGATGCAGCAGTAACATTATCTAGCATGGACATCAAAGGAGGTTGATTCATTAATATAGTGAAGGAATAGGACAAATTAGTACATGACAAAAGATAACATGTGATGTTATCACAGGGAAAGGAAGAGTCATTAGATAACAGTAGGTAAAAAGGGGGAGTTACATAAGAAGGGGACTTTAGGAACTCACATCTAGTGAGATTACAGTGATTGCATTGGTAAAGGTCAGTGAAGTATCTCCATGGCAGCTCCCTTATTAAATTTAGCAAGCCATTTTATCTGGTTTGAGAATAAAGAAGGCACTCTACCAGCAGCAATGATTAAGGCCTTTTTGCTTAGGGAACGGCTATTTTTTTTTATATTTTCTTAATCCACTTTGGGCAGAAATATTTTGAGCTTTTCCCTTTTTCAAGGATAGACAAACATCCTTGTTTGCAAGTAATGTCTTTTTCTCAGAACATTTTAGACCTCTTGGCAGAACATCCAGTTTGCAGGTAAGCTCTACCAAGAACCACAGAGCGTCTCATTTGCAAGCACTTTGCAAGCATGCCAGCAGCCATTACTTCTGATTCTCTACATTTTTCTCCTTTTTTTTTTGTAAATGTGCAAGCATAGAAGCAATTTGAGAGGCCTCATTTTTCAGCTGTTGTCGCTTTTTCCAGTGCTGGAAGACTAGATATAAAATAACACACAAAATAATAATTATTACATTATTACCAAAAGAAGTTGAAAACACAGTAGATATATGGCCCAAAGAATTTAAATTAGCAATACTGGAAGATAGTCTTTGAACAAAGTCAGATTCTGTTATGTCAAGTAAGGTTTCACTAAATGTGGCCATGATGGTTTTTTCTAACTCCATGATTTCTAAAGTTAAATTCTTATGTCCAATCAATTTTAAACATTTTCCCAGGAGTCACTGATATTATATGGAACAGGATTTACACAGATGAGAAGAATTCCAGTCACATTTTAACATTTTTGTTGCTAAAATTGTCACCTGATCACCAAGCCATGAAGCTGTGCCTTGAAGATTAAGTACATCCATAGCTATATAAGAGTCAAAATCTTTTTGTTGTTGCCATAATAAATGAGCATCTTGATTCCAGATTCACTCAAAATCTGCAGATTGAATTCCTTGATAGAAAGCAGTTCCAGCTACAGCAGCAGTAGCAGTAACAGAAGCGACAGCAAGGACTTAAGCTATAACTATCCCTATTAGCCATCAAGTTCAGAGTAATAAAATTTGTACAGCATTATATAAATGAGTAACACATAAAGAATCAGACCAGGATGAGTTAAATTAACAGGCATCCATAATTTAGTGTGAGCTTTAACAATAACTAAAGAACAGTTATTCCGTTCTATATTTTCCTGTGGTGGGCGAAACCCAGGGCCCAGGGTTACACCACGTACATCTAAAGATGGTGACTGGCAGAGAGCAAATGGTGTCCTGATTATGCCTGGAGAAAGGCAGGAAGCATTTACAATTGGCTGTATGATAATCAGTTCAGCCACCTAGTGCATGGACAGATATACTTTACATGTATGCTTGAGTCAGTGATTGCTTGACCTTTAACAGGATTGGATGTACATATCTGGTTACAATTGCTTATGCATGAGACTGCTTATATATTGAAGGTGTTATATGAATAAACAGAAAGCTGCTTCATGAACCTCTGAAGAGTATGTGTCTTTTGTCCTGCTGGTTGGGCCATAAGAGCAAGAAGCGGCGTGAGCAGCTTGAAGCAACCCGGGCTAAAAAGAATCAGTTTTCCATAAGTGGTGGCCCGGACTGGGATCAGAAAAGGATCAGACTGGAAATGGGTGAGTACTCATGTAAATGAAAGACAGTTTCACTAGCATAATTAACGAGAAGGTTTCCTTATTTGAGGAAACAGTTGCCTTAAGGTTTTAACGAAAGGGTCCCCTAAAGAGGGAGCATAACGGAAGATTCTCTTAGAGAGGGATTATTAATGGAAGATTCTCCTAGAGAGAGAATATATTGAAAGGTTGTCCCAAAAGACAGCAAAGGATGTCCCATAACAAATATGTGTAAGTTGCTATTTGTGTTACCTTTCCTTGTTTGGTTTCAGTTTATTGTTGTTATAGCGATGTGTACATTAGTTCGTTTCTGTCTGACTTCCAAAAAACCAAAATCTCAAAAACAGTTAAGAGAAGGGGAAAAGATATTAGAAAGTGTAATAAAAGAACAATCAAGTCGAGCTTCTGAAAGAGAATGTAGATGTTCTGACCTCTGTGCCTCCGCCAGAGCAGTATTAATTCCAGAGATGGGAGTACAGCCAATACCAACTTCGGTTGTCAGCCCATTACCTAAAAGAACAGTGGGACTAGTTCTGGGGAAGAGATCTTCTGCTTCAAAAGGATTAAATATTGTCCCTGGAGTTATAGACCCTGATTTTACAGGAGAAATAAAAATCCTTGCTCTTCACCAAGAGGTATAGCAATAATAGCTCAGGGTGATCCCATAGCACAATTGTTGGTCTTACCCAGTTGCTATGATCAATATCCATCAAAAAATACTATTAGGGGAAATAAAGGATTAGGTTCTACTGGCCAAAATATGGTCATGTTAACATGGGGTTTAAAAGATAGGCCTATGACAAAGTTAGTGATAGAAGGCAAAATTTTGAGGGCTTATTAAATACTGGGGCTGACAACAGTATTATCAAAATTACAGAATGGCCCAAAGCCTGGCCACTTCAACAGGCAGATCAGACTTTAAGGGGATTGGGTATGGCTTCCAATCCTAACAAAAGTGCAGCCATATTAAAATGGAAGGGGGCTCACCAGGAGTTATGTTCTGATACTGCCCGATGTAATGCAGTTGTGGGCAATCCTCAATGGAATCTAAACATGCTAATAGGCCAAGGACCATATGAAGGGCAAGGTAATCAGATTAATTTCCACTGGTGTGTATCAACAAATTAACCCTCAACTTTTAATCCATCATTATATGGATGATATTTTGCTAGCTCATAAGGTAAAACCTGTCTTAGAGCAATGTTAGAATTCCTTACTAAAGCCACTTGAAAGATGGGGCTTACATATTGCCATTAATAAAGTACAAATCACAGACACCAAAAACTTCCTGGGATCTGTCATAAATCAAACTATGGTAAACCCGTAAAAATTACCATTCAGGTGGACAAACTTAGAACTTTAAATGATTTTCAAAAAATTTGGGGTGATATTAATTGGATTAGACCTTACCTTCATTTACCCACCTCAAGTTTGGGCCCCCTGTTTGATATTCTTAAAGGTGATTCTGACCCTCTTTCTAAGTGAGTGCTTAACACGAAGGCTTGAACAGCTCTCAAGCCTGTTGAAACAGCTGTGGAAAAGGCTCATCTTGATCGTATTGACCTAATTAAGCCTTTATCATTCATTGTCTTGGCCACAAATAAGTTACCCACAGGAGTGTTTTGGCAAAAGGGTCCTATTCTATGGGTTCACATGAATTATGCCCCTAACAAGGTCTTAGCCTTGTTTACTGAATCTGTGGCAGAATTAATCCTTAAGGTGTTAAAAGTATCCCTTTCCACCTTTGGATCACATCCGTCAACTATCACTACTCCATATTCTACTGATCAGATACAATATCTTATTAATCATTCAAATTCATGTGCTATAGTCTTTACAAGTACTTCTGCTGTGTTTGACAATTATTTGCCATCTGATCCTCTTCTCCAATTTTGGAGACAACATCCTATGATTCTTCCTAAAGTCACCCGAAAAGAACCTATTACTGGAGCTACCCTTATATTTACGGATGGATCAAAAAATGGTGTGGGTAATATTACTATAGATAATGTTACAGAAACATTGTTGTTTAATACTCTATCTGCACAACAAATGCAACTATTAGTAGCTATAGACGTATTCAAAACCCACCATGAGCCTTTTAACCTATTCTCTGATAGCAAATACGTTGTTAATGCTGTTCAAAATTTAGAATTAACTGGTTTGATTTCCCTCACTTCCACTATTACTAAATATTTGCAAAGTTTACAAAAACTTATTTGGGACAGAAAAAATCCTTTT
Organism: Sciurus vulgaris; assembly: GCF_902686455.1. Lineage (NCBI taxonomy): Eukaryota > Metazoa > Chordata > Mammalia > Rodentia > Sciuridae > Sciurus > Sciurus vulgaris. Next base: position 5,245,169 of record NC_136474.1, on the reverse strand, counting down.
TTTATTGGGCATGTTCCGGCTCATACTGGCCTTCCAGGTCCTTTAAGTTTATACAATGATTTAACAGACATGGCCACCAGAAACCCACACATCTTTAATACGCTTGAAAATGCAAAAGCTTTTCATTCCAAATTTCACGTAAATGCTTCCACTCTATGCACATGCTATAAAATTACTAAGACAACAGCTCGAGACATAGTCAAGTCTTGTGCTAAATGTGTTACACTTATTCCTAACCCCTCGTTAGGAGTAAATCCAAAAGGCCTCAGCCCAATCATATTTGGCAAATGGATGTAACTCATTATTCAGAATTTGGAAAACTACAGTTCATTCATGTGTCTATTGACACTTTTTCAGGATTTATTATGGCCTCTGTATTATAAAACTGGAGAAAAAACCAAAAATGTAATAACACACTGTTTATACTCTTTCTTCATCCTAGGAGTTACCAAACAAATTAATACAGATTATGGTCCTGGATATACGTCCCAGGCCTTTAAACAATTTTGTTCCACCTTTGGTATTCAACACATCACAGGAATTCCCTATAATCCTACTGGACAAAGCATTGTTGAGTGTGCCAATTTAACGCTTAAAAACATGCTTTATAATCACAAAGGGGGAATAGGCGCATCATACAGATCCCCAAAAGACAAATTGTCTGTTGTCTTGTTCATTTTAAATTTTTTAAATCTTGATTCTGAGGGCCAATTGGCTGCTGACCATCATTCATAGCCTAATAAAAAGAATCTACCTCAAGTGCTCTGGAAGGACACTCTATCAGGACAATGGAAAGGCCCAGATCCAGTATTAATCTGGACCCGAGGATCTGTTTGTGTTTTTTCACAGGATGCACAATCGCCAATTTGGGTGCAGGAGAGCTTGGTCTAGACCTCGACAGAGACCCCAAAACAGGAAGAAGATGAGGAGGCTTCTCCCGCTGATGGTGCCTGCCATTTCTCACCAAGTTAATGGAGGAGACTCACGTGAACTATGGGGGATAGTGAAGATGTGGCCCTATCCTGTACCCCTTACCAACTCCTCTGTTCTATATTCCTCCTATTTTTACAACATTTGGCCACTTTTCTGCAGTCCTCTGTTCTATGGGGAAAAGAATGGTTTGGGTTTTTGTCCATGGGAGGTCTCGTGTGTTGTATCTGTCCTGTGCATATACAAAATGCATACACATCCACACAGAGAAACAGCCATTATTCACCAAGCTCTCGTTGCAATTGATGCTGGCCCATCTCCCCACATCTCGTTAAATATGCTGGACCGGTAGTCAAAGATGGGTAAGATTCATGGGGAGCTCATACCAACCTAAAACAGGAAATGAGGGCTAGAGTCTCATTGTCCAATGACGGGTAAGGATGTTGTTCTGCCGTGGACAACCTAAGACAGTCACGGTCCCTTTTTTAAACAGAAAGGGGGAGTTTTGGCAGGCGAAATCCGGGGCCCAGGGTTACACCACGTGCATCTAAAGATGGCGACTGGCAGAGAGAAAATGGTGTCCTGATTATGCCTGGAGAAAGGCAGGAAGCATTTACAATTGGCTGTATGATAATCAGTTCAGCCGCCTAGTGCATGGACAGATATACTTTACATGTATGCTTGAGTGAATGATTGCTTGACCTTTAACAGGATTGGATGTACATATCTGGTTACAATTGCTTATGCATGAGACTGCTTATATATTGAAGGTGCTTATATATTGAAGGTGTTATTTGAATAAACAGAAAGCTGCTTCATGAACCTCTGAAGAGTACGTGTCTTTTGTCCCGCTGATCGGGCCGTAAGAGCAAGAAGTGGCGCAAGCAGCTTGAATCAACCTGGGCTAAGAAGCAGCGGTTTTCCATATTTTCCCATTTAGTTTTGTTCATACATTGTGTTAAACTACAATTATTGCAGGAAATTGTTCCCCAAGTTTTATTCCATATCCAATTTTCTATCATCAAAGAATAAGAAAACTTCACACATGCAAATGCAAAATAAGTTAAATTTTTATGTTAATGTACTTCAAAAGGTGAAGGGTTAGAGATACTTAGTGAAAAATTTCCAGTCCACACTACAAGTTTACCAGAAACTGCCCACGATTTTCAAATGTTTCCTTGAGGAGATGGAAAATTAATATGTTGTAACATTGGAGGTACTATTGCATTATGTTGCATTCTAATCATTCCATTACCCCATGTGTTTAAGGTGCCATTATGACTATGCCATTTTAATGTATGATTTGACCAACTTTCTATAAATTCAGAGTAATCAGGGCTTCAGTCTACAATTGTTATATTATGATTTTGTATTACTAATTTAGGATGATGATCAAGACACCATTCCCATTCTAAATGATGTAATGATGCTTCAAAATATTTAGCTGAATAAAAGGTAAATGTGCATAAACAAAATGTTCCTCTGAAGTTAAAGATGATGTATTTAAGTATGATTGAGAAGTATTAAATCCTCGAGATGATATCATAACAGTAAAAATGGCAGAATAACCTCAAAAATTTATTCCCCCAGTATTATAAGCATATGAAGATTCATGAGAATGAATAGGTAAACAAAAAGAATGTTCCTATAAACAAGGGAACACCTTCTATAGTCATTCATATTAGAAATGCTTTAAAGATTTTTTATGAAATGAAATATCTTCAAGAAAACTACATTCAGGGGGAGGGAAAAATTAGTATTTTAGTACATACATAAACCTCAGGTTCACTCAATGAAACACCTTGAACTAAAGGATGATTGGGTATGTAAGCCCAATAGGCAAAAGAATTGGCAGCAGACACGTTCACCTGACAGTTGATAACTGTGAGCATGACCAATAAAAGATTAACAGGGTTCAAGGGTTGATTTGCCTTTTGAAAAGTGCATTCAGCCTCTTGAGATAATTTTCTCATCTGTCCCCATGTCGGTAGATCTGCAGTTCTGGTTGTCATCATGAAGATTCTCTGCATTGATAGTTCCTGAAATTGCCAGATGAAGGGATCGCTCACCCTGCAACTTAATAAATCTGGAAGGAACCCAGGAAAGCACCTCCTAAATTCTTTTTTACATCCGTCCCACACCAAATCTTTTGTTAATGCTTCTGCAGCCTCCTGATGTTCTACTTTTCTTTTTACTGCTTCTTGCACTCACAATAAGAATGTAAGAAATGATTCTTGTCGTCCTTGGATGAGACCACTTAAATTTTGTCTTTGTCCCTTAGCATCTCCTACCCATTAAAAGGCTTTTAATGCTAGCACTCGGACTTGATCAAAATGTAAAGCTGGACCTGTGGCTTGGACAGCTGGACTCAAATATGGTCCTTCACCTTCTAAGTCTTCAGCTGTTAGTTGAATATAAGGTTGTTGCTGTGATGCCAAATTTATTTCTGCTTGTTCTAGACAGGCATCAAGATATGCTGTCCCCCACAACAAATATTGTTCAGCTGTAAATATGGATTTTGCCAGATATTTTAAATCCTTAGGAACCAGTAACTGTAGGGACATAACCTCTAAAAGTCATTGAGCATACAGGATTTGAATCCCATCTTCTTTTGCAGCCTTCCTAAGTCTTTTTATATCAGCTGCCTCACATGGATACAATTGTAGAGGGTGAGCAGGTGTTGGATTGATATATACAGAGAAGGCTTGAGGGCACTGGGGAGAATTGAAAGCTGCCTGTGCTTTGATGCTGGATTGGTTCTAATTTGTATTTCTTATATCACATAAGTTTTTATAGGCTTGTAGCCAAGGAGGATTATCCTTCTCAAAGTTTGTTGTACTATGGTAAGGTGGAAGAGGGGGATAGAGTGAAGTGGGTTTCTGTGGTACAACATTGTCCTCTGTTACTGTTGTGTCCTGCACCTCCTCTTTCCCTGTTATGGTTTCCTCTTCCTATTTTAGCTAGGCACCATGTTGTGGCACAGTTTCTTTTTCACTGTCTTGTAACATTATGTTAGTCATTTGTGCCTTGAACACAAAAGGCTCCCCAGTGCTCTCCTCCATATTTAAACTTTCTCCTTCCAAACAGGCTACAAGAGCAGTTAAAACTGGAAACAAAGTGCATGGCACAAGGCTCCTCATTTGTACATCCCATGTTTTCATCTGACTGAGCACTTGCTGCTAGCATTCTAGGTTCCATATCGTATGAGAGTTCATCCAAGAACATACTTTTATCATTATGTCTCAAATATATGCAAGCTCTTTATCACTTACTTTTACTTGCCTACTGTGCAACAATGTTGACAAAAGAGCTATTTGCCCTTTCCTAGCATTAGGGGGTAAATTTCCCACTTCACACAGATCACTCACCTGGCAAGCTTACCTGAACCTCAGCTAGTGCCCTAGTTGTGTACCAGGTGTTGGGATTCAAACCCAAAGCCGGCTGGCAGGATGCAGGAAGGTCAGTGTGATGGTGAATGCACCATGTCAGGAGCCAGGTTCAGGTCACACGGACTTAAGTTTAATGCGGAAAGTTTTTATATTCTCAAGCAGCCAATCAGCAACAGCGGGAGTACCTTCTAGTGTATGGGTATTAGCATGTATCTCTCCTGCTGAGCTCGTGCTCACTCCTTATAAGAGAAGAGGATGTGCCTGCAGTCAGTGTGCCTGAAAGGAGTTTGGCTCACAGCAGAGGTGTGCTTCCTGCTTCTGAGAGGACACAGGTGTGCCTGTTCCATAGTCAAACATCTTTCTTCAAAGCTAATTACTTGGCTTGGGGCACTCCTTCATCTTAACACACAAACACACACACACACACACACACACACACACACATACACACACAAAACACACACACACAAACACACACAATAACCCAAACGCTAAATGAGCAAAGAAACTTAGGAAGAAACTTGAAGGAAGAAATACATATTGTGAATAAATTATGAAAACAATTTCAGTATCTCCAGCATTTACAGAAATGCAAATTAAAATTACAATGAGATTTCTTCCAACACCAGTTGGAATTATCAAGAACAGAAGTAATGATAAATATTAGTGAAAATGAGGTGAAAATTTTTCACTCATTCATTGCTTGCAGTACTGCAAAGTGGTACAAGTACTCTGGAAAGCAACATAAAGATTCCTCAGAAAACTTGGAATGCAGTGACCATTTGACCCAGGTGTCCCACTCATCACTATATAGTCAAAGGATTTAAAATCAGTATACTACAGTGATGTAGTCACATCAATTCTTATAGGAACTCACTTCTCAAAGACTTAGCTAAGAAACCATGATAGGTGCTCCTCTACAAATGAATGGATAAAGAATATATAGTGTATATGTAAAAAAGAATATTACTGTGCAATTAAGAAGAATGAAATTATGATATTTATCGGTAAATGAATAGAATAGAGATGATCATGCTAAGTGAAATAAGCCAGGCTCAAAAAAGTAAAGGTCATATTTTCTCTATCATATGTGGATGCTAACACACAATAAGGGGTGTGGAGGGAATAACAAGTTTATTGGATTAGACAAAGGGGAATGAATTTAAGAGAATTTCATGGGAATACAAAAGACATTCAAATGAAATGGACATAACATTTCTATATTCATCTATGAATACATGAACAGTGAAATTCCATATTATATACAACCACAAAAATGGGATCCCAATTAGAAAAAGTTATATTCCATGCATGTACAATATCTCAAAATATACTCTAAAGTCACATATGTCAAGAAAGAGCAAACAAAAAAGGAGGTAAGGGACCTGGAGTATGGGGAAGGAAAGAAAATGGGAAACTCAGGAATTATTTTGCATATTTTTATATTGGATGAATCATTGAACATGTAACAATAAATCCCATGATAATGTAAAACTCTAATGTGATAATAAAAATTTGGAAAGAATCTAAAATTGGCTAGTGGCATGTTTTGCTAGTCATCAAATAATCCCTAGGTTAAATCTATATTATCAAGAAATAAATTTCATATACTCTCATATAAAGTAATTTTTATGTATTACTATGTGTTTGTGTGTGTGTAATTCACTGCATAAACAAATTTAAGTACAAATTTACATGATTATATCAACAGATGAAGAAAAAACTTTTGACAATATTCAGCACCCATTGGTGTTTAAACTTCTAGAAATAATGATAGAAATGAATTTCTTCAGCATTGTAAAAGCTGTGTATGAGGAAGTCAATACCAAATTCATATTGAATGGAGAAAAAAATAAAGCATCTTCTCTTAAAACAAGAATAAAACAAGAATATAAACTCTCACCACTCCTATTCAACTTGCAATTCAAGCCAGAGAAATCAGGCAAGAGAATAAATCTAATGGCATGCATATAGGAAAAATGAAGTCCATTTGTCTCTCTTTGCTGATGATATATACCTTTATTTAGAAGATTTAAAATGCTACATTAGCATATTTCTAGCTGATAAACAAATTTACTAAAGGAACTATATACAAGAACAACATACAAAAATGAATAGCATTCCTACATTGGAAGAGAAAACCCGCTGATAAAGAAATTGGGAAAAAATATCTCAATCACAATACTCTAAAAAAATACTTAGGAAAAAATCTAACCTGGGAGGTGAAAGACATCAACAATAAAAACTACAGAGCACTGAAGGGAAAAAATGAAGACCTTCTCAGTTAGAAATAGTTCCCAAGTTCTTGAATAAGCAGAATTAATATTATCAAAATTTTATTCTGCCTAGAGCAGTAAACAGATTCCATGCAATCCCAACCAAACTATCAGTGGCATTCTCCACAACACACACTGACAGAAAAGCAGTTCTAAAATTTATTTGGACAAATAAGTGACATAGAAGAGCAAAAGCAACTCCCCCCCCCCAAAAAAAAGTGATGTTGAAAGCATCACAATAACAGATATCCATTCAAGTTTTAGAGTTTTATTATAAAAACAGCATTCTTTTGGTTCCAAAACCCACCTTAAGACGAATGGAATATAAAACACAGAAAAATCCACATAGTATGAACTGGTATGTGATAAAAGTACCAAAATATATGCTGGAGAATAATGAAAATTTAACAAATGGTGCTGTGAAAACTAGATTCATATGTAGAAAAAAAAATGAAAAGACTCATCCCTATCTCTCACCCTGCATCAAAGTCAATTCCAGTGAATCAAAGACTTAGGAATTAGGGTAGAAGCTCTACATCTGCTTAAAAATAATGCAGCCCCAACACTGCAACATATTGACAAAGGCATCAACTTCCTAAACAAGACTTTGAAAGCACAAGAAATAAAATGAAGAATAAATAAGTGGAATAAAATCAAATTTGAATACTTCTGTAAAATGAAGGAAATGAGAATGTGAATAGAGAGCATACTAACATGATAAAATATTTTCCATCTGCTCTTTGGACAAAAAATTAATATACAGAATACAAAAAGAACTAAAAAGTGAACCTCCCCAATTAGTAAATTGGCAAAAATCTCTAACCAGGCACTGTTCAAAATAAGAAAAACAAATGACCAACATATATATGAAAACATGTTCAATATGTCCAGCAATCAGTGAAATGCAAATCAAAATTACATGGAGAAGATAGTCTATTATTAATGTGCCCTTGCTTTTTTTCTATACTTCAATAAAATTATTAAATTCCAAAGGAAATAAATAAAAATTTTTATCTCACTCCACTTACACTAACATTTATCAAGAATAATGTGGGAATACACATATCAAACAACATTTAGAGGGAGAAAGGAAGAATAAAATTTATTGAAGTAGAGAAAGGAGGATTAAGGGAAAGGAGGTAGATGGGAATAGGGCAGACAATAGAATTAAACAGACAATGATTTATTGTTTCTTTATGAATACATGGCCCGTTTAACTCCACATCATGTACAGCACAAGAATGAAAAGTTACACTCCACGTTTTATAATATGTCAAACACACTCTACTGTCATGTATATCTAAAAAGAATATTAAAAAAGGATAATGTGGGGGAAATGTCCACTTATGCAGTGCCTGTTGGGCAGCATATAAGTATAACCATTCTGGAAAACTGTGTGACTATCCCTTTCAAAACTTGGAATAGGAGCAATATCTGATCCAGTTGTCCCACCCTTCAATATATGTATGGATTGAAAATCAGTCTACTATAGGGACACAACCATACCATCATTTATGATAACATGATTCACAAATTGTGAACACAATAACCAAATTACAGAAGCAGCCCACATACCCATCAACAGTCTAAGGGACAAAGATAATATGGATGTACATACCAAATGGAGTTATACTAAGTCACACAGAAGAATAAAATGATGGCATTTTGTGGAAAATTGATGAAACTGAAGAACATGATTCTATGTGAAATAAGACACACTCAGAAAGCCAAGGGTCAAATATTTCCCCTCATATGTGAATACCAGATAAAATAATAGAAAATGAGAAATCCAATAAAATTAGGAGAGCCATCTCTGGAGTAGAGGAAGGGATTATATGGAAGGAGGAAGGAAAAAAGTGAGATGAAAAGTAGAATAAAACAAACCAAACTCTCTTATGTACACATATGAATAATGTACAGTGAAGTTCAATTTTAAGTATATCTATAATATGCTGATTTAAAAATCTATAAATGAGATCTTCTTTAGGTCACAGGGAGCTGCTTCCCCTGAGGTCCCTGCCACACATTCCCATAGGTGTATTTTATGGGTGCCTTTGCTGCTCATGCCAGCGCTGACCACCAGAAGTTTTTTACCCTAGTGCTCCTGCTGTAGGCACTGCTACCACAGCCCAGATGTAGTCTCTTGGGGCAGACCTTCCCCTGATGCCACTGTCACAGGTGTTGTTGCTTTTGTCGCTGTCCCAGTTGTGATCATCCGGATGTCTACTGCCCTCCATGCTGTCTGGGATCCCGGGTTGCCATGTTCACTGCTGACACCACTGCTGCTATCACTGACAGCACTGCCATCAAAGTCACTGAAAATCACTGGAGGCCACCTGAAGGTCTTTACTCTGGTGCTGTTGCAACTGCAGCTACAGCTGACCCCACTGCCACTGCTATCTCAGTGCCCCCACCTGCTGCCATCACCACTGACATCTATAGCTGCTGCTGAACCCCTGCCTGCTGCTGCCATCTCCTGCTGCTGTCACTTCCACATTTGCCCAGGAGTCCACTGCCAGGGAGACATCAGGGTTGGTTGTACATGGTCACATCCATTTTGAGAGTCTGGCCAGAACCTGGGAATTTTCTTGAGTGTCAGAATATTTTGGTGCCACAGCCATATAGGGTTGCAGTTTCCCCTGTTTAGGGACACTGGCCAGGAGCTACAGATTCAATGTCAGGGTGCCTATAACTCTGGCTACAACTGGAGTATTCCTCCTGGAAATGCAGGTTGCTGCCACCTAGTTACTCTTTCTCAGAATTACTCATCCCTTGTGGTGTCTTTCCAAATTCAAGTGGCATCGTGATCTTAAGATTGCAATATGACTAAAATCAGAACCTCTGAGGCCCACATTGGTGAGATATTTACTGGGTCAGCCAGGGCCTGTCTGGGCCAGGAAGTCTTGTGGAAATTAAGAGACAGTGCTGAGAAACTTTTGGTTACTAGCAAAGATAGTTGTTCAATTTTCTACCAAGATTTACCTCATTTTTATTTTTTTCTTCTCTAACATCTCCTTCCACCATATTTGGAGCAGAATGTTTTTTTAAGCTTGAGGACAGTGATATATTCATGGTGTTTTGCATTTTTGCTGTGTATTCTGTACATTCTTATGTTTTTACTTTTTTATTCTCTTTGTATGTATTCTTCCTCTCACCTGTATATTTTCCTAATTTCTTTCTCACTTTTCTCCACTAAACAACCAATCTCTTTGTATCATCTTCCACTCTTCCTGTTAAGTTTTTCTTCTAACATATTTCTTGATTCTTCATGAACACCATTTCCTGCACTGTTTCTGTTCTTCCTTTGTCTAATATTTGAGATTTTAAACAAATTGGCAAATTTTCCATCTTATTATTGACAGTGAATGAACTTGTCATTAATGTTTATAGGAAGAGAGCAGTGGATGACTTACTGGGAGCTATTAGCTTTGAACTTCTACATTGTTTGTACTGGGTGTTGTTGGTTTTGTTCTCCCTCTTAAAGACAGGATACTGGAAATCTTTAGTGCCAAGGTAAAAGCTGAACTGCCTCACAACTATACAACTAGATGGGAAAACACACAATAACATGAAGAAACAAGGGAACAGTATGCCACAATCAAACCAAGATGCCCCAATAAGAGAAGCCACTGACAACACAATAGAAGAAATGTCCAAGAAGTAATTTAGAATGAACATAATTAACCTGATCTGAGAAGTAAATAATGGTGTAAAGGGTGAAATCAAAGAGAAAATAGAGGATGTGAAAGATCACTCCAATAAAGAGTTAGAGATTGTAAAAAAAAATAATAACAAGCAGAAATTATTGAAATTTAGGAATCAATAAATCTAATTATAAATTATTTGGAAAACAACAACAGTCTAGACTATTTGGAAGACAGTATCTAAGACAATGTAGACAAAATATTAAATATTGAAAAAAGTCAACCATGCAGAGAACATGATAAAAATCCATGAAAACAATTTTCAAGAATTATGACAAAACATGAAAAGACCAAATGTAAGAGTTGTCAGGATAAAAGAAGCAGCAGAGATACAAACCAAATGAAAGAACAATCTTTTCAATGACATAATATCAGAAAATTTCCCAGTCCTGAAGAATGAAATGGAAATCAACACAGGTGGCCTCCAAATGTACAAAACTACAGCAGACCTGTACTGAAACACATAAAAATGAAAATGACTAAAATATAAAATAGGGATAAAATCTTAAATTTCATGAGAGGAAAAAAGCAAATTATGTACAGGGGAAGCAAATTCATAAGTCAACTGTTTTCTCAGCACTGCTCCTCAAAGCTAGGATGTCATATAACTGCATATTCAAGCTTGGAAAGAAAATGGATGCCACCCGAGAATTACTTTTAATTTTTAAAAATTTGTTCTAATTAGGTGTACATGAAAGTAGAAAGTATTTATACATTTTGATAAATCTCACATAAATAGAGTGTAATCTCTCATTATTCTGATTATACATATTGCATGATTACAACTGTCACAGTTGTACATTTACATAAGGTAATAATGTCTGTCTCACATTCTCACATTACAGTCATTCTTTCCCCTCCTCCTTCACTTTCCTATGCCTAAAATAAAGTAACTCTATTTTTCCCTATTCCCCCTATATTGTAAATTAGCTTCCACATGTCAGAAAAAAATTCATCTTTTTTTTTTTTGTGGTTTAGCTTATTTCATTTAGTATGTACCTTTTAACTTCATCCTTTTACAAGACAATGCCAGAATTTAATTTTTCTTTAAAGCTGACTAATAATCCATTCTGTGTGTGTGTGTGTGTATATATATATATGTATATATATATATGTCATTGAAAAGATTGTGCTTTCATATATATATATATATATATATATATATATATATATCACATTTTCTTTATCCATTCATCTGTTGAGGGGCATCTAAGTTGGTTCCATAGTTTAGCTATTGTGAGTTTAGCTTCTGTATACATTGATGCTGCTGTGTCCCTATAGTAAGTTGATTTTAAGTCCTTTGGGTATAAACCAAGTAGTGGGAAAAGTATATCAAATTGTGATTCCATTCCAAATTTTTTGAAGAATCTCCATACTGCTTTCCATAACTTTTTAAACATTTTACAATCTCACCAGCAATGTATGAGTGGACCTTTTCCCCCACATTCTTGCCAACATTTAGAGTTGCTTATATTCTTTATAATTGACATTCTGTTTCCAGTGAACCTGTCTTGGAATCAATGGACATAGAGACCCAAAGGACTTCTTACTTTCACTCATCTGTCAAGCCCTATGTGTACAGGGGAAGTTCTCATTTTCTCTGGTCTTCAGATGTTAGATAGACTTCTACTTCTTTTTAGATAGTAGCCCTCATCTACCCCTCAGTGGCATCCTGAAACACTTCAACTTTCCCATGAACATTGGTTCATAGACGTGGAGACACAAACTGAGGTTACTTCCCTTGCTAAAAAACAATCTGCTCTGGAGAGCAATGGTAAGCTGAACAGTGCAGAAACACAGACCATGTGTTCATGTTTTAAAACCCTGGAGAGTTTCTTCCTCAACAGCAATGAAACTCAGGCAGAAATGGATGACTTTCTTTGGGTCGCTTTGGCATGAAACACAATGGATTCTCAGTTTAGCTTTGTAGAAACTCAGACTTGTGCTGAGCTGCATGTAGTCTTCAAATTCTAAAGGTGAAGTCCAGGTTGGATGGACCTTATTATTTTCTTCCATATGTAGAAAATGGGGAGCAGGGATAACAGCCCTAATCCCGTTTTATGTAGCTGATGAAACAGTTGCTTATAAACATAAACTTTTGTATAAATATTAGTGTATTAAGAAGTGTAAGATGTTCATCTAAAAAAGGGAAAAACTAAATCAAATTAAAATCCAGAAATAAATAACATGACCCAAAAAACAAGTCAAAATTTAATAATAAACTTGAATATTAATGGGCTAAACTCATTAATCAATGGATGTAGATTTGAAGATTGAATTATAAAACAAGTCCCAACAATATGCTGTCTACAAGGGACTCACTGAATAGACGAAGACATCCACAAACTGAAGGTGAAAGAAAGGGGAAAAACAACCCTACCACTCATATGACACTCACATGGATTACATAAGCCAGCAGATATCTCCATCCTCATATGAGATAAAGTGTACTTTAAGCCAGAGTTAATCAGAAGGGACACAGAAGGTTATTTCATTCCCTGAAGATAATTACAAAGCAGCAAGACCCAGTGATTGTAAATATTTGTGCTTCAAACAATGGAGCATCTATGTATATCAAAATTTCTTCTCAAATTCAAAAACCAATTAGACCACAGCAAAATTATATGGGGTGACTGTAAAACACCTTTCTCACTACTGGACAGATCTTCTAAAGAAAAACTAAATAAAGAAACTGTAGAATTAAATAATATAATCAATAATTTAGACAAAATCTACATATGTAGAATATTTCATCCATCAAAAAGTGAATACACTTTTTTCTTGGCAGCACATGAATTCTTCTCTAAAATAGATAATACCTTACACCACAAAGCAATTCTTAGTAAATATAAAAAAAGAGATAATATTTTGCATTCTTTGAGATCATAATGGGCTCAAATTAGAAATCGAAGATAATAAAATGAAAGCTACTCTAATCAATGGATATTGAATAATACACTGTTGAATGATGGATGGATAGTAGAAGAAATCAAGGATAAAATGGAAAAAAATGCTTAGTTATATGAGAATACCAAAGCAACATATCAAAATGTCTGGGACACTATGAAGAAAGTAGTAAGAGAAATGTTCATTGCATTGAGCTCATTTATTAAAGGAATAGTCAACAAATAAATGACCTAACATTACATCTCAAACCCCAGAAAAAGAGAAGTAAACCAACATCAAAAATGAGAAGAGAATAAATAATTAAAATAAGAGCTGAAATCAATGAAATTTCAACAAACAAAAAATTGAAAAAAATTGAAAATCCATAAAGTTGGTTTTTTTGAAAAAAATTAAAATTATCAAACCTTAGACACACTAAAAAACAGAAAAAGATAAAACACAAACTAAAAAATATGTGTGATGAAAAAGAAAATGTCACAACAGACACTACTGAAATACAGAAGATGATTAGAAAATATTATAAAAATTTGTACTCCAATAAAATGGAAAATATTGAAGGAATTGACAAATTTATAGACATATAAGACCTACCTGAAATGAATCAGGAGATCAAACATGATATGAATGGAAAACTTTCAAGTAAATGAACAGGAAAAAACATTAAAATCTATCCAGACAGATTCTCAACTGAGTTCTACAAGACCTTCAAAGAAGAAATAACAACAATACTCCTCAATATTTCCATAAAATATAAAAGAAGGGAACCCTTCTAAACTCATTCTATGAGGCTAATGTCACCTTGGTTCCAAAATCAGACAAAGACACATCAAGGAAAGCAAATTTCAGACCAATATCTCTGATGAACATAGATGCAAAAATTCTCAATAAAATTCTGGCATCATAGGATCATCTTAATAGATGCAAAAACATCATTTGACAAAGTACAGTACAAAATACAGTGTCCTTTTATGTTCAAAACACTGGAAAAACTAGGAAGAATACCTCAAAATCTTAAAAATCATATTACTAAACCAAAGAACAACATGATTCTAAATTTAAAAAAATTGAAAGCATTTTCTTTAAAAACTAGAAAAAGACAAGGATGCCTTCTTTCACTAGCTTTATTCAATATTGTCCTTGAAACTAGTCAGAGCAACTAGTTTCTTCAGAAGGAAGAAATTAAAGGCATATATATATATATATATATATATATATATATATATATATATATATATATATATATATATGAATTCAAAGTATGACACTTTGCCAATGATATAATTCTATAATGGGAAGATCCAAAAATCATCCAGCATTATCTTCTAGAAGTAGTAAATGAATTCAGCAAAGTAGCAGGTATAAAATCAACAAAAAAAAAGTGCTTCTTCTCTCTGGAACTTTGGATCTTTGTCTTTTTATAAAATTTTGCTTATGAAATGAAAATTTTTGCTGAAAGAAGTTTCTCTGAAAGAGAAAAAGCAAACTAACCTCTTGGTTTCTGGTACAAAGCTAGGTGGCTTGGTTTCAGGATGAAATGATGCTGCATATTTTGAGATACGTCTTCCATGAGGAAGGGGTCCAGGAGGTTGGAAGTGGCAGCACAGTCTGTGTGTGGCAGCACAGTGTCAGGAGTGCAGTGCCTTGAAGATGACTCATCTCCCTTCCTTGGGGATAATTCTACCCTAAAAAGAGAAGAAACTATATGTAGACCTCTGGCTGCAAATTGCCATGATAATTTTTGCTACAAACTGAAATGAACAGCAGTTTTCCCCTCGTTATAAAGAATATTTTGATACCTCAATTACTCTCAGTTTCACTCTTATAGTTGGAGAAAACTGCATATTGCATATTTTTATGTGTAGTGGGGAAAGTGGAGAAGATAAATATTTAAGAATCTCTTTTTTTGGAATGATTTTGCACATCAATTTGCATTATAGTTGACTCTAGTTTTCATCTGGAAACATTTAAAGTTGTTCTCATTTTGCATGATGCCAAAACTATCCATTTAATTTTTAAAATTCTTTTTCTCTGTTGGCCTCAACTTATGATTTAAAGACTTTATCCTGCCTATGCAAAGGAATTGTAAGTATCAAATACATAAAACTTAGGAGCTAATACTGTTTACACATTAGGGAGAACACTATATATATGCAGCATCATTCTTACTATCATCCAGCATGTCCATATGAAAAAGATATCTAAATGTTTTACTAATTATGTAAAACTAGTGATTCAGAGCACTTGGACTGGTCTGCTTGATTTATGCCTCCCTCCCTGAAGTTTATGTTCACAGGCAATAATCATATGGAAGAATGAAGAGGATTAGAAACACAGAAATAGATGCAAAATTTTATTTACAAACTAGAAATACTAAGCCCTGGAGATCTGCTCATGGTATAACTTTTGTTCTCTTGTTCTCCAAGCAATTACATCCTCCTATATAGTCCTCTTGGATTTGCATCCTGGTGATTTTTGGGGTATACAGATTCAATTATCTTCTATTTATCTTCTAGCCTTAAACCTGAATGTCACTTCATGAACACTTACTCTTCCATTCCACACGCTGCAGGTATATATTAAAAATTCTTCTAAATATTTATACATTAGAGTACTCTTTAGGGTTGAGAATAAAAATAGCAATACACAAAATGTATTTATCAAGGTAAAATAGCAGTACATAAAATGTACTTATCAAGGTAGCTAACACATGTTCCAGGATATTCAAGAAGAGTTTGTAATGAAGATCAAAACTGCTGTAAGTAGTTACTATCTACCTACTTTTACATATATTCCTAATTTTTGTTTTTAGTGCATTTGTTTTTATTTTAATGGCATCTTTCATTTTCATTTATTTTTTTAAAAGTGATCAAAAGAAAAACCTGAAATACCATCAATATTGCACTATATGTAATATGTAAAACTTTCCATATTCTGAGTCTTAGCATTTGAATACATGGAAATACTTTATAGAAACATTTGGCTTTAAATTGCACAGATCACTATAAGCATTATTGATTATTCAAGAGTGATCTTGCCAGCAAAGAGATGATTATATGGGATTATGCATAAGATACACTTTACTCTATGCACAAGTAGCATTTTAAATTGCTAATACATTGTAATCATTATTTATCAATTCAAGAGCTCTAATAGTCACACACTAATTTTAATTGAAATGTTTCTGTTGAGAACACTGAATAAAATTTTTATCAAGAATTTTTTTATGTAAATATCAGCAAGATTCATCTCATATTCATATGTGAACACAGCATAACACAGGTTTTTTTCCCCAGCACTACCTCATTTCCTCCCATGCTCTGTTCTTCTCTATACCTTTTCTCTACTATATTGATCTCTCTAATACTTTCATGGGAGTCACCATCATTGTTTTTCCTTTCAAACATCAGCATATGAGAGAGGATATTTAACCCATAACTTGTGCCAGGCTTATTTACCTTAGCATGGTGTTCTCCACCTCCAATCATTTACAAACAAAAAACAAAATTTCATGCTAATTTTTGACTGTACAGAACTCAATTGTGCATATATATTTATATATATTTACATTATATATATAAAACGTTCTTTATCCATTTATCTTTTGACAGGAATTTTGATGGTTTCATAACTTGGCTATTAACTGTGCTAATATGATTATTGATATGAATAAAGATATTGACATTTGATGGCATAGAAAAATTGACAAAAGATATTGTAACTAATAATTGATAGTAACAGAATTTATATTTTGATAGTTGTTGTCCTCAGATTATTGCCCAAATAATGTTATTTTTTTTCAAACATTTTTATAGCACATTAGAACTCTGTTTTGTCTCAGGATCCACTTGGAGGAAGAAGTGAAAGAAAAGTACAGGTTACCTCTAAATTTGTACTACAGTTTCAACTATAATTCTGTATATTATGTGTGTGTGTATACATATATATATATATAAAAAGTTCCTTTAAATTTTCATTTAAAAGATATGTTAAATTCACCTTAGCATACCATACAAACCACTTCTTACAGATTGCAAATTCATGATATTCAATTATTCACCCATTCACACACACTTCCTTACATATCACACAATGTACCCACAACACAACACTCTGCATTCACAACATGCAGACACACCTCCTTAAGCATCATACATAGTCACTAACACACTAAAACACAGGAAAACAAAAATGACACACAAAATGTATAGCACCCACTGCCCACAACACAGCAAGCACAACACATGTACATCCACTCACACACTATACACATATCATGTACACAAAGTTTACTACACACCCACAATGCTCCTTGATTTACTGGAGATTACCATGGCTCGTCACATGGTCAGTGTTGGGAAAGGTGTGCAACATGTGTCCTGTATGTTTGACTGCAGATCAGGTTTCTCTGCTGTGGGGAGGCCCTGAGGGAGCCTTGAAATCTGGAGAAGGGGCTCAGCTCCCCTGTGGCTCCCTGCCAGGCTTTACTGAACCATATCTAAAAGTGGCCTTGAATGATAAACTGAGGGCCAAAGTCCCAGCCCAGGTGATGCCACTCAGCCCAGACACACCTGGATGCCCTCAGTAATGAACCATGCCCCATGACTCAGCATTCCTCCCAATTAAGTTTATGTTTAAGTTAATGGAGTCCATTAACCCCTCACCTACACAAACTGTCCATCTGTTGGCCAGGTTCATGGAATTCCCACCCAAGGACCCTGCCTCAAGTCCTTCCATTTCTATCCTAAGCTGAGCTCCATATGTAGACTCCCACAATGCAGAACTGAGGAGGGGAGACTAAGCATGGGGTGGGCATCCTGGCTCACAGTCCCTTCCCTCCAGACTCTCTCTCAAGCCCTGACTGTGCCCAGCAACCTACCCTGAAGACCAGGAGAAGCTTGGTGGGGCTGGGACGTGGGGGCTCCAGATCATTAGCAGAAATTGCTTTGGATCCTGGCACAGGGAGAAGGAGGGTGCAGAAACCAGGAGGGAACTGAGAAGACACTGACAAGTGGGACATCCCAGTCATACGTTGCTGATGACTACTTGCTGTGCACTGGACATGAGAAGTTCCTCAGTGTGGGGCTGAGGGTCAGCAGGTTGGGGACCCATTGGAGTCCCCACAGGGAAGCAAGCACTGGGGAGGACTTTTGTCTTCCTTGGGCCAAAGAATCTGTTGTCTTTTCTGACAGGAATAGGGCCTTGCCAGGATCAGAAATTAGAGAAAAATAAATTTAATCACAATTTGACCAAAGTGAGGAAGAAACTGACCTGCCAACACTGTCCACAGCAGCAATGCCATACAAATGATCAGAACCAGGAGAACCCCAGGGACATGTAAGGAACACGTCAGTGCCCCCAGCACTGCCTTTCTTCCTGGGCCAGGCTGTAGTCATTCCAAGTTTTCCTCCAGGGAATGGGATGGTAGCCGGCAGGGAGCTGGGACCTTGGAAGCAAATGTCAGGCATGGACAAAAAAGCAATTTTGAGTTTCTTTGAAATTCTTTCATTTTAATCGAACCTTATCACCACCTTCCCTCTAGTCCATCCTGCAGTCTTGAGGGTTGTGGGGCTCCTAAACATCTGGTCCTTTAAGTGGCGATCCCCTCAAGGGCACACAGAGTTTGTGAAGAGCCAGCAGCAGAGCTGCCTAGAGGATTCCATAGTGAATGGCTGGGGAACCTCTTGGAAGCCTGGATAGCGCCTGGTTTGATAGTGTCAGAACCTGGATAGCCTCACTATCAAAATTTCTCCCTCCTGAGCAACTATTTTTGAAGACATTGCTAATTGTCCACCAAATAATCTGGGTCCATTTTGCGTGGATGGACATGTCAGGTCCCATAGTCTGAATGGGTTCCTTCTCAAAGAGAAAGTGACAACTGTAGGAGTCAGTAGAAAAGATGCTTTTAGACAAAGTAAGCACCAAAACAGGCTCAGAGAGGGTGGTTATTCAACTTATCATAACCTGGAATACTGAAGCACGTGCCTGGGTTGGGTGCAGTGGTGCAGCATGTGGGCTTTCAGTGGATAGTGGACCTGGTCAGCAACTGCCCTTTTACACATCACAGACGCCAGGTACCCTGGCTGCAGTCTCTGTCCTGTCCAAGTACCCAGGACCACCTTTCACTTCATGGGGCTGCCCTTTTCTCAGAGCTCTGTGGGTGTCCAAGATGAATGTCCCTGTTATATCTGTGAGAATGTTTGACTCACAGAAATTTCTCAGACATACATACTGTCTCACTCACCATCCTCCCCAATCTGTGTGCATCCATGGATTTGCTATCTGAGCCCCACCCTTTCCTCATCCTCCCTTGAGTATATACACCTGGGTGCAGTCTCAAAACCAGACACTTTCTCTAAAGGTGGAGCTGAGAGCTCCCACATCTTCTCTTCCTCATCCACTTCTTCAGTCATGTGACTCCTGCAGTTCTAGTTGGAATTCTCTCTATAATGGCATTAGGCTTCCAGGTGGTCCAACTCTGAAGTCAATGAGGCATTGGCATAGTGACCAGGTGACCCTGAATACTACTTCACACCAAGGGTCATTGGAAAGCATTCCAAAGAAAGAATTAAATTATTTCTTTATTGTAATACAAAACAACAACCATTGCCATGAAAACGTTGTGTAAGGAGGAGAAGAGGCATGAGGAAATAATGCCCTGCATGTGCCCCACCCAAGACAAGCACCCTGAGCCATGAGACATCTCTGTGGCTTGCAAGAAGAGAGATGGAGGCCAATGAAAGTAGCAATGCTTCACACATTCCACTGCCAATGCTAATCAGAAAGCCATATGACAGATGCTCAACTCCAACTGTAACCAGCATAGACAAGGACTTGACTCACTTGGCAGTGCTCAGTCAGGCCATTTACAAGGAGGTTCAGATACTCCTACTATCTGGGTTTACCAAGAGTTCACACTGCTTTGCATCTGGAGGAAAACATATATTTCCATTGAACTTTCACTACAATCCTTTCCTCCCTGCCATGGCAGAAGTGCCTCAAGTCTCTGTCATTCCTCAATCCATCAGTGTCAGACCATTTTTTTCTCTAGTTATGGTCCCCATAATTCTGTTTATTACACCAATATATTGGACAAACTGTCTCAGACCTGAGCAGGAGCAAAATCTGTAGCCACATTCCCAGCCAAAGACAAAAAATGCCCCAGCCTACACTGTCCCTCAAAGACTCAGAAGATACAGAACCTACCAAAAGGGCACTACACAAGAGACATCAGACCTCACCAGGCAGTGTGCATGAGTCTTTGTCTGAGTGTGGTCATGGGGTTTCAAAATCCACAGAGCGTTGTGCAGTGGCCACGTCAGTAATTCCAGCTACCAGGAGTCTGAGGATCCAGGATTCCATTTTTGAGGGCTGCCTGGAACACTTAGTGAGACACTATTTTAAAATTAAAAAAAAAAAAAACTGGCAGAGAACCCCTGGGATCAACACACAGTACCTCAAATCAACAAATGCATGTTTATTCTTAAACATCTATAGATGGATATGCCAGGAGCCACCATCAGGGCCCAGAATGAGGCTGGACCTCCAGTTAAGGAGGTGAGTCCCAAGAAGCACCAGCCTCACCCTGCCTCACACACCTGGCCCTGCCCCTCACACAGCTGTCACTTGAGCTCTGCTGGTTGATTCCAAATGCGGAAAACATATATTTCCATTGAACTTTCACTACAATCCTTTTTTTTTTTTTTTTTTTTTAGGTGCTGTACTCAACTTGTCAAGGCTGGGTTCAGTCCTGGATGAGGTCTGAAACTGAACTATGGCTTTGGGCCTCCTCTCCTCTGTATAAACAAACTTATCTGTGCTCCTTGAGCTAAAGCTAGGAACTTCCAAATCTCTGAGCCCACCAACCCATTGCCCTTCTTCTGGGACAATGATTTGGCAGACCATGCCTGTCATCTAACTGGAATACCCAGGCAGAGCAGCCTTGAAAGCCATAGAACAGACCCTGACACATCATTAATCAACTCCTGTCTGAATCCTCCCCTGGAGGGTGCTGGCTATACACGCAGATTGTGACCTCCTGACAGACCCACCTGGGTTTTGGTACCTGTTCTGCACCTTGTTGCTTGGGTACCACTGACCAAGAGACATCAACCCCCTGAGCTTTCTCTGCCATTTGAGGTGATCAAAGTTCCCTTACAGACTTGAGGCAGATGTTACATGACCACAGGTTTGTAGAGCATCCTGCAGTACTCAGGGCATAACAAGTGGCCTCAGCAATTAAAACCCTGCACTTCTGGCTCCCCAGCAGGATGGATATGGGAGTCTCTCCTTCCGTCACACCCTCACGTAGGAGCTCACATCGATTTCCCTGTCCCTGCACAATTCCCTTCCTGCCCCACACCCCCATGTGCTGCTTATCCACCTTCTCTTCCTCTCCATCCAACTTCCAGAGCTTGGCTCCCCCTGGAGAATCCAGAACACCCAAAAGGAGGCTACGTCCCACTGGCAGGGTTTGTCTTGGGGAGATGTTCAGTCCTACAGCTCAGAGAGAACCGAGTCTGGCCTCGAGGATGATGAT
The DNA here is from genome assembly GCF_902686455.1 of Sciurus vulgaris. Taxonomy (NCBI): domain Eukaryota; kingdom Metazoa; phylum Chordata; class Mammalia; order Rodentia; family Sciuridae; genus Sciurus; species Sciurus vulgaris. The sequence goes on along the minus strand of NC_136474.1, from coordinate 5,223,427 downwards.
GCCAGCTCTGTGGCTGTGCCCCTTTGGGGTTGGCACACAGTCATGGCCTGGGCAGGGATGAAGGATTGGACTGTTCAGAAGAATCTCCAGGGCTGCTAAGAGAGTGCTACAGAGACTGGAAGAAAGCAATGAAGAGCTCTCCAGGAAGAGGCAAACAGGCAGAGCAGAACCCCTTATGGGTGACTACTGCCATCATGCAGCATACAAACAAATGTTCCCCAGAGAACTAGCTTAGGAATGCCAAAGTCTTCCACTACCACTTACCTGTGCACAAATGCAAACAAATCCATGGTCAAACTGCAGAACCACACATGTGCAGAGCCATGGATGCCTTGGCAGAGTCCATCCCACAGTATCTGCTCCAGCTCCCAAGTTGGTCTCTGCAGTTGAACTGTGACTTTTCACTGCATCCAGTTTCCCTGCTGCTTCATTTTCACTCTTCACCACTGGAATGCTTCCTCCCTGGCCTGAAAAACAATTTCCACATCGTGTTTACTACACTGTTCATGGACACATTTTGCCTTATGCATGAACACCTCCTCCTCCCCTTTCAAGAGTTTCACAATTTCTACATGTGGTCCAGTGCCAGAGCTTCATTTGATTGTTCTGTCTGTATCAGTGACCACAGGATGGTGAGCGTGGGTCTGGGGTATGTGATTTTCCAATTTCCAATGAGCATTCCAAGTTCTTCCCACTGGTTCCTAGGACATGTTGCATGTTTGGAATTGTCCTTTTCAACTCCTCCTCACTGGAATTTGGTATTTTGATTTTAAGAAATGCCTTTGCCCATGAGGAAGGTGCCATCTAACCTTCTGGCCCTGCTTGAATTTATGTTGCCAGGACTGGTCCTCAGGCCTCATAAGGGTGTAAACGTGTCCCTTTCCTGTCTGTATTCAGTGAATTCTCTTTATCCTGAAGTCCCTGTGGATTGCTCTGCATGGAAAAAATATGTGATATTCTAAAGCTCTGAATTCAGATCCAGAGGAGGCGAGCAGAACCAAAGCCCAGCTCTGCACAGGATTTTGGTTTCTCAAAACGGGAGCACCAGAGAGGCCACAGGAGAAAAATAATAGGATGGAAAAGAAGGTAGGAGGAGCCTGGTGAGCACACTGGAACCTGGTGGGGAGCAGGAAATGCAGTGGCTGGAGGAGGATCCAAAGCTGGGATATTGATGAAGTGAGTCTTGCACCAAACCAACTCATTTCTGCTGCACATCCCTACATGTATTGTGCCTGGTAAACTGTTTATAGAAGCCAGTGCTGGCCATGAACAGGGCTGAGCTCTTGGACATGTCAGCAGACTCTGAGTTTCAGAGGGAGAAAGTGAGTGAAGCTTCTCTGGGCTACTGTTCTCAAACCACCAACCTGAGGATTACTGCACAGTCCTGCTATCATCTCTGCTCAGTACTATCCTGAGCCATGTTCACACACACTCAGTCTTGCTATGACCCCTGCTCTGCTCAGGACTCACCTGAGTCACATCCACAGTCATCCAGTTTGGCTATCACCCATAGTCGGGATTCACCTGAATCACAGTCACAGAAAAACATGACCCAGCTATATTCAGTTCCCTTCCTGGCTCTGCCCAACCCAAGTCACATGAGGCATCTACAACACAGAAATTGTCAGCCACTGAGGGCTGGTGTATTCTTTGTTGCATTAACTCCATTTAATACAATAATTGAGCAAAAGTTAATAATGTGGAAAAATGTATCTAGAATTTGTTCCTGCACTACAATCTAGTAGCCATTCCACTAGGAAGAGACAATTTTACTTCATAAAGGAGCCAAATGCAACAAATATTTCTTTGATTTGTTTTATGTTATTTATAAATGACAATATCCACCACCATTCTTGATAGAATTGTACTCACCTATCAGTCAATGATGGCTCAGGGGAAGTCTCTGTGAATAGAGAACAGTGAACACTACCTATGAGCCTGATCTTGTCCCTGGTGTGCCATGGCCACCATCAGATAACTATAGACTCAGAAGTGCAGCCAACCGAAAACTGGTGGTGATCAGCATTTGATCCTTGGAATCCACCATGGAGAGATAGTGTCGTAAGATAATCAGTGAAGCCCAAGCCACATATCCTCTGCACCAGGGAAGTTAATAATGAGCTCAGAACTGTTCTCAGAGAGCCTGGTGATTGACATCCACTCAAACACAGGTAGGTGAAGTTGAGGGAACCTGGGGGCCTGTGAAGTTCCAGAAGGGCTACGGGGCATGGAGCAGCACAGGGAAAGGTTAAGAACCTAAGAAAGGCCTCCATCCAGTCAAATCACACCTTTATCCAACACACATGCTTAGCCTGGGCTTCTGTAGCTTTCCTTGGTGTTGCTGCTCCCACTGGGTACAGAGTACAACATAGGAATTACCCCAAAACACTTGAGCTAAACATGGGAAAGGAGAACACACACTCAATGTCCAGCACTTTCTGCTAGGAGCAGCTGACCACTCTGGAAAATATTCCAGGAAAATGAGGAGGCAGGTCATAAGGAGGACATTGGCTTTCATCAGCTTGAATCTGAGCCCTTGAAGGACCACAAGAGGGCCTGAGAGGAGAACAGAGACCTTTTTTCAAGCCTTTACCAGGGAAGACTCTGGGAATAAGGCAGCCTGTGCAGAGGGAGGCTCAGGTGTGGGTGTAGGAAATCTCTGCTTCAGGCCTTCTGAAACTCAGCACAGCCAGACCTCGCAGAGCTAGGAAAGACATCCTGCAGAAAGCCTGTCAGTAGACTCAGATATATCCACTAAGAGAGAGAACAGCCCGGGGGTCCATTGTCTCCATGAACCACCACAAGATGGGCCATGAAGTGCAACACGGGTTCAGAAGCACTCCTGCCCCACACATGATGAAATCAGGATAGAATTTTAAACGGGAGCCCAGAATCAATGCCCCAACCAGCTCCAAAAGGGACAGGCAAGATAGGAAAGACTGACTAAACCACAAAGATCAAGGGCACCCAGGGAGCAAGAAGAAGTCCCTAACAATATTTTCATAAAGAAGTAACACTAGAGAGAGTGTGGTACAAACCAGAAGGTGACTGAGGAAAAAGTGCAATGAAGAACAACTAGGTTGTGCATAGGACAGGGAGGATCCTGGGCTCTGCTAGGTGAGTGCACTCACTCACAGAACCAGAGGAAACAGCACTGGTGGGTGAGTGGCGCAAATGAAGAGGAACCAGAGAATCCTGAGTACTGATGGTCAAGGGGGTGCTAAGAAGATGTTGAAGAAAAGACTGAGAACAGATGTAGGAGGTGCTGGGTAAGAGTGATCAGGGAAATGAGCAACTCTGTGCAAGGGGTGCTCACCACAGGACTCAGAAGTCCCAGAGCAATGTTGGAGAATGTGAGTCTAAGAGAGAAACCAGAGAAGGTTGAGCACTGTTAGGCTATATGTTCTCACACACAGGAGCCAGACAAGGCTGAGAAAGATAGTTAGGGGAACTGAGTCCGTGGTCCAGAGGAAAATGAGAAATGCTGGATGAGGGGTGCTAACCCAGTGGTCCAGGATAATACTGAGCACTAGTGGATGAGGGGCAATCACTGAGATGACATAGAGGGGACAGTTTACTGGAAGGTAGAAGCACTCCATAAAAATATTCAGGGAAAATGTACACCTGTGTGGAGGGGCACTCATCACAGGACTCAGATAACACTCAGCAATGTTGTGTGGAGAGAGATTAAGCACAGAACCCGAGAACATTAAGCACTCTCAGGTGAAAGGTGCTCACCCACAGGACCCAGAGAAGTCTGAGCAAGAATTGCATTAGGGAAGATACAACAAGATGGAAAAAAGACTGAGCAGTATTAGTTGAGGGCACTCTCACAACTGACCCAGAGAAGAATGAAAAAGGAATGTTTAGGGAACTTAGAATAAAGTAACAGAGAAGACTGAGCACTACTAAGTGAGGGACACTCACACTCAGGACCAAAATGAGACTAAGGACAGATTAGGTGACTTTAGCAGCTTAATCAAAGAAGACTTAACCATAGTAGGACAGGTGCAATTCACTAGAAAACCCAGTGGAATTGAAGCACTGTAGGTGAGGGGCACTATCCAAAGAATCCCAAACACCTTCAGCAATGATGGGTGAGGGGAGACTTAGGGCAGGACCCAGAAAAGCATGAACAACTTAAGTGAGTTTTTGTTTGCCACAGAAGTCAGAAGAAACAGACTTCTTTTGGAAGAGGTGTGCTCATCAAGATAACTCACAGCCTTTGGAACCTTATCAAGGGAGTCCCTAAGGCCATGGTTTCAGGTAGTTTAGAGGTGATTTGACAATGCAGCATTTTCAAAGGTTTGGAGAAGTCCTCAAGGTTGATAGAAAATTGTCCATGGACACATATCACACTGTAATTTACAGGATAAAATTTGCCTCACTCAACTTTCCTACAAGGTTTTCTCTCTTGTCAAAAGGGAGCAGCTAGTGACATATCAGAGAAGATTCTGAAAATCATTAAATATATCATTTTCTACTCTTCAGAAAGATGTCAGAAATCCTGTCTGAACTACATCATCCATCATCCTCAGTTCCTTGATAAAAGGTGAGAAAATTGTCAATGATGAATGGTAGAATGTGGTCCCCAGTGCTGTGGGCATTGACATCCTTAAAAATTGTCTTGGGTTTTCAGTCATTGGAGAGGAGCCTTTCTGCATGGCAGCACAGAGGACCTGTTGGGTTTTCTGGAACAGGAAGTATCAACATTTCTCTAAAATTTCACAGAAGTGTTGGCCTTGACACAAAGATAAAGCCTGAAATGGTACATTAGAAGGAATGGGACCCTCCCAGATATGTCAGTCAAAGAAACAAGTTGCTGAGGGCTCAGTGAAGACAGAGTACTATTGCTGCAACTCTAACCTCCAATAATACTCACAGGGTAGTGAGGACTTGTGGGAAAGTGGTGTTCACCCACACGACTCAGAGGACCCTGACTAATGGTGTGGGAATGGAGATTACATACAGGACACATATAATAATGGGCAATGTTGGGAGAGGGTCACTGACCCACAGGATTCAAAAGATCATGAGTAATGGTAGGGCAGGAGGAATTAAGACAGAAACCAGAAAAGATTGAGCAAGAGCAATGTTAGGCTCTCTATGATCACAAACAGGAGCCAGAGGAGGTTGAGTTAAGTTAGGCTATGGGAACTTAGCACAGGTCACAGAAGTGACTGAGCACTTCTAGGTCGGTGGTGCTCACCATAAGGTCACAGAATATACTGGGCACCACTGGATGGGGGTGCTCATGCAGAGGACACAGAGGAGACAGAGTACATGAGGGTAAGGGGCACTCCAACACAATATTCAGAAAAAAATTAACATCTGTGTAAAAGGTGTTTGCATCACATGATTCAGAGGACACTGAGCAATGGTTTGTGAAGGGAAATTAAGGACAATACCCAGGGAAGACTGAACAATGTCAGGTGAGGATCACTCACTCACACAACTAAGGACTGTGGGCAAGGATTATCTTGTGGAACCTAAAACAGGACACTCTAAAGTGATGAATCTTCCACAAAATCACCCAGATTAAATGAGCAAGAAATGGTTAGGTAAATGAGAAAAAAGAAAAAGAGGAGACTAAACACTATTCCGTGAGGGGCACTCACCCACAGTTCACAAAGGAGGCTAAGGAAGACAGGTTTTGTGAAAATTGCTATTTAAGCACAGAAGGCTGAGAGAGGGGCTATCACCAAGAGGACCCATTGTAATCAGAGCACTAATGAGTGATGGGCACTCACACACAGGAATCAGAGTACCCTAAGCAATGTTGGATGAGGTGAAATTTTGCCAGGACCCAGAGAAGACTGTGCAATGTTCAACTACCTTTGATCATAGTCAAGAACCAGATGAGACTACAATAAGATTGGTTATGTGAACTTAGCACATGGCACAGAGGAGACTGAGCACTTCTAGGTGAGGGGCATTCACCCAGAGGTCCCAGAATATGCTAAGCACTACTGAATGAGGGAAGATCACCCAGAGGAAACAGAGAATGCAGAGTACTGGAAGATAAGGGCACTCCAAAATAATATTCATGGAAAACTGAGCACGTGTATGTGAGTGTGGTGCTCACCATAGGATTCGGATGACCCTGAGCACTGGTGTGTAAAGAGACATTAAGGACAGGGCCTAGAGAATGCTGAGCAGAGTGAGGTGTGGAGTACTCACACACAGGACCCAGAAGAGTTTGAGAAGGATTGCATTGGAGAACCTGAAACATGACAGAGAGAAGAGTGAGCACTGTAAAGTGAGGTGTGTTCACCAATAGGACCCAGAAATGAAGGAGCATGGAATAGTAAGGAAACCCAAAGAAAATGGAGGAGACTAGCACTGTTAGGTGAGGGGGGCTCACCCACAGAAACCAAAATAAACTTAGTAAATACAGGTTAGGCACATGTAGCAGGTTAAACAAAGAAAGCTGAGTCATGTTGAAGAGAGACTATTAAGAAGAGTATTAGAATCAGAGCATGAATCAGTGAGGAGTTCTCAGAGTATCCTGCACAAAAGTGGGTGAGGGGTAATTTAGGGCAGTACCAAGAGAGGATATAGTAAATATAGATGTGGGATGCTTGACTATAGGATCCAGAGGAGATGGAAGTCTTTTGGGCGAGGAGATCTCACCTATAGGTCTCAGAGTTTTAGAACAATTTTGAGAGTATCCCTCAGGCCAGATCAGTATCTCTGATATGAGGTATGGTGATAATGATCCTATTTCAAAGGTCTGTAGAAGTATCCCATGATGATGGGGAGTTGTTCTTGGTCACTTTTTACACTCACTTTAATGTATGCATTGTGTCTGAGGGAATTACTAGGAGGTTTCCTGTACTGTCAAAAGTTGATAGCTAGTGACACATCAGAGATTGTCCTGAAACTACTGAAATATATGCTTTCCATTCACTACTCAGAGGGATGTTAGAAATCCTGAACTTGTTATATCACTCATAAGTGCTCAGCCCCTGGAGCAAATTTATGGAGTTGGTGGACTCTGAGTCATGGAACAAGCTCGTCAGTGTTGCTGGAATTAACATCCATGAAAATTGTCTTGTGTTTTCAAGCTTTGGCCAGGAGTCTGTCTGCATGGAGGCAACAAAGGTCTATGGAGGTTGTTGTAAAGAGGAAGTATCCACAAATCTCAGTTTCCACAGTGACATTTGCTTGGATAGACAGGTAAGGCCAGAAATGGTATACTGACATTAGAGCAAAGGGGCTCACCCAGAGTTGTTACTAAGGGAACCAGGTTGCCTAGGGCTCAAGAGGAATGAACACAGATAGATCAAGGTTGTATATCCACAATACCCAGAGGGGACTGAGCACTGTTGGGAATGGGGAATTCACCCACAGGACAGAGATGACACAGAGCAATAGTGTATGAATATTAATTAATGAGAGAATCCAAAGAAGACTGAGCACTGTCAGGAGATGTCTGCTCACCCACAGGATTCAGAAGAGTGAACAAGGATTGCCTTGGAAAACCTAGAACAGAACAGAGTGAATACTGAACACTCTTAGGTGAGGGGTGCTCACCCAAATGATCCAATGGACAATGAGCAGTGAATGGTAATGGAAGGCAGAGAAAAAAATAAATACCAGAATTATCATTATCAGATGACTCGTGCTCACCCACAGGATTGAGAAGAGACTAAGTAAGGACAGATTAGGTAAAATTAGTGACTAAAACAAAGAAGACTGAGTATGGTAGGAGAGGGGGGATCTACAAGACTACTCAGAAAACCTTTAACAATGGTGGTTGAGAAGAGTTTTAGGTAAAGTCCAGAGAAGACTGAGACAAATTAGATGAGGTGTCCTTGACTGCAGGATTCAGAGGAGACTGATATTTTTAAGGAAAAATATCTCTCCTGTAGGAGTCAGAACTTTTGGATTTTTTTTTTACAGTGTCCCTTGGTCCAATATCTCAGTATGCTGATGGATGGTGGAAATGGTGGTATTAAAAGGTCTAAAAATGTCCTCCTTGATGATGAAAAATTGTCCTTAGTCACATTTCACACTCTCACTTGAAGGTGTTCATTGTGCCTCACCCAAATGTCCTTGGAAGATTTTCCTCTTGTCAAAAGAGAGCATCCAATGATATATCAGAAAAGATCCTAAAACTAATTAACTACATGTTTTCCATCCAATGCTCAGTGAGATGGCAGAAATGTGGGTCATGACATATCACTCATAAGATCTCAGCTTCGGGAACAAATTTGTAGAAATGGTGAACTATGAGTGATGGAACAATGTCCTTAATGCTGTGGGAATTGACATCCATTGAAATTGTCTTGAATTTTCAGGTATTGATGAGGAGCCTCTTTGTATGGCAGCAGCAAAGTCATATTGAGGTTGTTGCAAAGAGGAAGTATCTACATCTTTAAAGTTTCCACAGTTGTTTTGGCCTGTATATGCAGGTAAGGTCAAAGGTGATGTACTGACATTAGCAGAAAAGGGTTTACCCAGAGAGTTTAGTAAGGAAATTATATGCCATGGTTCATTGGAGAGTGAGGACTGGTATACAAAGGGTGTCCACTCACAATGCCCAGAGGGCACTGAGCACTGGTGGGAGAGGGGCACTCACCACAGGATTCAGAAGACCTTGAGCAATATTGGGGAAGGGAGATAAAGGATAGAAACCAGAAGAGACTGAGCACTGGTGGGATAGGAGCACTCTCCTAGAGGACAGAGAAGACCCTGACCAATGGTATGTGAGAGGAGATTAAACACAACACCCAGAGAAGACTAAGAACTTCTAGGGGAGGAGTGCTCAACCACAGGGCACAGAAGACTTAGTACTTCTGGCATGGAGACTGACTCACAGGATAGTTTATATCCTTAGTACTCATGTGAATGTAGCACTCACTCTCCTCCAGTTGTCTCTTTATTTGATCTGACCTTGGTGCTGATCTGTTGTCTCATGGAATTTTCATTGCCTCTTCTTCCCCCAGTGTGCTCCCTCTATGTTGGTCTGGGAAAAGTGTCCAACAGTGTGTGATGCCCTGCCCAGTCTCTCTCCTTGACTCTAATACAACTTGTAATATTATAATGTCTACAAGGCATTGAGAGAGATTGTCGTGCCTTCAGAACTAGCTGTCCCACAGTGTAATCTTTCCTTTGACCTAATGACTCTGCCTCCACTGACTGTTAGAGGTCTGGCTCCAGTTCTCTTTGTGACTCTGCTGTCTCTAAGTTTAGAAATGTCTGATTTGATGCTGCTGTCTCAGACATCAGGTGTGGGGCAAAAAGTGACTATGGAGAATTGGTAGCAAAGCCTCATTTTCCCATTAAGTCCCTGCTGGAACCAGGGACCTCTTTGCCCCATCTTGTACATAGGGACCTCAGGGAGGGTCTCTAATACATGTTTTCTCATACTCTGTCCAGGACCCCTGGGTCTCCCTTTTCCCCTCCCCTTCTCCAATGCTTACCTGACAGAGGTGCACACCACTTGGTGCCTGGCCCTGCTGAAACTCCACACAAACATGCTGTACCAAGTATTTTGACCCTGACAGCAGGATTCCCACAGGCTTCTGTGAGGTCCTAAGTGATGAGTAGGAAGAAATCTCACCACAGAATTGTGATCTGTCCTTGTACCAGGGGATCCTCAGTGAGGGTCACCAGTGATGAGGCAGAGCCTTTCTCCAACCACAGACGCACCAAGTGTACCAAATGCTACAGATTGAGACATATTTTTATTATTAAAATGCCTCCTCCATAGACTTCCCCATGGGCTGTGGTTTTAAAGGAGACAGATGAAGGGACCCTGGGGAAAGGGACCCTTTGTGGCTGTAGGACAGCAGTGCAACTGGGGATTCCTGGTGTAGTGAGGCCCAGGTGCTCTCCCCTTCTCACTCTGTTCCTTCTCACTCACATTGATTGCCTGTCACCCATGGTCACCATGGGAGGCACTGTGACTACCATCGAAAGTTGACAGGGCTGGCATTTGAATAGGTCTGCCACCAGGAGGATGTGTGATTGGCCTAAAGTTATCTAGAGTAACTAAAGCCTCTGGTGCCTGCCCCTAGGCAGTAGCTGGGGGAAAGCTGACAGGGGTTGGTGTATGTTTTTGGCCCTCTAATTTATATGGGCTGTCAGAAGAGAAGAGTAGCTTGCTTGTGTCTGTGCAGCAAAAGTGACCTTTGGCCTTTAATTACCAGGGGCTTTGGTATATTCTGTGAGTGAGTGAGTGCCTTTTCTCTCATATAAATGTAAATATGTGAAAAGAAAAAAATAATATATATACACACATACACACAAATATACATACATACATATTTATATAGTATTTAATATATAAACACATATACTTACATACATAAACAAACTTTTTTTTTCAGTACTGGGGATGGAAATTGGGGGTGATCTAATCCTGAGCTGCATCCACACATTTATTTATTTATTCATTACTTTATTAGTACAAGGGTGATTGAACCCAGGAGTGCTTAACCATTGAGGCATAACCCAAGCCACTTTTCCTTTTTATTCTCAGGCAGGTCCTCACTAAATGGCTGAGGGTGACTCTGAGCTTGCAATTCTCTTTCCAGACTCAACCTGTTAATCTTCTGGAATGACACCCATGAACCACCACGCAGGGCTTATTTTCTTTTTGGACAGTGTCTCCATTTATCCCCCTGGCTGGCCTTGAACTTGTGATCCTCACTGATCAGGGTTCAGTGGTGTCCCAAATAGAGAAATTGTAATTCCAGGTGCCCCGCCACCACCAAGTTTGTCTCTGTCTTTTGTGTGACTTTTTGTCAACCCAAGATTCCCCTTTTCATTCTTCCTCATTGAAGGGTTATGGAAAAGAATATTCCTAAAACACAACTCCCCAAGAAAAATGGAGGAACAGTGTTGATCAGGGTGAGGAAAGAAAAATTGGCTGTGCATTAAAACTCTTCCAGTGCTCACTTACGTAATAACAATGGGCCCTAAACTGAGACCATCCTCCATTGCAGTTTAGCCCTAAATGGAGGCACTGCACATATTGAAATTCTGGGAAACAATGGATACCAGAATAAGCACAATGAGTTTCAAACTTTTTACAACCACCACCCTCCTAACTTAAAGATTTAACCTGTACAACTGGTTTATGATGGTCAAAAGTGTTACAGGTATATGGCTCTCAAGGATTACATCTTTGTACCCTATAAAACCAAAATTCCCTCTCTAATGGGATCCATTCATTTTTCCCATTGGGAAAATGGATTTCAATAGTGTCTGAGTCTGTGTAGAAAAAAAAGTTTCTCTGAATCTGTCAAGGTCTGCCTCCAGTCACTTTGTGATTACACTTATGACTGAGGGTTTAGATTTTGTGACATTTCAGATATTTTTCTCCTAGGCCTCTTTCTGTCCTCTGGGAAACACATTGTGCTAAGCCTGTGCTGGGTGACCAGTGTTTTCAGACTGACTAAGAACATGAGACATCTTGAATGTACCAAGGCTTTGCATTTCTGCTTCTTCCTTCTGGAAGCTTGTGGAGGCAAACATGGGGAAGATTGTGTTGCAAGGATATTTGTGATGGTCCTGAGCAGGGTCTCTGGAAAAAAAGGGAGCATACAGCTCTTCTTAAACTTAAAAAAAAAAAAACAAAAAACCCTAATTCCCCTAGAGGGGAAGAAGAAAAAGAAAAGGAGGAGAAGGAGGAGGAGAAGAAGAAGGAGAGGAGATCAGGGTGAAAAGCAGTAAAAGAAACAATACCCCAATAATCCGGTGAAAGGTATGTCATGTCCATAGAAAACGTGGCATGATTTAGGCCAAATTCTTGAGCAACTTGACTAATGAAGGAAGGCCACAGGATGCAGAATCTATCTGTGTGACACTCCATAATGATTTAAATTAATGAAAAAAATAGAAGGCAGAGATAGAGAGAGGGAGAGAGAAGGATAGAGGGAGAGGGAGAGAGAGAGAGAGAGAGAGAGAGAGAGAGAGAGAGAGAGAGAGAGAGAGAGAGAGAGAGAGAGAAAGAGAAAGAGAGAGAGAGAGAGAGAGAGAATAAAAAGAATCAAGTAGCACCAGACTGTACTGAGATCTCTCACTGGATCGCTCCATCACCCTTTACCTCTCTCCTTTGTTTGTTTTTTCTTTCTTGCTGCTCTCATCCATTTTTGCTTTGCATTTGGCTGCACAGATTTTAGGTCATTCTGCCACTCAATCACAACAGCCACCACCCCCAGTTCTTCTGTCTTAAATAGAATAATTTCTACTTTTTTGTGTTTGAATCTATTTACAGCACCCCTCCATCTTCCACAGCTCCCTCTCTCTGATGACTACTAAATAAATGACCCCTTTAGCCCCATTTAAAAGGCAGATATCTGAATGGAGTCCATTTAAAAATCCTTTCAATTAGAAGAGCTTAGGGATCTCCAGAGGCCTCTGATTTGAAACACCTTTCCAGCTCCATTTCCTGCAGTAACTTCCTTTGGCTCCGGAGATAAACATGTAAAAATTAGTTGAATTTGCTTTGAAGTTGGATTTCCCTTTTTTGGGGCTTTGGGTTCTCCTTTGAAGACAAAATTTGTAAATGAACAGTCTCTAGAATCAGTCCCTGTATAGTTCTACTGTGCCTGTTTGGTGGGTTTTATGTACTTTTGTCATTTTTTGCTCTTTTTCTTCCTAAGAATTAACCATTTTTTTGAACCGTAAGTTGAGTCATTTTACAATTGTTAACAGACCCAAATACATTTAGGTCCTTGGTAATAATAAATTGTAACAGGGACCAAAAAGAAGCTGTCTTTGCTTAAAATAACAAAAACAAAAACAGTGGCTTTTATCTAAACCTAAACACCATTCACTCTGGGATACTAAAATCAGGAGAAAGCTTGTCAACTCTGCCTTCATTTTTATGTTTCTGTATAACTCAAAACTTTGTGGCCCTGCTCAGTTCTACACATAATAGTCAGTGTTCATGTAAAATCTTGCAATGCAAGGTTTGTCAGTCCCAAATGTACCCAACCTCTCTCCTCCCCCTTGAAGACTGAGGCACCCTGTTTAAGTCCCCAGGTAATCTAGTCATCCTGGGCTTCCAGGATTACAAGTGAGAGAAACAGGGAGGGGGGGAGGGAGTAAAGTGAGAAAGAAATAGACAGGCAGGTGGAAAGACAGGGAAATAGAGACAGAAACATATCCTAAGCAGCAAATGGAAAATGTCCCCACAGAATCATGAAGACTTTTCTGGAGCTATCTCCCAGACACAGACACAAAACTGAGTGGACTATCAATCAGACCACAACTTAGTGAGACCAAGATGACTTATTGATTCACTTGGACTGGGTTTGTGGCTCAGTGGTAGGACATTTACCTAGCTCGTGTGCATATGGGGCACTGGATTACTTCCCCAGCACTACATAAAAGTAAATAAACAAAATAAAGTTATTGGGTCCACTGCAAATAAGAATGCTTTTAAAAAATGAAAAATGGACGAATCAATTATGGTAAAGATATAAACTGTCTTTCCTTAACAGCTCATGAAATAGGCAAAAAAAATGTAGCAAAAACAAGGGGCAGTGGAATTACATGATGAACAACTTCCACCTAATGGACTTCCTCAGAACACTGCACAGCACGACTACAAAATATGCATTCTAGGGTCTGAGGATATAGCTCAGTGCATGAAGTGCTTGCCTGTGAAGCACAAGGCCCTAAGTTCAATCACCAGGATCCCCTGCAAAAAGACAACCATAAAAAATAATATGCATTCTTTGTGAACAAATATGAAATGCTTATCAAACTTAATCATAAAAGGGAACTTAAAGCAAACCTCAACAATGTTGAAAATAAGAAATAATGTCACATCTCTTCTCTGAACACCATGAAAGTAAGCTAGAGTTCAGTCATAGTGGTGTCTGCCTGTCTTGGGAGGCTGGGGAAAACAAGAGGTTCCCAAGTTCAAAGCCAGCTTCAGAAATTTAGTGAGACCCTTAGTAGCTGGACAAGACACTGTCTCAAAATTAATAATAATAATTATAATAAAAGAATAAAATCAAATAAAAGGGCTAGGTTTGGCAATGAGTGATTAAGCACCACTGGGTTCCATCCCTGGCACTAAAAGAGAAAACAGAAAGAAATAAAGGTACAAATCAATAATTAAAACACAATCAATATTGTAAGGAATCCCATGGAAACCATGCTGGACATGGGAAATCACGTAAACCAGTTTATTAAGCAAACATAATGTCTCCCTGCAGGGTAAGAGAAAAAATGAGAGGAAAAGAGAAAAGAAAGAGAAAGGGTGTGCGCTAGAGAGAGTGGAAAGCAAGAAGAAAGAAAGTGATTCAGCAGGAGAGAAAGCAAGAGAGAAAAGATGGCAGAGTAGCTACCGTGAGTGAATCAGTTGAATTCTGCCGGGCTAAAAGGGGACCAATAACAGAGAAGGATCCTTGCAAGCTGACTGATGAACAAATAGCTAGCTAGGATGTTCACAGATTGACAAGTGGTTGGGAGGCGGGGATACTGACTGCACCAGAAAGGTCGTGGGGAGCAGTTTTGTACATTACAAATATTGTCAAACATTTGGAGATGAAGCACATTTTAAACTAACACATGATCCAAGTACGGTGGCACACATCTCTCATCCCAGTCTCTCCAGAGGCTGAGGCCAGAGGATCTGAAGTTCAAGGCCAGTCTGGGTAACCTGGAAAACCTACAAACCCAACATTAAAAAAAAAAATGTGCATGTAGGGATGTAGTTCAGTCTTTGAGTGCCCATAGTGCACGTCCACCCCCAAACATAATAAAATAAAATAACATGAGTAAAAGAAAACTCGTAATGAAAATTAGACTTTATTTTAAAGACAGAATTTTGAACTGAACATTGAATGGTTGAATGACAATGAAAAGAAATAGTTTTTGAAGGAAGTACATAAAACCACGATAAGGTGGAAACATCAGAGCCTCAGAGTTCCAAAAAAATTCTGAGGGGATAAAGGAAGCAACTCTTCATTTCATGAAGTAAAAAAAAAAAAAAAAAAAAAAAAAAATACACAAAAATTAAACAAAGAAAATATGAACTTATAAATTCACATAGCTAAGGAAGAAATATCAACATTTATCTTCCAAAAATCCTTGAACACACGGGTCTGTGGGTGGGCATAGGAAAGTGGTAGGGCAGTGGTCAAGGAGGGATGGAAAATCCCACAAAATGTCCATTTAATTAACCCTTTAGACTAGATAAAACAGGTACATGTGTTTTTCCTCCTTTAAGCCACTTTGAGATTCTGGAGCCACTCCAGGTCTCTGCCACTTTTTTGGAAAGGGAAATTTGCATTGTGCAAAGCAGGAAGGAGAAGTAAGGTACACAGAGAAAAAGCCAGGTTGAATTAGGACATTGTAGGTTGTTATTTGCATAAGAATGGAAATCGCTGGTCTCTCCTGGTACCCATTCAGAAAGGAAACTCTTGGCCCTCCAGTCTGTTTACAGCTGTCAACCTGTGGTGAAGTAAAAAATGGTTTACTCTCATAGTACAGCATGGCTTCTGTGTGGCAAAGTCCACCATGGTCAATTGTACATGTTTCAAAAGTTAGTTTGTAACTGTGCATTTATAATGATGCATTGACTAAAACCTGAAAGAAAAGGTTAATTTGAAGATCCCTTGTTTCAGAGCACTTATCAAATTTTTTCAGAAGCATTTAATCTCTGCCTCCTAATACTCCTCAATTATTTGATTGCTTTTGCCTCCTTCTCCTGGCTTCTGTGAACCAGATCACAAAGATGGAAAAGACATCCTCAGTACCCTACTAGTTATGAAAATATTTTCCCACAAATGTTTTTTGAAATGGTTTTAGATACATAAATGTAAATATGCATAAATATAGGTGTCTTTAAATGCCCCAGTGCTAGACAAAATCAAAACTCTCGTTCTGACCAATGTTCTTCCATTCCATTTCATAGAAGTAACCACTGCTAACATCTGGTTCATACGTGAGTTTTTGGTCTGTACTTGGCATACAGTTTTTCTATGAATGGGGAAATGCTCATGCATGCATGGATATATTGGCATTCTTAATCATATTCTTCTTATTATTATTTTTATTATACCAAGAATTAAACCCAGGGGCACTTAATCACTGAGAAACATCCCCAACCCTTTTTACTTATTTATTTATTTTTTAAACAAAATCTTGCTAAGTTGCTGAGGCCAGCCTTGAATTTACAGTCCTCCTACCTCAGTTGCACAAGTTGCTGGAATCACAGACATGCACAGATATTACTGTGCCCAGCAGTTTATTATTTTTAAGATCCAAAATTGGAAACACAGAGTAGTCATTATATTCTTCACATAACATGAAGCATGCTTTTTAATTTTTTTCACTAAGCTAATATTTAAAGTAAAATTCATTCTTTTATTGTAAATTTCTGAGTCTTGAAAAGGACTGACAGTTGTGTAACCATCCCCATAAACAAGATGTATAACAGTTCCATAATGCCAAAAAACTCCCCTGTGCCTTTTGCAGTACATCACTTATGTTTCTCGAATGGTGAAATTTTGTTGATGTCATTCCATAAAATTTTTTAGAAATTTTTTTGTAAGCTTGGGGGCACAGTTAGCAGCCAAATAAAATAGGACAGGAAGTGGCCAAAGAAAGTTTCATTGGAATTTGGCTCTCAGGCAAAATTTCCAGCCCCCCAGGCTAGAGGTCAGGGTAGGGAGCCAGAGAAAATTGAACGTGGTCCCAGCTGCCCAGGGTCTTTATAGGCCAGAGAAAGCAGGGGTCCTGCTGAGTAACAGGTGAAGGAAAAGCTCAGTGGAGTTTTCCTGCCAGTTTGATTGGTCACCATGTGGCGTGCTACCCTTTGCCTAATTTGCTCTGCTTTCTGCCATATAGTTGCCCAAATTCAGACCTAACATCTCTACCTGTTTGGTGATATAGGGTGCCAGAGTCCATCTGGCTACTACCGCATGTTAGGGGGCACCATGGCGAAAGAAAGGTTTGGGTTCCTCATTGGCAGGGAGGCGGCTATAAGAGTGTAGGAGCATCAGATTGTATATCACTTTGGCAACATGACTCATGCGGTTCTGGGCAAACCTGAGAAGACAGGGGGCAATCATTAGCAGAAATCCTATCACAAATAAGGGAGTAAGGGTAGGGGTCAACCAGGTGACAAAAGTGGAATTCAGCCATCCTGGCCAGGGGTCATTTGTTTCTTCTTGCTTCAGTCTTTCATTTAGATGTCTGAGAGTTTTGATGTTTCTTTCCACTAGGCCAGTTTTATTGATACAGCAACATTCTTCTCTTAGGAAGAGGCATGTTCCCCCTTTGTCTGCTGTCAGATCTAGGGCTTGACAGTTCTGCAAGGAAACTTGAGCAATAAATGTTATTCATTTTTGCAGGGATGTCAGGGGGGCAGCAGATGCCTCTCCTGCCTTCTGGAGCTGCTGTTCTAGCTTTTGGTTGGCAGTGACTGCATAAACAAGTCCTCTTGTTGGTATAATCTGTGTTTAGTAGATATCTCTATATTTCTGTGACTTAGTGCTAGATAATCACACTAGCAAGCATAGATTAAGCCTACCTGTGTAACTTAGGAGGATCTGTAGGCCTTAAACTGACTTAAAACTCCTGATTCTGGCAAATTATCTTGATAGTTAGCGGGTACTTCTGCCTAAGAATCTGTCTCTTGTAGCTTCCAGTCTTTATTCATTCTATGGGGGTTAACCCAAGTGTACATCTTAATTTGCATTGAACTATTGTTTCTTTTAAATGCCCAAGTATGGCTGTATTTCTGTTGACCTGTTCCTGTGTGTTAAGAGTCTGCTGAGTTCCCACAGGGGTCATTTTTAGAGAATGTAACAGCATTTCTTAGCTTTATTAGTGCTTCCTTTGGAAGCATCAGATATGTCTCCCTTTAGCAATGATGCTCCTCTGTAACAGGTGCAGTGATTGATTTTTCATACTCCAGTGGTATCATCAATCTCCCTGTTTCAGAGGTTGTGTGGCCCAGAGTTGCAATGCTCCTTAGAGAAGTTCCTTGTTCCCTGGATTCACGATGACTTTCAGGGCAAGAACCAAATACTTATTTTCTTGGCCTCTGTAATTGATCTCAATTTCTAAATTTGATCTTAAGCATCCAGCAAGTAAGATGCGCCAGTCATAAAGTAAGAGTACTGGACTTTAATTGCAATGTCAATCACTTTACAGTTATTCACCCCCTTTTATCTAATTGGGGTTTACAATATCTGTCCTATTGGTGATGCCTTACTGCTTCAAGTTGTTCTTAAAGCAGTACTTTTGCAAAAAAAAAAAAAAATTAATCAAGCAAAAGTTATAGAGTTTACAAGGAAAATACAAAATGGAATCACCAACAGTAAAACATTCAGTTTGCACAAAAGCTATCTTGAATTTTGGCTGAGTTATTCATTATATCCCCTGTTTGAGATCACACTAATCTTTACAACAATCATCAAACTTTGAAAACAACTTTAAATTATTTAAATTCTGACTTACTTTGGAGCCATTCTAACATGCAGCAGGGTGAGACAGAGCCTTATCTCACATAAAGTGGGGCTCTTTACAAATCTTAGGTAAAATATTCTAATTCTGAAGCTAATTTTTCCTCCTTTGCTATGATTAGTATGTCCAAAATCTCAAGCTCAGAAAGGGGCAAAGGAAGAATAGAAAATAAAGACTTATAAACACAGATTTTGAAGATTAAACTGAGATCAAATGGCTCTCTGTTCTCTGATGGAAATGCAGATCTAAAGAGTTACATCAGCGATCTTTATTTATATATGCCTTATTATTAGGTTAAAGAATATGTAAGCATTATTCATTGTTTTCAGGAAAGTTACAGAGAATAGAATATCTATGTAACTTTTTCACAGCTGCAAAGTGCAATCTTAGCTCTGTGTAACTCTCAAGAAAGTCTACTATCCAAAGTTACTGTAAGCCAGGCAGGAACCAGAGAACAGAGCTGAGGAAACACTGGTTTTCTTTCAAGTTTTTAAATTAATTTTTAATGTAAACAAATGGGATACATATTGTTTCTCTATACATGAAGTAGAGGCATACCATTTGTGTAATCATATATTAATCTAGGGTAATAGTTTTTGATTCATTCTGTTATCCTTTTCTCTTCCCCCCACCCCTCCCACCCCTCTTATTCCTCTATATAGTCGCTGCTTCCTCCTTTCTTGGCCCCCTTCCACCCCCCTACATGTGTCATGATCCGTTTATTAGTGAGATCACACTTCCTTTGTTTTTTTGACATTGGCTTATCTCACGTATCATGATATTCTCCAAATTCATACATTTGCCTGCAAATGCAATAATTTTATCATTTTTTTATGTCTGAGTAATAGTCCATTGTATATATATATCATGGTTTCTTTATCCATTCACTAATAGAGGGACATGTAGATTAGTTCCACAATCTGGTTATTGTGAATTGAGCAGCATCGAACATTGTTGTGGCTGCATCTCTGTAGTATGCCGATTTTAAGTCCTTTGGGTATAGGCCAAGGAGTTGGATAGCTGGGTCAAATGATGTGTCCATTCCAAGTTTTCTAAGGAATCTCCACACTGCTTTCCAGAGCGATTAAACTAATTTTCAGCCCCATCAGCAATGTATGAGTGTACATTTTTCCCCACATCCTCTCCAACACCTATTGTTGCTAGTATTCTTGATAATCACCATTCTAATTGGGGTGAGATGGAATCTTAGGGTAGTTTTAATTTGCATTTCTCTTATTACTAGAGATGTTGAACATTTTTTCATATATTTGTTGATTGCTTGTAGATCTTCTCTGAAGCGTCTGTTCATATCCTTAGCCCATTTGTGCATTGGGTTATTTATATGCTTGGTGTAGAGTTTTTTGAGTTCTTTATATATTCTGTAAATGAGTGCTCTATCTGAAGTATGTGTGGCAAAGATTTTCTCCCACTCTGTAGGTGCTCTCTTCGCATTGCTGATAGTTTCCTTTGCTGAGAGAAAGCTTTTTAGTTTGAATCTATCCCAGTTATTGATTCTTGCTTTTATTTCTTGTGCTATGGCAGTCCCGTTAAAGAAGTCTGATCCTAAGCCAACATGTTGAAGATTTGGAACTATTTGTTCTTCTGTAAGATGCAAGGTCTCTGGTATGCTTTCAAAGTTCTTGATCCAATTTGAGTTGATTTTTGTGCAGGGTGAGAGAGAGAGGTTCACTTTCATTCTTTTGCATATGGATTTTCAGTTTTCCCAGCAGCATGTGCTGAAGAGGCTATCTTTTTTCCATTGCATATTTTTGGCCCCTTTGTCTAGTATGAGAACATTGTATTTATTTGGGTTTGTGTCTGTGACCTCTATTCAGTTCCATTGATTTACCAGTCTATTTTGGTGCCAAAACCATGCTGTTTTTATTACTATTGCTTTATAGTATAGTTGAAATTCTGGTATTGTGATACCCCCTGCTTCACTCTTCCTATTAAGGATTGCTTTAGCTTTACTGGGTTTCATATTCTTCCAGATGAATTTAATGATTGCTTACTCTATTTCTGTAAGGTACATCATTGGGATTTTAATTGGAATTTCACTGAATCTGTATAGCACTCTTGATAGTATGGCCATTTTGACAATACTAGTTTTAAGTCTATCCATGAACATGGGAGATCTTTCCATCTTCTAAGGTTTTCTCTATTTCCCTTTTTTAGTGTTCTGTAGTTCTCATTGCAGAGGTCTTTCACCTCTTTTGTTAGATTGTTTGGCAAGTATTTTATTTTTCGAAGCTATTATGAATGGGGTAGTTTTCCTAACTTCTCTTTCTGAAGATTCATCACTTATGTATAAAAATACATTGGATTTACGAACATTGATCTTATATTCTCCTACCTTACTGAATTCACTTAAGAGTTCTAAAAGTTTTCTGGTGGAATTTCCTGGTTCCTCTAAATATACAATCATGTCCTCAGCAAATAGAGATATTATGAGTCTTCTTTTCCTATTTGTAACCCTTTATTTCCTTGGTCTGTCTAATTGCTCTGGCTACAGTTTTGAGGACAATATTCAATAAAAGTGGTGAAAGAGGGTATCCCTACCTTTTTCCAGTTTTTAGGGGGAATGCTTTCAATTTTTCACCATTTAGAATTATATTGGCCATGGACTTAGCCTACATGGCCTTTACAATGTTAAGGAATGTTCCCCCTATCCCTATTTTTCCTAGGGTTTTGAGCATGAGGGAATGCTCTATTTTATCAAATGCTTTTTCTGCATCTATTGAAATAATCATGTGATTCCTGACTTAAAGTCTATTCATATGGTGAACTACATTTATTGATTTCTGGATGTTGAACCAACATTGCATCCCTGGGATAAAACACACATGATCATGGTGCACTATCTTTTTAATATATTTTTGCTTGCGATTTGCTAAAACTTTGTTGAGAATTTTTGCACTAATGTTCATTAGGGATATTGGTCTAAAATTTTCTTTCCTGGCTGTGTCTCTGTCTGGTTTAGGAGTCAGGGTGATATTGGCTTCATAGAATTTGTTTGGGAGGATTCCCTCTTCTTCTATTTCATTAAATACTTTGAGAAGTATTGGAATTAGCTCTTCTTTAAAGGTTTTGTACAACTTGGCTGAGAACCCATCTGGTCCTGGATTTTTTTTTGTTGGTAGGCTTTTGATGACCTCTTCTATTTCGTTACTTGAAATTGGTCTATTTAATTTGGGTATGTCCTCCTGGTTCAGTTTATGTAATTCATATGTCTCTAGAAACCTGTTGATGTCTTTGAGATTTTCTATTTTGTCAGAGTATAGATTTTCAAAATTACTTCTATTTATGTTTTGTATTTCACTCGTGTCTGTAGTGATATTTCTTTATTTATTCCAAATTTTAGTAATTTGAGTTTTCTCTCATCATCTCTTTGTTATTGTGGCTAAGGGTTTATCAATTTTTTTTATTTTTTCAAAGAACCAACTATTTATTTTGTCAAAAATTTTCAATTTTGTTTCTCTTGTTTCAATTTTGTGGATTTCAGATCTGATTTTCACTATTTCCAATCTTCTACTACGTTGGTGTTACTCTGTTCTACTTTATCTAGGGCTTTAAGCTGTAGTGTTAGGTCGTTTATTTGTTGATTTTTTCTTCTTTTATTGAATGCACTCCATGAAATAAATTTCCTCTCTGTACTGTTTTCATAGTGTCCCAGAGATTTTGATATGATGTTTCTTTGTTTTCATTTACCTCTATGATTTTTAAAATTTCCTTTCTAATATCTCTGTTATTCATTCATCATACAATAGCGTATTATTTAGTCTCCAGGTGTTGGAGTAATTTCTGTTTCTACACTCTCATTTATTTATAATTTTAATTGAATGTGAACTGATAAAATACAAGGTAGTATCTCTATCTTCTTGTATTTGCTAACTTTAACTTTGTAGCATAAAATATGGTCTATTTCAGAGTAAGATCCATGTGGTGATGGGAAGAAATTATATTCACTCCTTGTTGGGTGGTATATTCTATAAATGTCTGTTAAATGTAAATTATTGATTGTATCTTTGATATCTCTGGTTTCTTTGTTCAATATTTGTTTGGAGGATCTGTCCAGTGGTGAGAGAGGTGTGTTAAAATCACCTAGTATTAATGTGTTGTGGTCTATTTGGTTTCTGGCATTGAGAAGGATTTGTTTGATGTATATGAATGAGCCTGTGTTTGGGGCATAGATATTTATGATTGTTATGTCTTGCTGATTTACATTTTCCTTAAGCAGTATGACATATCCTTCTTTTTCCCTTCTAACTTTGGCTTGAAGTCCACATTATCTGATATGAGGATGGATATTCAGGCTTTTTTGCTGTGTTATGTGCATGGTAGTTTTTTTTCCCATCCTTTCACCTTTAGTCTATGGGTATCTCTTTCTATGAGATGAGTCTCTTGCAGGCAGCAAATTTTTGGATCTTTCTTTTTAATCCAATCTGCCAGTCTATGTCTTTTGATTGATGAGTTCAGGTCATTAACATTCAGGGTTATTATTGAGATATGATTTGTATTCCCAGTCATTTGTGTCATTTTTTTTTTGACACAACTTGTTTTCTCCTTTATTTGCCTGTTCCTTTAGGATAGTTCCTCCATTTGCTGATTTACATCATTGTTTTTCATCTCTTCCTCATGGAACAAATTTCCTGAGAATATTCTGTAATGCCAGCTTTCTTTTTGTAAATTTCTTTAGCTTTTGTTTTCATGGAAGGATCTTATTTCATTGTCAAATCTGAGGGTAAGTATTTTTGAATATAAGATTCTTGGTTGGCATCCTTTTTCTTTCAGGGCTTGAAAACTATTGTTCCAGGCCCTTCTAGCTTTTAGGGTCTGGATTGAAAAATCTGCTGATATCTGCATTGGTTTCCCCCTGAAAATAATTTGATTCTTTTTTCTCATACCCTTTAAAATTCTGTCTTTATTTTGTGTGTTAGGTATTTTTATTATAATGTGCCTTGATGTGGGTCTGTTGTAATTTTGTGTATTTAGAGTCCTATAAGCCTCTTGTACTTGATTTTTCATTTCATTCTTCAGGTTTGGAAAATTTTCTCCTTTTTTTTTATTAATTAGATTGTTCATTCCCTGGGTTTACTCCTCTCAGACTTCCTTAATCCTGATAATTCTTAAATTTGGCCTTTTCATGATATCCCACAGTTCTTGTAGATTCTGTTCATCATTTCTTACCATCTTCTCTGTTTGGTCAACTTTGTTTTCAAGATTAAATATTTTTTCTTCGATATCTGAGGTTCTTTCTTCCAGGTGTTCTATCCTATTGGTTATGCTTTCTATGGAGTTCTTAATTTGGTTTATTGTTTTCTGCATTTCAAGGATTTCTGTATGTTTTTTTTCAATACCTCTAACTCTTTATTGAAATGATCTTTTGCTTCCTGTATTTGCTCTTTTAACTGTTGATTGGTGCGATCATTCAATGCCTGCATTTGCTCTTTCATCTCATCCTTCAATGCCTGCATTTGCCCTTTCATCTCCTCATTTGCTTCCCTGATCGTGTTAATTATGTACATTCTGAACTCCTTTTCTGTCATTTCTTCTGCCATGCTGTCATTGGATTTTTTACTATACCATCTAGGTTTGTTTGGGACATTTTCTTCCCTTGTTTTCTCATATTGCTCAGGTATGTACCCCTCTAGTAGTCAAACTCTTGTATATTGCAGATTTCCTCTATTGACTAATATTTTCTCTGTAAATTCCCAACAACTCACCTCTTAGACTTCAGTAGCCTGAAGTCTTGGAGGAGCTTGATAATGTGGTGCTTCACTAGGAAGCTGGCCTTGTAGGGGTGGTGGCCTTCAGGTGGCTTTATTCCCTATCAGTGGTCAGAGGCATCTCCACTTATTGACTAATGGTCAGTCAAAGAGGGACTACACTGCAGACTGGTTCACATCTGATGTGGGCCTGTGTCTCTGGTTCTAATGCCCTGGTGGGAAAGTCTCACCCAGCAGGGAAGACTCACTCATTGGGGAAGTTTTGCTGGCTGACTCTCCTCTGAGAAGTTCCCTTTGGTCCAGAACTACCACCTGGACTGGGAAGCCCTCCTCTGTGGTGTTCCCTGGGGTTCTGACCTACCGCCTTGGCTGGGGAGCCTGGCCCTAAGAGGGACTCTTTTTCTGAGTGACCCTCCTCTGCTAAGTTCCCTGGGGACTGAAGCTACTGCCTGGTCCTCGGACCCTCACTCTGCATCAAAACCTCTTGCTGTGCAGCCCTCCTCTACAATGCTCCCTGTTGACTGGATTCTCCACTCCAGCAGGGAAGTCTCACTGTTCCACTCTACTCCATGAAGTTCCCTGCATTTTGGGAACACTGCCCCATTCAGGAAGCTGACCAGTGGGAGAGACTCACCCATTGTCTCTGAGTTGGTCCTGAGTTCCTCAATATCTCCTCTTCTTGACTCCTGGGTCTTGTCAAAGGTCCTCTAGCCTCCTGTAAGTATCTCAGGAAGCGAGGTGCACTTCCAGTGATGATGGCCATGCCCTAAGGAATAATTCAAAATGCCTGCACCAGCCTATAAAGAAGCCTCTGGGTAGCTCCACGATACAGGCGGGCTTGCTTGTCTGTCGACTTGCTCCGCGATGGCAACAGACCTTGGTGTAGTGGTCAGGTGGGGTTGCTCAATGATGGCATCTGTCTTTGATCTGATGTTTGGGCGGGTTGGCTAGCTCTGTAAGGTACGTGGCCTGACTCATCCACCAGCTCCCTCTGTGACTGTGAACTAATAGTGATGGCAGCATCCTTGGTGCAGGGGACAGGTGGGGTCACTCAGTGATGGCATCTGTCTTTGTCCTGGTGGCTGGGCAGGTTGGCTGCCCACTGCCTAACTTGCAAGGTAGGCGTGTTGACTCACCCACCAACTTGCTCCATGACTGCGACCAACCAGGGATCAAAACACTGGTTTTCTAGAAAAAGAATTCCTTCCTGCCCAAAAGCTTCATTCCTGAGAGCAATGTAGAGCTGATAGGACTCCTGCATAGAGCCTCCCCAGGGAGGGTACTGCCACAGCAGTTAGGAATCTTGTGCCCCTGCACAGAAATACTCCCAGGCACCTGGCATGCCAAAGCCATGAGGTCATCAGAGACCCCAATATCAGTCACTGTTGTCCCACTTTTTGCTATTGTGCATCCCACTTTCTTAATGTCATTTTAAGAAGTTTATAAAGAATAAAACTTAACAAAGACAATATCAAGAGTAAATTAGTGTTTTCAAAGGAATCCTTGTCATTTTAACTTATAGATTAAACTTTGGTTTTTCAGTACATTAGTATTTGACCTTAGTAAAACCTTAAATAGCTTTAACTGATTGTCTCATGTACATAAAACAAATTTAGTTACATGCAAACTTGTTGAAATTTGCCCTTTACTTACACACAGATTTTCTTACCCAGAAGAATTTTCTTTTCCCTTTTACTGAATGTATTGCCATACTAGAATCTTCTGTTTTCCTTTCCTATCAGGTGACCCCTTTCTGGTGAGAAATCCATGCTCCTTCCAAATAGGTGAATGTGAGTGAGAAATCTAGAAGGCATATTTGGAATCTGTGAAGATGTTAACCTGTTTATCTTTGGATGGAATTAGAGCCCTAATCAGAGCAAAAAGTTCTGCCTTTTGGGAAGTGGTCCCTTCTGGAAGGCAATTGGCTTCCAGAACTGAGGTAGTGGTGACCACTGCATAAGCAGTGCTACAGTGTTCATCAGGACCCAGAACAGAACTGCCATCTACAAAAATGGTTAGGTCAGATAAGGAGAGCGGTAATTGAAGAGGCCTTCATTAGGTGAACATAGGGCCTCCAGCACCTGTGGGAGTGGAAGGGATTTATGACCTAAGAGGTCCTGTAGTCAATGGGTGGAAAACTCAGCTATTGTTTGGAGTAGGGTGAGTTTTAGAACTTCCTTAGTTACTTCAACTGTTGAATTCAGTGTTTGGAGACATGGTAGCCACCCACAAGTGGCAGAAGCAAGCTGCTTGGTGAGATATGCCACCAGTCTGCAGGAAGGTCCCAGTGATTGCTCAAGTAGGCCAGTGGTAACACCATATAAATTAATTAGATATTTCCAAGAAACACATAAGTGTAATCCCACATATGTAAAATCCTTATTTTACTCTAAAAGCCAAGTTATCAGATAGGTATATTGAACAGCATTTCTTGTCTCTTTTCTGTTGGAGACAAGTTCTAGAAACAAATGATTAATATCAATTAACATTTTTTCCTTCCCCCCCACCCCTCCCACCTCTCTTTTCCCATACAGTCCCTCCTTCCTCCATTCTTGTCCCACTCCCACCCTCCATTAAGTGTCATCATCCACTTATCAGTGAGATCATTCCTCTTTTGGATTTTTGAGATTGGCTTATGTCACTTAACATGATATTCTCCAATTTCATCCATTTGCCTGCAAATGCCATAATTTTATTATTCTTTATAGCTGAGTAATATTCCATTGTATATATATACCACAGTTTCTTTATCCATTCATCAGTTGAGGGGCAACTAGTTTGGTTCCACAGTCTGGCTATTGTGAAATGAACAGCTATGAACATTGATGTGGCTGTATTTCTGTAGTCTGCTGATTTTAAGTCCTTTGGGTATAGACTGAGGAGTGGGATAGCTGGGTCAAATGGTAGGTCCATTCCAAGGTTTCTAAGGAATCTCCACACTGCTTTCCAGAGTGGCTGCACTAATTTGCAGCCCCACCAGCAATGTATGAGTGTATCTTTTTCCCCACATCCACTCCAACACTTATTGTTGCTTGTATTCTTGATAATCACCATTCTAATTGGGATGAAATGGAATCTTAGGGTAGCTTTGATTTGCATTTCTCTTATTACTAAAGATATTGAACATTTTTTCATATATCTGGTGATTTTTGTACATCTTTTGTGAACTGTCTGTTCATTTCCTTAGCCCATTTGTTGATTGGGTTATTTGTATTCTTGGTGTAGAATTTTTTGAGTTCTTTATATATTCTGGAAATTAGTGCTCTATCTGAAGTATGAGTGGCAAAGATATTCTCCCACTCTGTAGGCTCTCTCTTCGCATTGCTAATAGTTTCCTTTGCTGAGAGAGAGCTATTTAGTTTGAATCTATCCGTTATTGATTCTTGCTTTTATTTCTTGTGCTATGGGAGTCCTGTTAAGGAAGTCTGATCCTAAGCCAACAAGGTAAAGATTTGGGCCTACTTTTTCTTCTAAAATCTGCAGGGTCTCTGGTCTGATTTCAAGGTCCTTGATCCATTTTGAGTTCATTTTTGTGCAGAGTGAGAGATAGGGGTTTAGTTTCATTCTGTTGCATATGGATTTCCAGTTTTTTCAGCACCATTTGTTGAAGAGGCTATCTTTTCTCCATTGCATATTTTTGGCACCTTTGTCTAGTATTAGAAAATTGTATTTATTTGGGTTTGTGTCCATGTCCTCTCTTCTGTACCATTGATCTACCTGTCTATTTTGGTGCCAATACCATGCCGTTTTTGTTACTATTGCTTTGTAGTATAGTTGAAGTTCTGGTATTGCGATAACCCCTGTTTCATTCTTCCTGCTAAGGATTGCATTAGCTATTCTGGGTTTCTTATTCTTCCAGATGAATTTCATGACTGCTTACTCTATTTCTGTAAGGTACGTCATTGCGATTTTAATTGGAATTGCATTGAATCTGTATAGCAGTTTTGGTAGTATGGCCATTTTGAGAATATTAATTCTGCCTATCCAAGAACATGGGAGATCTTTCCATCTTCTAAGGTCTTCCTTAATTTCTTTCTTCAGTGTTTTGTAGTTTTCATTGTAGAGATCTTTTACCTCTTTGGTTAGATTGATACCCAAGTATTTTATTTTTTTTTGAGTCTATTGCAAATGGAGTTGTTTTCCTCATTTCCCTTTCAGCTGTTTCATCGCTTGTGTATAAAAATGCTGTAGATTTATGCGTGTTGATTTCATAACCTGCTATTTTGTTGAATTCATTGAAGGAGTCTAGAAGTTTTCTGGAGGAGGTTTTTGGATCCTCTAAATATAGAATCCGGTCATCCGCAAATAGTGAGAGCTTAAGTTCCTCTTTTCCTATTCGTATCCCTTTAATTTCTTTAGTCTGCCTAATTGCTCTGGCTAGAGTTTTGAGGACAATGTTGAATAGAAGTGGTGAAAGAGGACATCCCTGTCTTGTTCCTGTTTTTAAAGGGAATGGTTTCAGTTTTTCTCCATTAAGAATGATGTTGGCCATGGGCTTAGCATAAATAGCCTTTACAATGTTCAGGTATGTTCCTACTATCCCTATTTTTTCTAGTGTTTTCAGCATGAAGTGGTGTTGTATATTGTCAAATGCTTTTTCTGCATCAATTGAAATAACCATGATTCTTATCCTTAAGTCTACTGACATGATGGATTACATTTATTGATTTACGGATGTAAAACCATCCTTGCATTCCAGGAATGAACCCCACTTGATCGTGGTGCACAATTTTCTTAATATGTTTTTGGATACGGTTTGCCAATATTTTGTTAAGGATCTTAACATCTATATTCATCAAGGATATTGGTCTAAAATTTTCTTTCCTTGATGTGTCTTTTCCTGGTTTGGGTATGAGGGTGATATTAGCTTCATAGAATGAGTTCGGTAGGGTACACTTCTTCTCTATTTCCTGAAATACTTTGAGAAATATTGGAATGAGTTCTTCTTTGAAGGTCTTGTAGAACTCGGCTGAGAATCCGTCTGGTCCTGGGCTTTTCTTGGATGGTAGATTTTTAATGGCTTCTTCTATTTCATTGCTTGATATTGATCTGTTTAGATTGTGTATGACCTCCTGGTTCAGTTTGGGAGGAGCATGTGTCTCTAGAAATTTTCAATGTCTTCGGTACTTTCTATTTTGTTGGAATATAGATTTTCAAAGTAGCTTCTCATTATGTTCTGTATCTCAGTGTTGTCTGTTGTGATATTTCCTTTTGCATCATGTATTTTAGTAATTTGAGTCTTCTCTCTCCTTCTCTTTGTTAGTGTGGCTAAGGGTTTATCTATTTTGTTTACTTTCTCAAAAAAACCAACTTTTTGTTATGTCAATTTTTTGAATAGTTTATTTTGTTTCAATTTCATTGATTTCAGCTCTGATTTAAATTATTTCCTGTCTTCTACTACTTTTGCTGTTATTCTGTTCTTCTTTTTCTATGGCTTTGAGCTGTAATGTTAGGTCATTTCATTGTTGACTTTTCATTCTTTTCTGGAATGCGCTCCATGCAATGAATTTTCCTCTTAGTACCGCTTTCATAGTGTCCCAGAGATTTTGATATGTTGCATCATCATTCTCATTGTTCTCTAAGAATTTTTTAATCTCCTCCCTGATATTTTTTGTTATCCATGTTTCATTCAATAGCATATAATTTAGTCTCCAATGTTGGAGTAATTTCCTTTTTTTACTTTGTCATTGATTGCTCCTCTCAGTCCATTATGATCTGATACAATACAAGGCAGCATCTCTATTTTTTTGCATTTTCTAAGGGCTGCTTTATGGAATAACATATGGTCTATTTTCAAGAAAGTTCCATGTGCTGCTGAGAAGAAAGTGTATCCGCTCTTTGACTGATGGAATATTCTATATATGTCTATTAAGTCTAGGTTATTGGTTGTGTTACTGAGTTCTATGGTTTCTTTGGTTGGATTTTGTTTGGAAGATCTATCTAGTTGTGACAGCGGTTTGTTAAAGTGACCCAGAATTATTGTGTTGTGGTCTATGTGATTCCTGAAATTGAGAAGGATTTGTTTGATGTACAGGGATGCACCATTGTTTGGGGCATAAACATTTACTATCATTATGTCTTCCTGATTTATGGTTCCCTTAAGCAGTATGAAATGTCCTTCTTTATCCCTTCTGACTAACTTTGGCTTGAAGTACACTTTATCTGAGATAAAGATGGAAACCCCCCCTTTTTTACTGGGTCCATGTGCATGGTAAATTTTTTCCCATTCTTTCACCTTTAGTCTGTGGATGTCTTTTTCTATGAGATGAGTGTCTTGCAGGCAGCATATTGTTGGGTCTTTCTTTTTAATCCATTCTGCCAGTCTATGTCTTTTGATTGATGAGTTTAGGCCATTAGCGTTCAGGGTTATTATTGAGAAATGATTTGTATTCCCAGTCATTTGGCTTATTTTTGGTTTTTAATTTGGCTTGGTTTCTCCTTTGAGTGGTTTTTCTCTAAAGTAGTTCCTCCCTTTGCTGACCTCCATTGTTGTTTTTCGTTTCCTCCTCATGGAATATTTTGTTGAGAACATTCTGTAGTGCAGGCTTTCTATTTGTAAATTCTTTTAACTTCTGTTTATCATGGAAGGATTTTATTTCATCTTCAAATCTGAAGGTTAGTTTTGCTGGGTATAGGATTCTTGGTTGGCAACCATGTTCTTTCAGAGTTTGAAATATGTTGGTCCAGGCCCTTCTAGCTTTTAGAGTCTGGGTTGAGAAGTCTGCTGCTATCTGTATTGGTCTCCTCCTATATGTAATCTGATGCTTTTCTCTCGCGGCCTTCAAAATCCTATCTTTATTTTGAATGTTAGGCATTTTCATTATAGTGTGCCTTGGTGTGGATCTGTTGTGATTCTGTGCATTTGGTGTTCTGTAAACCTCTTGTATTTGATTCTCCATTTCATTCTTCAGGTTTGGGAAATTTTCTGATATTATTTCATTGAATATGTTGTTCATTCCTTTGGTTTGTATCTCTGTGCCTTCCTCAATCCCAATAATTCTTCAATTTGGTCTTTTCATGATGTCCCATAGTTCTTGGAGATTCTGTTCATGATTTTTTACCATCTTCTCTGTTTGAGCGACTTTATTTTCAAGATTAAATATTTTGTCTTCATTGTCTGAGGTTCTGTCTTCCAAGTGGTCTAGTCTGTTGGTGATGCTTTCCATTGAGTTTTTTATTTGGCTTATTGTCTCCTTCATTTCAAGGATTTCCATTTGTTTTTTTTTTTTTTGTTTGTTTTTTTTTTTTTTGAGAATCTGTATCTCTTTGCTGAAATGATCTTTTGCTTCCTGCAGGTGCTCTTTCAGCTTATTGGTATTATCATTCATTGACTGCATTTGTTCTCTTATCTCATCCTTTGCTTTGTGAATCATCTTAATCATGTATAATCTGAAGTCCTTTTCTGACATTTCTTCTAACATACTGTCTTTGGATTCTATTACTGTATAATCTAGATTTGTTTGGATCATTTTCTTCCCTTGTTTTTTCATGGTGTTCATGTATCTTCCCCTCTAGTGCTGCAGATCTGGGGTATTGCAGATTTCCCCCTATAGGCTTATAGTGGCCCTATAGGTTTCCAAAACCCTTTCTTTAAGGGGAGATCAATATTAGCAGTGCCCAAACCAGACACTATGCAATCCTAGACCAAATAGCCCCTATGGGAAAAATAACATCATACAAATAAGGGAGAAAGTGGCTCTGAGGGAACAGGTAAACAGAAGGAAAAGAAAACAAGAAACATGAAGAAATAAAAACTTAAATATTTTTTATAAAAGGAGAAAAAAGAAAATCTACTGTATAATAGTCATATTGTAATGAAACCTCCCAGTGTTCAGTAGCCTGATGTATGAGAGGTACTTGACAATGAGCTTCAAGTCTCCAGGAGGCGTTGTCGGATGGGATTTGCCCCACCAGAAGATTGGAGCTACGGCTCCCAGGATTATCCAAGATGGCTGCTATGGCTTTGAAATGTGTTGGCAAATGGGGAGCTGCATTTCAGGGGTGGACGTGGTCAGCTGGAGGTTCTGGAGAGAGGATACAGTTGTTCTGGCAGTGGTCCTGGAGGTCGGGTGTGTTTGGTGTGGTTGTGGGATACTGGAAGCCAGGTGCAATCAGTTCGGCTGGGGTCCCCGTGATAGGGTGCAGTCAGTTGGTCTGGGGGTCCTGGCGGCAGGGAGCAGTCAGTTGACGTGAGGGCCCCAGAGGCAGGGAGTGATTGGTCGGGCTGAGGGATCCTGGAGATGGGACTCCGTCAGTCCGTCCAGGGGTCCTACAGGGCCTGGCTGTTTTCTCAAAATGGTGGCAGCCACATGTAATCAAACCTGCAGGTACTGTCACAGTGAACTTCCAGGCAGCAGCAGGCAGCTGGTTCTCCACTGGCATTCTGAGGTCAATCTGCTGGCAGCTGTCGGATAATTGGGAGGTGAACCTTGAGCATTGGGTGATGGACAGGGGTAAGGCAGGTGATAGACAGGCGAGAGGCAGGCAAATGGCGGATTATAGATGCCTGACAGTGAGCAATCTGCTCTCAAAAAAGGCGTCGATATGCTGGCAGACTGCAGCTCACCACAGCAGACAAATGGGGTAAAGAGCAGGGGATCGATAAGCAGCAAAAACTGCCTCACCAAGAAACAGATATCCTCTGCTTGAATCTGGCATTGTGGAGTGACAAGGAATGCAGCCTCCCTCTAGACCACCATCTTGGATCTCTCTCAATTAACATTTTTAAACTTGACCATCTGGTGACATGTGAGATAAGTCTTGATATGTACATGATTTTTGGACACAAAATAGACAACACAATATACACACAACACAAAAAATAAGGCCTTGTACTCAAAAACTTGAGTTCAATAAAAATAGGACTGATCAAATCATCAATGTCATGAGCTGAAAAATATAGAATTTAGGAAACAAATGCAAGAGTCCTGGAAAAATGATAATCCTGTTAATTATTACTTTGTTGAAATTCTGGTGAAAAAATTCTTTTTTTTTTTTTTTTTTTTTGCACCTATGGGGAGAGTCATGTCCGTTAAGTGCACTTGGTTGGCAAAATCTTTTTGTGCCTCTTGGTTGCAGTGTCAATAGTCTGGGGTGAGAGTGGAAGAAATTTCTACTAAGTGAGATTATAAGTCTCAGAAAGATATCTAAATTCCTTAATATAAGTAGAGGAGTCAACAAAGACCCTAAATATTTCTCAATCTGGGAAAAATCCTGGATTGAGAATGGAACTTGGATTCACACAACATTCTCTGCACCAGCCACCTCAGGAAGAGAAAGAAGTTCTGGGTTAGGTGGTGGGAAGGTCTGAGGAGATCTTGAGCTAACAGGGGAGGAGGGAACATAGTGGGTGGTGGGATGTTCTGGAGGAGGAGGAGAGGATGTAGGAGGGCCCTGGGAAGGAAGAGAAGGAGGAGCTGCATCAGCAGGAGGGTGGGGCAGGTGTGCAGGAGGAGGACAGGAAGAGCAGGAGGCTGAATTTGGGTGGAGCATGGAGGGAGTGGGGTTTGGGACCACCCCCAGAGAGAACATGGGTGTTGGAACAGGTAGAAGAAGGGGTGGGGTGAGCACCAAATTCCAAAATGAAAAACTCGTGAATCGTCTTCAGTGTCATTTGGTGGTCATCTTGAGATCTAAAACATACTGAGGCCAGGCCACTGTTGAAAAAAACGAGCTGCTTGTGGCTTAAATCTTTGGGGAGTCCCCCTTTAGTGAAATTATGGTAGACACAGCCCAAAGAATTTTTGGGGTCCACTGAGCTACTGGTATTTCCCATTAGCTGTCATACTTTACCCAGATAGATGTACAGAAGCTGAGAAAGTTGTCTGAATTTTAGCTTGTATGCATCAGAAAAACAGTGGATGGACCAAAAGCCAAAATGTCTTTTGACTTTTGGGTGTCTGGAATGGAATAAACAGGAGCCTAACTGGAGGCCAGGATAATTTCCCAATGACCAGAGCCCAAACGGAATGGGTGAGGGGGGATACTGTGGCATTTGCAACTGACAGACACCATGCGGATCAGATGATAAAGATTAGAAAAGCAAATGGGAAAAACCCCAGGGTACTTAATCTGTTTGATGCTGGATAAAGGGAAACAGAATGGAGCAGAACAAAGCAGAGCTGTGCAGAAGAGAATGGAATCTCTCAGTTCTTCTGAGGGAGGGTGTGGACCTCAACCCCGATGTGGAAAAATCTGAAAACCCTCCCGGGTTTTGGCACCAAATGTAAGCTCAGGGACATAGCTAGTGGCCAAATAAAATTGGACAGGAACCAGCCAAAGCAAGCATTATTGGAATTTGGCTCTCAGGTGAAATTTCCAGCCCCCCAGGGTACAGGTCAGGGCAGAGAGCCAGAGAAAATTGCACATGGCCCTGGCTGCCCAGAGTCCTTATAGGCTGAAATGGGCAGGGGTCCTGCTGAGTGGAAAGTGGAGGTAAGGGTCAGTGGATTTTTCCTGCTGGTTTGATTGGTCACAATGTGGCGCACTGCTGTTTAACTCAGTTGCTCTGCTCTCCATCATATAGTAGTTCAAAATCCAACCTAACAGTTTTATTCATGCATTGTAGTCAAAAATCATACCTGGGTTCATACTGGCATATTCATGAATGCATATAATATAATTTGCTCCATTTCAATCCTCAGTACTTTTGGTTTTTCTCTCCTCCTCCCTGTCATACTTTTTTGACTATATTCTACTAGTCTTCCTTCTATTTATTTATTGTTTTAAATTTTTCTATTATACACGTAAGTGGAATTCATTGTAATACATTTATACAAGTGCATATCGCAAATTGCTCAATTTAAATCCATAGTTCCTCTCCTTTCCCATCCATCCTTTCTCCTACTCAATTTCCTTCCTGTAATCTACTATTCTCCCTTCTATTTCCATTAGTTTCCCCTGTTAAAATTTATTTTTTTTCCATTGTTTCTACACTGGGAAAGAATGTATTTGACCCTTGACTTTCTAACCCTGACTTATTTTACTTAACATGATAGTCTCTTGCTTCATCCATTTACCAGAAAATGATATGATTTTTTTTTTTTTTTTCACGGTGCTGGTGATTGAACCCAAGGCATTGTGCTTGCAAGGAAAGCACTCTACTAACTGAGCTCTCTTTCCAGCCCGATTTTATAATGTTTTTTTTTTATTGCTGAGTAAAATTTCATTGTGTATATATACCATATTTCTTTCTCCATTCGGCTGTTGAGGTTCAACTAGGCTAATTCCATTACTTGGCTATTGTAAATGGCAATGATATACATATTGGTAAGTATGTATCACTGTAGAATATTGATTTTAGATGTTTCAGATAAGTACTAAGGAGGGGTAGAGCTGGGTTATAGGGTGGTTCTATTCCTAGTCATTTGAAACATCTCCATGCTGCTTTTCAAAGTGAATGTACTGCTTTACAGTCCCACCAAAAATGCACAAGTATACATTTCTGTACACAACTGTGCCAGTGACTCTTGTTATTTGTATTCTTAATCAGAGCCATAAAAAGTGTAGTGAGATGAAATCTTAGTGTAGATTTTATTTGCATTTTCCTGAATGCTAAGAATGTTGAATATTTTTTCATATATTTGTGGCCATTTTTTTTTTCTTATTTTGAAAAATATCTGTTCAGATCATTTGTCCATTTATTGGTTGCTTATTTGATTTTGGGGGAATGTTAAGTTTTTTGGTTCTTTATATATTATGAATATAAATATTGAGTCAAAAGAGTAGCTGGAAAGTGTTTTCTCCCACTCTGTGGGTTCTTTCTTCATGCTCTTATTTTTTTTACTGTGCAGATTTTCAATTTGAGGCAATTCCATTGATCAATTCTTGGTTTTACTTCTTCAGTTTGAGGAGCAAAAACAGACCTAAAATTCATATGGAATAATGAAACACCCAAAATAATCCAAATGATAATGAGAAATAAAAGTGATGTGGGTAGCATCACAGTAACTGATTCAAATTGCACTATTGAGCTATATTAACAAAAACAGTATGGTATTGGTATAAAAACAGAAATGAATTCTGATGGAATATAATAGAAAACAAAGAGAAAAATACACATACAGTCATCTGATTCTTAACAAATTGCCAAAAAAGATATGTTGGAGAAAGGATAGCATTTTAAACTAATCGTGCTGGGAAAATTGTGTAGCCATATATATAAGAATGAAACTAGATCCCTATCTCTCATTCTTCCTAAAAGTCAATTTAATGTGGTCTAAAGACCTAGGAATTAGACCAGAAACACTGGAAGTGCTAGAAGAAAATTTAAGGTCAACACTCCAACATATTGTTGGCATATAGGCACCATCCACTTCATTTCAGTGTATAAATTGAAAATTCATTTTATTAATTCTCCTTATGCTTTCTGCTTTATGGTGAAGTTTCCTTGGTCATACAGACTACCTGTTGGAGAACAAAACAATAATTTTCAGTTGTCTCCATAGGAAATGTCTGCTTTCCTGATTATTTTCTCTGTACTGACTTAAAAATCCAATTCAATACACATAAACCCCATATCAAAGCCTCAACCCCAAGAGGCAGAATTTCATTTCTATCACTTTATTATAATCAAAGTCACCACTCCTATTACCACTAACAAAAGAGGTTGCTGAGTAAGCAAGAGAAGTGGCTGTGTATAATTTTTGTGAAACCTTATTTCATTATTACCTTTCCCCCAAGGCCTTTTTTAGAATATTTTTATCTACTAATCCCCACTTAACAGTCGAATGTGAACATTTTAATATTATAGAAGTTGTCTACATCTGCATGTATTCTCTAGTCCTTTGGAGACTCCCAAATCATTGAAATATAAATGACAATTTTGCCCCAAAGTACCTGTTTTGAGACTCTTCTTCAAGATGACAAATCTGCTGAGAATGCAAGGTGTGTGGTGATTAGGGGAAATCTGAAACTCTCTTCCTCCTTCATGGATCTCCTGGTCCAAGCTAAAAGTATCTGTCATGAGGGGAGACCCAGTCTTAATGAGACATCTACAGAACTAACCCAAATAAAGATATGCGGTAGTGTTCAGGCCTCTACACTTTTAAAGAATGTAATACCTTGCCCATGCTCCCTATCTTAGAGAAATTTCTTTTGTTATCTTTCTCTCTTTTCAGAGGTCCTCACCTTCCTGTGTGGTACAAGCAGTTCCATCTTTCCATGAATTATGTTTTCATAAAATATAAAATAATTGCAGACTTCAGACAGCTTCTGCTTCCAGACCTGCCATGAACCTCTTCTGAGGAAAGGAAAAGGGGCACAAACCGAGCTCCCTGCTGCAGGATGAACACAGGAAAAATATGTTAACCATCATGGCAGGATGTGTTCTGGCATATTTGCTAAAGATTTTCCACCAGCAACTCAAGGTGCTGAGGCAGGTTCTCTCCCTGACTCTGGCAGTGGTACTGGTGAATAACCTCTTAGTCTTCTGACTCTGTAGTTATAAGCAAATGTTTCATAGTCACACTCATCTATGAAGAGAGGACAGTAATACCTCATCCAAAGTATTGTTATGAGATTAATTCCAGGTACTAACACAATGAACCTGGAGATAGACACTCTAAATAATCTTCTTCATAAATTTGGCTATTTTTTTCTTAGAAAACTCATGTGGCTCCTGACCTGCCCAGTCAGCTCTTTAATTAGATTTCAGGTCTGAATCACCTTGAAATCCTTTTCTAAAACTGCCACTTAATCTTCCCTTTTGGTGGAAGCAGAGCTTCAGTTTCAAGATCATACAATTTATTAATGCATAATAACATGGGCTTCAGAAAATGGATAACACCATTTGGAACCAAAAGTGTATGCCTGTGTCTATTTCCCCCTCATGTTACCAGCACCAGACACTATCAGATTTTTTTTCTTTACTGTGGGCATGATCATTTTTTTCCCAGAATTGACTCATTAGAAGATTTGTGTCAGATGCCCATTAAACTAGAGATTCAGTGTGCCTTCCCCCAAATTGTCATATTTAATAAGAATATATATAGGACATCCAGCTAAATTTGATTTTTAGATAAACAGATTGATACTGCATGTGAATAAATATTATATGCTGTTATTTGGTTTATAAAATTAGCTGGGTTAAATGTAATCTGATGACCCTATATATGTGGGCCTTTTTGAAGGAGAGCCAGGGTGCTTTAATCAGTTGTCATACCTGTTCTCAGGAGATTCTAGTACCAATTGTCATGTATTGAAGGAGTTCTCTTGATGTACCAGATGATTGGAGCCTCTAGATTAATATAACACCATATAACAGCCACAATGTGGATCAGAAAAGGCCTAGCTGGATCAAGTCAACACAAATTCCTGTGAGATAATCAATATTTATTGTTGTGGGTTGTTTGTTAAGTAGAGATATAAACCCAAAATATGTGACTTTGTGAACTTTACCTCTTGCAGTCTGTTACCATTGAATGAAAAGGGGATTCTCTTATTCTTGAAAAGTGAAGGAGGGGGATTTGTTATAATTTCATCTATAGTTTACCTGAGATTTCATGTGTGAGTTTTAATTTTGAAACATTTCATCAGTTTGATTTTGAAGGATTTTCTATGGGAAACTTTTTAAAGGTTTGAACTCTACTCTTAGAATTTGTAATTTCAATTCCCTTTTATAAGATGATACTTCAAGTATAATTGTACTTGTTAAGGGAATAAGATAGTGCTGAATGATGTGGCTCTATAAACCACACAAAAAGCCATATACTTTGAAATTTGTATGATGCATGTGCAATAAGAATGAGAGATTTTTTTTTTTTTACATCAAGAAGAATTCCTCCAAGAATGTGTCCTGAAACACTTTGTCCTGTTACTGAGATACCTTTGGCCAGAAAGGCACTTTCCTTGAGTACATGTAGACAGGACTCCTTCTGGAAATAACAGGTATAAACACATTTCACTTCCAGGCCCATGTGGCTATGTGGATGCAACACAGGTGGGTAAATGGGTTTATTCAGTGCTATGTTTTTTTTTTTTTTTTATATGAAGCACACTAGTAAGGTATTCTGTCATATTCACATATGTAGATTATTCTTATCTGTTTTTGTTGTGAGCATTCTCCTATATTTATATTTAGTTAATGGAATTTTTCATATGTAAGAAAGAAAGTCAATATATTGTTTTCAATATAATTTTCTCCTAATCCTTACTTAGTTTAGAATCCAGACTAAGAACAGGGTGTATTTGGGGAGGCTATTGAAGACTCAATATTTTTTGATCAAGACCACAGAAAACCTGGGGAGACAATGTCAGAGGAGGCAAGCTGTAGACATATTGTAAAAACATCCCTGAAAACAGACCAGAACATATGCTGGATAAGGCAAGATAACGACCAACAATTTAGAAGGGAGAAGGCCTAAATGGTGAAATTCCTGTTTTGTCTTCCCAACTTACTTATTAGATGAGTAATTTCCATTATGGAGAAGGAATGAGTGTGTACAGGCTAGATGTATTTTGTTGTGGGTCCCTTCTACATAGAAGAATGTATCAGGAATGAAGGTAAGCAATCCCCAGGATAATCCAATATATGATTTGAATACATGCATAAGTTTCTGCTATTAAATAATATTCCAGTTATGCTGTTATAAAATAATTCTGAGATTTCTTAAATATTTTTTTTAAATAAAAAGAAAAAAACTTTCCTAGGTCATTTATTCAAGGTATAAGAAGCAGTCTCTTAGTTTTCTGACAAGGATGGGAAAGTATGTAGCATGGTGTGTGAATATTTTATGTTTGATCTCAGTTGGTTAGGTCATATCCAAGAGTTCTAAGATACCTTCCAGTGTCTATACTGATAACACTCCCCTAGGGTTATTTTTAAAGCAAACAAATTTGTGTTATGAGATACATGCTTTGTTTCCACAACTGGACCAGAATTGGGCTCACTGCTAGTGTAGAAGACTAGTTCTAATTGGCACTCATCTTAGATGGTGGCCTGCATAAGGAAGGCATTTTTTAAAATTAGAGAAAGGGGAGAGAAGGATTTTGTGTAAGCATTTCCAGTGTGAAGAAAATTGCTCATCATGGTTACCACAGAAACCTGAGGTCATTGTGTTGATCATGGTGACCTGGAGGACATTTTAAGAAATCTAGAGGATTTGAGGAGGTGTTTTGACTTGGGGAAGGTGTGGGTGCCCTGCTGTGAAGACTGAAATCCCTGGGTTGTTGGGAGAGAAAGGGACCCCAGACCAAGTTGCCTCACTCTGCTCTGGAACAAGGTGACTGCTGAGTGGAAAGGGAGAGAGATATGGGATCCTTCTGGCACCAGGGAGTGTGATGTTTTGCTCCAGTGTGTCCTGGACCTACTTTCTCTGTTAAATCTGGATGAATGAGTGAAAACAGGTACTGGCCCTCTGTGAACCTAGCTCTACTCTGTAAAATGGGGGTGGAAATGCTCACACACACGCCCACCCATGTGCAAGTACATATCCCTGTGGATATTGCAGGATCCCAAATGCCTGAATGAATTAAGAACACTTACTCCTTTCAAATTTGTACTTAGGGAATAGAGGAGGAAAGGATATGGAAAATGTGTGGTGAGAAGTCCATTATACATTCGTTTGTTATGATCTATACCCAATTGCATCAGTGTCATTGGTCATTGACCAGTGCCTAGCATGGTGCCAGGCAAAGAGTCACTCTTATAGGGCACAGTTATTTCTGTATTATTTTTCTTTCCTGGAAGCTCCTCAGATGGCTCATATCAGGTGTCAGAAGAAATTTCTGAGGATGTGGCTTATGATTGCTGCTCAAGATCGGAAGGGCAGCGGTGCTCAGGTGACCAACCCTTCCATCCCTGGTAAGATATAATGCCTGGCTAAAGTGAGTTTATATATCTGAATAAGAGTATATGGAAAAATAGCACAAATGAGGTTCACAAATAGACATAAAGTAGAGAAGTTAATTTGATCTCATGAGGTTGACCTAATCCTAACCCTAACCTCAGTCCTAACCCTAATTCTTCACCAGTATGTGGTTCATAGTAGCCCTTGAGGCCCATGTTAGAAATGTTTTCTTTGTTTCAAACCAAGGAATACTTCACTGGGGAAAATGATGATTAATATGCATTTGGAATTACATATTAGTGCATTTGCACTACATTTTTTGCAGTGCTGGGGAGTGAAGCATTACACATGCTAGACAGGCACTCTTCCACTCTACTACATGTCTAGGCTTCTTTTAATTTGAAAAAGAATTTTATTAAGTTGCTTGGACTGGCCTTGAAATTGTGATAATCTTGCCTCAGTCTCCCAAGTAGCTGGGATTACAGGCATGAACCACCTTGCCTGATTGTGTTTTCAGTAACATACACATATATACATATACATACACATACACAAATCTATATATATACTAACTGTATAAATTATATTCAACAATTTGCACATGACATATCTATCTATCCCTTTATGTCTTTATCGATATATCCATATTCATAGTTCCTGGCTCAACTAGAATTTCCCTTTCCTAAGGCAGGTCATAATGTCTCTGATGTTCCTCTGTCTTGGATCTGGCCATAAAGAAATTCATTAACATCTCCGGTCTGATAGTAGGTCATGTGACCCTCATATCAGTAAGAGTCCTGCCCCATGTGATGGAGAAAGGACTGCTATACAGAGATGCCAAGAAAAATGTCAACAGGACTTGCTGAGTTTTTCTACCCAGTCTAGCAGGATTAGATCATATGCTTTTCCAGTTACATTTCTCAATGGTCATCCATGCTTTGATTGTGCTTATATTATGAAGACTCTATAAATGACTCCACAATGCTGGGTTCAGAGAGTTTATGGATAGAAGAACAGATAGAGATTCGTGGATTGTGGCAACTGGAGAAGACATGGAAGCTCCAGGCCTCTCCCCCATGCTTGTCCTACATATTTCTACATCTGTGTCTTTTAATATTCTTAATAATAAACTGGTAAATACGTTTTTCTCCATTCTGTGAGTCGCTTAAGCAAGTTAATCAAACTTCAGAAGGGGCCTATGCAAACCCTGACTTATAGCTGGTGAGTCAGAAAAACAGGCAAAGCAACATGGGTTTGTGATTGGCATCTAAAGTGTGGGAGGTATGGTCTTTAAGATTGAGTCCACATTCTATGGGCTAAGAACTGAGTTGTGTGTAAGAAATGTACTGAATTAAATGATACCGAGCTAGTGTCCACAGAATGCAGCATTGCTTGCATGGTAGGTGAGATTAAATAAAACAACAAAAAATAAAATAAAGTAACAAACTGCACTTCCCTGGGGTTAGAAGTGTATTTTTGAGTAAAAGTATGGGAGGTAATGCACTTGAGGTGAGTTTTTTCTCTTTTTGCACAGATTGTGTATCACTCTAATGAATGTGAAAATATAAAATTTTAGGTGTTTCTAGCAATTTGAGATTATAATACTTCTTTCCTCATACTGCATTTTTTACACATTTTAATGAAGTTTTCTAAGCAATGTTAATTAAAATATTATTTGCTAAATATTAATATTTTCAAAAATAAGAATTACTGTTCAAATACATTTTTCTCTATTTAAATGACCTATATTATGACACATTCCCTAAGATAACCAATTACTCTTAAGTATCATGATTACTTTCCTTGAACACATAATTTTTATTTCTATACTTCAAAAGGAAATGAGTATCAATATATCATCATATGATAACAAATAATCATTTCTATCATGGTTATATGTAATATGGATCAATTTGATCTTAGAGTAGAAACATTAATAAAACAATAGAATAATAGTAGGAACCATCAGACAGATTTATTTAATTATATCAAAGACTACTCTACCTACATAAAATATATGCTAGTTTTAGTAAGTTTAATGTACATCTGTACTGATTAATTCAGTGTTACAGTAAAGATAATAAACATACACATCACCTCAGAAATCTTTCTTATATCCCTTTGCTATTCCCTCCACCTATCCCTCTCTAGATTCCTTCTTTATGTCACTTTGCCCCATTCTCAGGAAAACACTGATCTTTTGTCACTGCAGAACAGTTTTCATTTGTTATAAAGGAAATCATAAATTGCATATTCATTTTATCCCTTCTTTTATGTGACCTTATTATTTTTAAATTTATTCTTATTTTTGCATGTATAAATAGTTCTTATCAATAGTTCTTCTTTTTTATTACTGGGTAAAATTCCATGACCTAGATATACTACATTTTTTATTGTCATTTGAGTTGTTCCCATTTTGAATAATTTTAATTGATTAAGGATTTTGTCTAATTAAATTTATTTTTGAGGTGCTGAGAATCGATTTTTTAAAATATTTTAGGGGGCAATGTTTACTTTAGGGAAAATATTTTAGAGTGCAATCAATGGCTAGAATATTTGGTAAATGTAATAGTAACATTGTAAGAATCTGACAGATTGTTTTCCAAAGGGGTCATACCATTTCTCCCCACCAACAATGTATGAGACTTCCATTGTCCATTACCTGGACAAAACTTAGTAAGGGCAGCCCTTTTTTATTCCAGTCATTTTCAAAGGGATATAGTGGTATCTCATTGTGGTTTTTATTTACATTTTGTAATGATTTTTATCATATCTTCTTTCTTCTATCTCTCTTTCACTTTCTCTCTTCCTGGTACTGGAGTTTAAATGCAGGGTTGCTTATCACTGAGCTACATCTTCAGCCCTTTTTATATTGTTTTGAGGTCTCACTAAGTTGCCCAGACTTAGGGTCTCACTAAGTTGCCCAGACTGGCCTGAAACTCATGATCCTCTTTCCTCAGCCTCCTGAGTAACTGGAATTACAGCCATGCACCACCATGTCTGGCTAATTACTATATATAAATATATATGTGTGTGTGTGTGTGTGTATTTTTCTTTTATTTTTCTTTTTATATATGTATATTTATATGCAAGAGAAGGCACTTGCTCACTCACAAAATATACCAAAATTTCTGGGATTAAAAGGCTGAAGGTCACCTTTCTGCAGAGACACAAGCAAGGTACTCTTCTCTCCTGCCAGCCCATTTAAGTTGGAGAGGCAAAAGACATATATTTACTTGGTTGGCTTTGCCCAAGCCATGGCCTGAGGATAAATGCCAGAGGCTTTGGTGACTCTAGATAACCTCAGTACAATTTCACATTCCCCAGTTGATGGCAATGACCTATTTGAAAGTCTGCCCTATCAACTTTTGATGGTAGTCACAGTGCCTCCCATGGTGACCACGTGACACGGGTGACCTGAGTGAGAAGGAACAGGAAGTGAGGAGGAGACAACACCTAGGCCCCACTGTACCAGGAACTCCACCTGAACTGCTGTACTGCAGACACAAAGAGTCCCTTTTCCTCCCCAGGGGCCCTTCACCTCAGTCTCCTCTAAAATAACAGCCCCTGGGGAAGTGTATGGGGGAGACATTTTAATAATAAAAATGTGTCTCAAT
The DNA here is from genome assembly GCF_902686455.1 of Sciurus vulgaris. Classification (NCBI taxonomy): domain Eukaryota; kingdom Metazoa; phylum Chordata; class Mammalia; order Rodentia; family Sciuridae; genus Sciurus; species Sciurus vulgaris. The sequence continues at coordinate 5,178,853 of NC_136474.1, read as the reverse complement.
CTGTAGCTCTTGGTACCCTTAGTGTGTCTGTGGTGGGGGTTAGGCTCTGCCTGGTCACTGGTGACCCTGGTTAAGGACTGTTGGTACAAGGACAGATCACAGTCCTGAGTTGGAATTTCTTCTGAACCTTCAGGGGTGAACTACATTTGCCTAACCTATATTTACTAAGTTCCCTTTGGGTTCTGTGGGTGAGACCCCCTCACCTAAGAGTGCTCAGTCTCCTCTGTTTCCTTTGTCTGAGTTCCCTGTCCTTTCCATGCTCCTTCATTTCCGGGTCCTATTGGTGAGCTCACCTCAGTTTACCGTGCTCACTCTGCTCTCTGTCATATTTCAGGTTCACCAATGCAATCCTTATCAAACTTTTCTGGTCCCTGTGTGTGAGCACTCCACACCTCACTGTGCACAGACTTCTCTAGGTCCTGTACTTAATGCAAATTCACATACCAAAGCCCAGGGTCATTTAAATCCTATGGTGAGAACCAGTCACATACAGGTGCTCAGTTTTCCCTGATTATTTTGGAGTGCCCCTTATCTTCCAGTACTCTGCTCCCTCTGTTTCCTCTGGGTGAGCTCCCCTCATCCAGCAGTGCTTAGTATATTCTGGGACCTCTGGGTGAATGTCCCTCACCTAGCAGTGCTCAGTCTCCTCTGTGCCAAGTGCTAAGTTCACATAACCAAACTTATTGCAGTCTCATCTGGTTCCTGACTATGATAAAATGTAGCTGAACATTTCTCAGCCTTCTCTGGGTCCTGCCAAAATCTCATCTCATTCAACATTGCATAGAGTACTCTGATTCCTGTGTGTGAGTGCCCATCACCCATTAGTGCTCTGATTCCACTGGATCCTCATGGTGATATCTCCTCTCCTAACATTGATCAGCCTTCTCTGTTTAAGCTGCAATTTTCACATAACCTGTCTTTCTTAGTCTTTTTTTTTTTTTTTTGACCTGTTGGTGAGCACCCCTCACCAAATAGTGCTTAGTCTCCACTTTTTCTTTTTTCTCATTTTACTAACCATTTCTTGCTCATTTTATCTGGGTGATTTTGGTGAGTATCTATCATCTCAGAGTACTTAGTCTTCTCTGTGTCCTGTTTTAGGTTCCCCAAGGTAATTCATGCCCACAGTCCTCTCAGTCGTGTGAGTGCCCCTCACCTGACATTGCTCAGTCTTCTCTGGGTATTGTCCTTAATCTCCCTTCACAAACCATTGCTCAGTGTCATCTGAATCCTGTAGTGAAAACACCTTTTACACAGATATTAATTTTTTTTCTGAATATTATGTTGGAGTGCCCCTTACCCTCAAGTACTCTGTCTCCTCTGTGTGTGTCCTATGGGTGAACATCCCAATCCAGCGGTGCCCTGTATACTCTGGGACCTCTGGGAGCACCTCTCTCCCAGCAGTGCTCAGTCTCCAGGTGCCATGTGCTACGTTCCCAGAGCCAAACTTAACTCAACTTCCTCTGGCTTCTGTTTTTGATCATAGAGAGCCTAACCTTGCTCAGCCTTTTATGGATTGTGTCTTAATTTCACCTGCCCCACTATTACTCATGGTCTTCTGAATCCTGTGGGTGAGTGACCCTATTCCAACATTACCCATTATTATTTGTGTCCTGTACTTAATCTCCACTCCCATGACATTAGTCAGGGTCCTCTGAGTCATGTGGGTGAACACCACTTTCCCACCGGTGCTCAGTCCCCTGTGGGTATTATTGGATGGTGGAATTGCATCACCTGTGTGCAGTCTCTACTGAGCCCTCAGCAACTTGATAGATTGAATTAAATATCTGGGAGGACGCCTTTCCTTCTAATGCACCATCTCAGACCTTATCTGTGTGTCAACACCAGCACTACTGTGGAAATTTATACTAATGTGGATACCTCCTCTTTTGAAGAAATTCAATAGATTCTTGGTGCTGCCATGCAGATAGACTCCTTTCTAATGCCTGAAAACCCAAGACAATTTTTAAGGATGTCAATGCCCATAGAACAGGGTATCTCATTCTACCATTAATCATTGACAATTTTCACACCTTTTATAAACTAACTAAGGTCTTATGGGTGATGTAGTTTGGACAGGATTTCTGACATCTTTCTGAAGAATAGAAAATGATATATTTAAGAATTTTCAGAATCTCTCTGATATGTCACTAGTTGCTCCCTTTTGACAAGATAGTAAACCTCCTATGACACCAGATTCAGGCAAAATGTACCCTTTCAATGGACAGTGTGAAATGTTCCCAAGGACAATTTCCTGTCATCATGGAGGACTTCTTCGGATGTTTGAAAATGCAGCAGTGTCACATCATCTGTAAAATACCTGAGACCATGGCCTGAGGGACTCCCTTGATAAGGGTCCAAAACTGTGAATCATCTTGATGAGCACCTCTCTTCCAAAAAGAAGTCTGTCTCCTCTGACTCCTATGGTTAAAAAAAAAAAAAAAAAAAAACCAAAACAAAACAACAACAAAAAAAAACATCATTTAACATTGTTCATGAATCTCTGTGTCCTGCCCTAAGTCTCCCCTCAACCATCATTGCTGAAGGTGCTCTGGGTTCTGTGAGAGTGCCCCTCATCCACATTGCTTCAATTCCACTGGGTCCTCTAGTTGATTGCCCTTGTCCCAATGTGGCTAAATCTTCTTTGTTTAAGCTGCTAAGTTCATCTGACCTCTTTTTCTCAGTCTCATTTTGGTCCTGAGGGTGAGTGTCCCTCACTTAATAGTGCTCAGTCTTCTCTGTTATTTTTTTCTGAGTTTCCTAAACTTTCCTTGATCATTATTCTCTGGGTGAGTTGTGTGAGTGCCCTAACCTAATACTACTGCTCAGTCTTCTATCATCTTGTTCTATCTTCTCCAAGGCAATTCTTGCTCAGACTTCTCTGGGTCCTGGATGAGCATTTTTCACCTGAGAGTGTTTAATGTTCTCAGGGTCTGTGCTTAATCTCCCTTTACACAACATCGCTGAGTGTCATCTGAGTCCTGTGGTTTTTACCCCTCCACACAGGTGCACATTTTTCCCCTGAATATTGTTATGGAGTGACTCTTACCCTCCAGTACCCTGTCCCCTCCATGTCATCTCAGTGATTGCACCTCATCCACTAGTGCTCAGTATTATCCTGGACCTCTGGGCTAGCACCCTCACCCAGCACTTTTCATTCTCCTCTGGACGATGTGTTAAGTTTTCCTAACTCTCTTTTCTCAGCCTCACCTGGCTCCTGTATGTGAGAATAAATAGCCTAACAATGCTCAGCCTTCTCTGGTTTCCCTCTTAAACTCATATTCTGCAACATTTTGCAGGGTCTTCTGAGTCCTGTGGTGAGCACCCCTTGAATAGAGTTGCTCATTTCCCTGAACACTAAGTATTCATCATTTTTTCTAATTTCCAGAACATAGCAAAGATGAACTTAATGAAATCAATCCATCTGAAACCATGGAAAATTTCTTCACTGAAAAGAGTATGCATGGTTCACATTGCCATTGCCAATTCCCATTGTAAGTGTGATTGCACTGATATTTATATTAGAAATAGCATAAGGAGGGAGGCAGTCCTCTTCATTGTTGTTAATGAAGTAGAGATAATTTCTAGTCTTAACATTTTTCTTTAGGGAACATACCAATTGCTATTATTGAAAGATTTGTACAATCCCCAGCATCGCCAAAAAAATAAAAAAAGATAGATATGTATTTCAGTGTTTCTCCATGGTTCCATGGTGAAGCACAATCTTTAAACAATTCCAAACTGTTGTAGAATAATATTCATATAAAACACATTAGAAAGAACATATACAAAATTGAGATGAAAACATCCAAGATACAAACAATGCAATTCATATGTTGGTTTGTGCAGCATTCATTGTAAGATGCTGTGCATGATTCTAAAGGTTGAGTCTGAATATCTGTGCTAAGCTTTTGATGGCCCAGGCATGGTATATAGCAGCCACACCTGCAGTCAACATGTGGAAGGTCTTACCTCCAGAATGTGGAGACCCTCCCATAGGGTGTCTGGCCAGACGTTAACAGTGAAGTTGTTCCCCTCAAGGGGAATGCCTGAAACGTTTTTGATGGTAAGTTAATAACTCTTCCCCAACACTAAAAAATCAAATGAGTTTTCATTTATATTAGGTTTTTTTATCAATATTTGCCCTGTTGTGAATTAAAACTGAGAATCTGAAAAACACTATATTCACATAATGTGTACATATTACGTGTTAACATACATAGTATTTTTAGTAAAATATGTATTGATCACCAAAGAAATAAGTGGAAAGAATAGTATTGTTGTAAAGTTCTGCAAATCTTGAAATTAGAATACAGCTGGATTTCCCTCTTTCTATATTTTAAGTTCATCTTTTGCCATTTAACCTGTGGGAAATTCAACTATATACCTTTTTTTTTTTTCAGTATTGGGGATCGAACTCAGGGCCTTGTGCTTGCAAGACAAGCACTCTACCAACTGAGCTACCTCCCCAGCCTGGTCAACTATACACTCTTGGGAGAACCAGAATGAAAAAGGCAAATAACATTTGGCTTTTACAATAAAATAACTTTGAACTTGTGGTACCCTAGAAGAAACTCTGGTGTTCCAGGATCTGTCTTGACAATGCTGCTCTATATTATTACATTTTAACATGCTGTATTGTTCACAGTGGCTTGTTTGTATATAGATATCATTTGTTATTTAGAAATGTTTGCTTTGTTCTTGTGGTTATCTTCTTACTCAAGTCTTATTTTCTTGGCCCCATTGTTTCTAAATTTAAACTTTTAATATATGACTTGTTGGTTTTTTCCATATACTTTACTGTGGTATAATTAATTTATAAAAACTTGAATGCATTTATGTTGTGTCCTAAGGAATCTTCAGGCCTTCCAGGATAATAAATGTATCCATTTCCCCCAGAAGTTTCTTGCTTCCCCTTTATTACCTCCTTATTTCCAAGAAACTGCTGTTGTGCCCTTTCTCACTATAAAATTTTAATACATTATATAATCATACATTTTTCATGTTCTTGTCTTATAGTAGAATTTAGACTTTCACATCTTCTGTGTATTGTTTTCTTCCTTTTTAGTACTGATTATTTTTTGTGTATATTTTAATCTGTTTATCCATTCACTTATTCACCTCTGCTATAAATGCAGAACATACACACAGAACTGTATTTGAATTTCTCTTGGTTGATGCCCAGAAGTGGAATATGTTGACCATGATGTAGGTATATACTTTAAGAATCTGCCGAACTCTTTCCAAAGAGATAACCACATTACATTCCCAACAGCGTGTACAAAGTTACAACTGTTCCAAGTTTTCACCAGTCCATGTGCATAATGAGTTTTTTCATTTATTGTTAGTGTCTTTTTCTTGTACTGGGAATTGAGCTCAAAGTCTTAAGCATGCTAGGTAAGTACTGTACCTCTGAGGTACATTCAGTTTTCCTTTTCTTTAGTACTTCGTATTTTACATACAAAGTCAGCCAAAACTCAGGTCATGATGATTTTTATGTCTTGTTTCAGAAGATTTTATATTTTTTCAGTTACATTTATATCTATGATCAGTCCCCCTTAGTTGCTTATAGTGTTTAAGGCAGAGCTTGAAATTATTTATTTATTTATTTATTTTTTAACATATGGTCACAAAATTTTCCTGCACCATTTGTGGAAAATATTCACCTTTTCCCATTGACATGGCATGTTTGTCAAAACTTGCTTGACCACTTAGGTGTGAGTTTGCTTGTGTCCTCTGTCTTCACCTGGTCTCATTTTCCTTATACGCTGTGATGTTTGCTGAGTTCTGCAATAAGCTTGGAACTGGGTAGTGCTGTTTCTCCAACTTCTTTCTGCTGGTTTGACACTTCTATACTCCACTCTTTTACTCCATTTTAGATTCAGCTTTTCCACAAGACTTGCTGGGGTTGTTTACAGATACAATAAAATAATAACAGTGTAAGGAATAATGGAGATTTTTAAAAATATTGAATCTTTTCATATATGACCATGACATATCACTCAATTTATTTAGGTCATTTAAATTTCTTAGTTTTGTTTTATGTGCACAGTTTTCCAGGTATAGGTCTTGAATTAATTTTTAAGATCTTCATTTTACTTATTTATTTATTTTTTAATGTATATTGTGCTTGGGATCTAACCCAGTAACTTATACATGCTAACAAACTCTCCAAAACCCAGCCACTGAGTAATTTTGGTAAAAAATGTTTATTTATTTATTTATTTATTTGCATTGAATAGGACAGGAAGATAGCAAGCAAGCAACATGTCTTTTACAATAGCAAAGGTAGTAAAGTGACAGATTCCTCTGAAGAGAAGGGGCCCCTATAGGAAAGTACTGACTTGTTCTTTTCAAAGGTTTGGGGCCCTCCTCCTTTTTATATCTCCTCTGACTCCAGGCTCTCATTCCATGGACACATTTGTCAGCTAGAAATTTGGCCTTATTGGCATATGCTCTGTTTTCTCTCATGTCTGCCCTGCCTTTGACTTCCTCCTTTGCCATCCTGTCCATTCTAAATCTCCCTCAGGTTTTTATATTAATGTTTCTTTGATGGATTGTGAAATTTATTCATAAGTACTTACACTTTTTGATATCTGTCGTAAATGGTGCTATTTTAAAATTCAATTTCTTCTGAGTGCAAAGAGCCATGCCTGCATTCCCAGCTACTCAGGAGGATAAGTAAACATAAGTAAAGCCAGTCTGCAAAATTAAAAATACAATTAAATGCAACTGAGTTTGTGAGTGTCCCTGGATTTCATCCTCAGAACAACCAAAAGGGTTGTTGTTCTTATAATATAGAAGTGCAATTGATTTAAAGTGATTTTTGCAGTGACATTAATTTTTAATTTTTTGTATGACTTTTATCTGCAGAATTTGTCCATTTAATTGTTTTAATTTTTAATCAATAAAAATATTCTAATTATTAATGAATATTTTGGAAACAGATAAAATGAAAGAACAAAGTTATAATGTCCTATTTTTTTTAATATATTTTTCTTGGACTTAAAACTCCAATATTTTCAATCATTTGATAACCATATTATTTGTTTTTTAAAAATATTTTACTTTGGAGTAGGTAAAAATTTATGTGCAGTTATAAGAAATAAATCAGAAATGTATACTTCACTCCATTTCTCCTAATGGTAAACCATCTTGCCTACCTAGTGTACTGGCACAATTGGTAAGTTGGACTCAGTGTGCTCCAGTTTAAGCCTAGTCAGATTCACCAGAGTTACATGTACTGGCATGTGTGCATGCTTCTGCAGCTTTTCCATATACGACTCTTCACATGCAGATTATCATTCAAGATTTAGATTTATATCATAAGCATCCCTTGCAAAGACTTTTGTGTAAGTTGGTATTAATTCCTCAAATTATTTGTAAAATCTGTACACAGCGATGCATGCCTGTAATGCCAGGTATTCAACAATGTGTGTTAATGAATTACACATTGTGTAAGTTTTGTGGATTGACTCTTTTTACCCAGGGACATTCTCTAAGCAGGTTGCTGTGTCTGTCAGTATTTTCTTTCATGTTATTGCTCAGTTGTACTCTGTGGCATGAACAAACAGCCCTTCATTGGCCAACATCAAAAGTTCATGAAGATATTTCCAGTATGGTGGGTGCCTATCAATCTAGCTGTGGCATATTTATATTGGGATATTTGTGGAGCTGTTTCCATTTCCTTGGGATAGATGCCAAATTGAGCCACTGCTGGGACCCATGTGTAGTTGCTTAAGGAAGTGTCAAAGTATTTTTAAAGGTGCTGTATAATTTTACATTTCCACCAACATATGTAAAGTGATCTGGTTTCTCTGCCTTTTCACCAGACTTGTTTTTTTTTTTTTTCTGATGCATATGGATTAGTTTCCCACTGAGGTTTTATTTCTATGTTTGAAGTGACTAACAAAAAATTTTCATGTTTTTACTTTCCCTCCTTTCTTGAATGAATACAGTTGATCTTCCTGCAGATCTTGTATTCTATATTACATTAAAGTGATTTCTACCTTGTATGAGATTTTTAGTTAAATATTATACATAGATAGTTGTGTTGATGCTGGACACAGCTTTCTTTCCTTTCAGAGTCTGGTTTTATTTACTTTTCTTTTTTGAACTTGATAAAATTTCCAGAACTTTCCTTTTATTTTTAGTGTGATGAGTTTTCATTATGAATTGTATCAAATTGTGTCCAATGCTTTGTTTTGCATCTACTAGAAAATTATTGATTTATAAAGATTGATCCATCTTTACATTCCTAGGAAAATTCTCACTTGGTCAAGATGTACTATCCATATTTTATATTTCCAAGATCAATTCATTAAAATTTTTAGAGGTTTTGCACATATCTTCTTGAGGTATTTGGTCTATAGTTAAGAAAACCTGGGCACATTGGTGCACATCCGTAATCTCAGGTACCCTAGAGGCTAAGAACAGGAAGATTGCAAGTTCAAGGTCAAACTCAGAAATTTAGGGAGAACTCTCAAATTAAAAACTGTTAAGGATGAAGTTAATAGTGCAGCACTTGCCTACCTTGTGTCATGCACTGGGTTTAATTTGCACTATAATAAAAAAAATAAGCTTTAAAAAAAAGTAAACCCAGTTGAGCCTAGACTTAATGGAAATATTTCAGTCAATTCAAATTCTTTAATAGATACAGGGCTGTTCAGGTTATCTCTTTCTTATGTAAGATTTTATATTTCTAGTCTTTTAGGAAATGTGTCTATTTTATCAATGTCAGTAAATTTGTAGACTGAAAGTTGTTGTAATCTTTTTTTTATTTCTGTATTCTAAACATTGATAGGATCTCTAGTGATATTACAGTTGCCTTTTCTAAATGTATTCTCTTGTGATCAGAGCATATAGTTAGCATAATTATAATCTTTTAATTTATTGAGAGTTTTGTGGATTAGACTAAGGTTTTGTCATGAAAGTGTTCTTCCTTGTATCCTGGAAACCAGTAAATTTTGTGCTGTTGGTTTGGTGGAATATTCCATAAATTAAATTAGGTCAAGTTTGTAACTGTTAAAATCTGTATCCTTACAAATTTCATTTACTTTTTAATTGAGTGGATTGTTGAGATCTCAAAAAATAATTGTTATTTTTCCTCTTTTTTCTTTTCTTTTTTTTTGGCACTGGGGATTGAACCGAACCACATTACTAACCCAATTTTGTATTTTATTTAGATACAGGATCTCAGTGAGTTGCTTAGCACCTTGCCATTGCTGAGGCTGGCTTTGAATCATGATCCTACTGCCTCAGCCTCCCAAGCTACTGAGATTATAGGTTTCCTCTTTATTTTTATCATGTATTTGGCAGTCTTCATGAGTGCAATGTTTAAGATCATTTTGTGCTCTTATGGATTGATCCCTTTCTTAAATAACCTATTTTATTCCTGATATGATGGTATCTACCTAGAAGTCTATTTTGCCCCATAAAAATTTTTTAAGAGCAGCATCCCTAGTAATAGGACTGAGTGACATTATCATATATCTCCTGACCTAATACAAGGGTAGGTACCTACTACATAGTCACTTAGTGCTTGTGACAGCTCTGACCTTGAGCATATTCTCTATATTTAGGGATGGTTCCAGCACCCTCATGTGTTCACATCCTACCCTCCAGATTACTCTTTGAGTGGTGTTGTTTCCCAGCTTATAGATGATGAGATACTCAGGTGGGACATTCCTTGTCAAGTGGAGGACCCCTGATGGAGGTCCCAGAGTCTGACTTCAAAGCTCTGTCAGTCACTTTGGCCTACTCACAGTGCTCTTCCTGAGGTGGTAAGCTGTGGGTTCATGATGTCTTTTCTTGGTTGAAGTAAATATTTTTTTTTAGAAGAGAAGGTCTCAGAGGCATGCCTTAATGTTCACTTCTCTTCTCTGCTGAAAGTCTCATTTGGGCTCATCTTGGTAAGCAGTGAAGAGCAGAAGCCAATTAATTGACTGAAATGCTATTTGGCTGACCTTTGCATTTGACCTTTGCCAGCCAACTGTGCCCTTTCCCATAGACATCATCTGCATTGTCCTTGGAGTTTTCGCATGTTTACTGGATAAGGGACTGTTTCTGTGGAATGACTGATGTGTCTTTATTCCAATCAAGCCAGCAAAAATCCTTTTGTGACTTCTCTATCACCATAGGCTTACACAGGGGTTTATATTATTGCCAGCACTTAGAATATCAGTGTTCATGATTCACAGCACCTTTCAAATGTGTGGGCTGGATGGGATGTCCCCATGCATACACAAAGGACTAAGCTCCAGTGGGCTGTGTCTCCATCCAAGGTCACTCATTTAGGAAGAACATGACCAGAGTAAGACCTGGCCTTCTGAGTCCACATTCATTACTTGGACCATGCTAACTCCTGCATTATTTGGGATCATAGAATAGTCAACCCTCCCAGGATGCCCTGCACCAATCCTTCTGTAGGACTGCTGAGTCCTGAGCTGCTTCTAAGTTTATTTTATTTTTCATCAAGAAAACTTTTAAACATTTATGAAAGCATGATGAGATACATTTCCATGTACAGTAGTGGTCAGTACTTCTGATCTGCATGTTTAGCCATTTAAACATGCAATACTAAAGCATAAGAATGCTTCATTTTTGCATTTTACTTGGTATTGTACCTTTCTGTTTAATAGTTTGCTTGAATCAAAATTCAGATAAATGCCACACACTGTCATTTGTTGAGCACTATGTTTGTTTATCCCTCTCTTTTCCCTTCTTGTTTATTTACTTTTGTACAAGGAATTGACCCTAGGGGTGCTTAACCATGGAGCCACATCTGCAGTACATTTTATTGTTTGAGATAGGGACTTGCTAATTTTCTCAGGGCCTTATTAAGTTTCTAAGTCTCACTTTGTTTTGCTTTCTCTTGGCTTTGGTTTTGATTTTGGTTTTCAAAAATGATGTATTCTTATTAATATTTTAAAGGGCAAAAACTGGGTGTTGTCAGCCTCACTATTCTAAAACTAGTAATCCTGTGCTGAACTTCTCCTGGCGTAAGTCTTAAGTGGTGGGAACAGAAATTTTCTTGTAGTAATAACATTAACAGGTCACTTTTGTTGGCAACAGCTGGTACTAAGGTGTGCATAAATAACCATTTGCGTTTGACACAAAATTCTTGGGGCTAAGGCTCATGTTGAAATTGCAATTAATAAAAAAAATTGCCACCTTTCTGCCTCAGCATCCTAAATTGGGTTGCTGAGATTACATGTGAGTTTTTAAATTTATTTTGTGTATAATATACAACATACATGTTGTTTTGAGATGTATATTCATATATATATATATATATTATGTAATCTTTGTATATATATGTAATCTTCTGAAATACTTCCTTCTGGAAAAATCTCTTTTTTGGTAGCAGATCCTGAGTCATTAGTTCCACTGGGGAATGTTTCCACCCCCTACTCTATCCCACACCACATTCTTTTAAGAAATCTTTATGAAATGTGGACTTTTTTATTCATGCAGTCTTGGTCACTGAGAAGCCAAGGACTTTTTTGTCTGGTGTGTAGATTGATGGGATGTTCAAACTTGATGGTCACCAATGGAACTGAGAGTGTCTTCAAAGATTTGTGCTTTCTTTTCTCAGGTCTGTATTGGGAACAGAGGCCTCTAAAGTATATTTACTCTCTTTACAAAGAATGAGGTTGCTGATTGACCATTTGGAGAAAGAAAAAATATCACAGCACTGAAGTAGAACAGAACTTTGAAGGAGTTATTTCAAGGAAACCTGAAGATACATTTAGCATTCGACAGTAAGTTGTTTGTGTGTGTGTGTGTGTGTGAGTGTGTGTGTGTGTGCATCTGAGTCTGAGAGAGAGAAGCAAACCAATATTTCAATATACCCAAATATTAAGACATGAGAATTAAGTAATGTGGCTTTGAGATATGAATTTTACAATTTCAGATTAAGATGGCCACAAAAGTCTTACAGGCTGAAGATCAATCTACTTGAATCAAATTTGTGCATTTGGCTTTGTTGATTTCAGGGAAAATAAAGAGAGTGCAGTTAAGCCTTCATATGGGGGCACAGTCATAGACACCATTAAAAATCAGAATATCTGGTATTCTGGGTAAACATTTGGTGGCAGGCCAGCCCACCTTTCTTCCCAGAACCTTTCTCCTTTGATTCCTTTTCTGCCCATCTAGCCAACATGTCATCCCTGATGAGCTTGCAGCTCTCTTGAGCCTACATTCTTCTAAGTTGTTTTTGCCAGTCCAGATCTGTCATGGGGTCCTCAGTTATTTTTCTCATGAATCTGTCAGTTCTGGTCCCAGACCCTCCCTCTATTCTGCCCTATCATCTGCATTCCACTGTCACCTCTAGTCACTTTCATCTTTGGGAACCTTTTGTTCTGGATGATACTGGCCATAGTATTTGGGCAGTGAGTTCAGGGGTCCCTAAGCTCTACCCTGAGCCCCACCTCTTGGAAGTTGTATAAGCTCATTTCCTTTCCTTGCTGTTTTTATCAGTAAGAGGAAATAGGTGATGATGGGCCTGCCTTGTGGAGGTGACGAGTTGGCAGCCTGCAGTGTGGGAATGTGCAGTGTGTGCGGAAGCATGACAACACTGTTTTCTGCAGTAACCATGACAGCTAACACCACTATTGTTAATTGAGAACCCAGCATTCCAGCATTGGTGGGAACAGGTCATAGGCCTTGAGTTTATGAAGGGTTCGGCATGTGAAAAAATGGAGCAATGTGGCCAGTGACCACCTCTACAAAGCTTATTGTGTGCTGAAGCCTGGTGGGCAGTGTCCAGTAGCATTTATAGGGATACCACATGAGGGGGTAAGGGGCAAGATGAAGGCCAGAGAGGAAGGCAGAATCTTACCCACAAACAATAGTCTCTGGCAGAAAGGCCTTGTTCTACCTCCTATGTATTATAAGCTTTTTCTTTTCCAGTTGGTCACAAAAGGCCAATTTTTATTTAGTGTTTTTATCATTCAATGGGGGAAATGCCACTATTCACAAAGATCAGTAGCTTTAATAGGTGTACTTCTTGGGGACGGATGTGGAATCATACTGAGTATCAATAGTAAATACTATTAGTGCCTATCATGATATAAGGACTTTTGAAATGAAAAACATTCACTTCTTTTCAAAGATTTTCAATTTTTAATGTATTATTTTAGTTGTAGATGACACCAATACCTTTATTTATGTGGTGTTGAGAATTAAACACAGTGCTTCACACATGGTAGGAAAGCTCTTTACCACTGAGACACAACCCAGCCTTGAAATGTTCCCTTTGATTTGAAGGGGGTGCATTTTCTTCTTCACACCAAATCCCCATCTTCCTTGAAACTCTGATCAGGAAATCAAACCTGACATTCAACTTGTCCAAGCACTGAGGCTGGTAGGAATGGTAGTCATATAGCACTACTAAACTCAGTCCAATGTCAAAGAACTAGTTAGACTGTTTTATATTGTTGGAATATTCTGACTAAAAAACTTTCTTTACACTAATTAATCTAGAATTCACCTCCCTACAACTTCTATCCACTTGTCTCATCTCTACTCTCTGAAGGAAGGATTAATGAATTTCTTTCTTTGATATAATTTGGGAACTACTTATATCTGTGGGTGGAGAAAAAGTTGAAGAACATGTCAAGAGCCAACATAATCTAACATTAAATATCATGTGGAAATAGTGCCTTGTCACCAATCCTACTTAACACAACCCATACTTAACACAACCCGTACTTAAGTTTACAGTGCACCAATTAGAACACTGCCTCTCCATTACACAGGGGGAAAAGGCAATTTTATCAGATGTTACATGATCACTGTCAGATGCATCAGAAACTCAGCATCATCATACATGCTCCTGAAAACATTAAACAACACATTGTCACTTCAGTAATCATTCTTCACGATACCATGAATTACAAAATGCAAACTCCAAAAATGCAATATCACCTGATGTAAGAAAATTGGTGCCAGCACAAAACCTTAGGCATAACAGGAAACAAAAATACTAGAAGTAATGCTATTATATACTCAAGAGTATACTGGATAGATTTTCCACATAATCATGTAACCATAAAAAGAATAGGAAGTAAAAAATATAAGAACATAAAAAATTTAAAAGAAACAGATACATTTCATATTTGATAATGTAGGTAAAATTACAAGTCACTATTAACTTAAGATCTCTTCATTTTATGTGGTAGGAAGACATAGGGGATGGAAAGATAGAATGAAACAGACAGTATTACCCTAGCTATATATTTGATTACATGGATTGTGTGAATCTATATTGTATACAACCATAGAAGTGAAAGTTGTACCCATTTGTATATGATGAATCAAAATGCAGTCTAAAATTTTTTTTAAAATTTAATATTAAAAAAAGATTTCTTCCATTTCTTATCAGAAAAAAAATTTTCTTTTACCTGCAGCTTCTCACAAAAATAAGCATATATTTCTACCAAAGCTCTCCTAAGGAACCTGTAGATTTCTAAGTACCTAAAGTAATTATATAATTTGTATTGATAGCATAGATTGATATATGCCACCATAGTACCATAGAAGCAGCAGTGTTCTGACTTGACCTGTATTAATCATCTTCCACTGGCAATATCTTCAGTGGTAAAGAATTTGTACTTAAAAAAAAAACTGCCAAACCACTGCTAGGGAAAGTGTCCTGCAGTAGAGGAGAGCAGGAGGAAATTCATCATCTGGGCTACTGTCAGTGACAAATAAATGATTAAGTTTAATGTTTTTTTGAATTTCCAAACTTGTTGCATTTTATAGCAGAGACCTCTGACTCAACCAATACTTATATGTTTATACTGTAATCAGCAAATTAAAGTCAGAGTTTTCCAGGACAAGCTCCCTATTTCAACATAGAATTAAGACAAAACCCAGAATCCTGGATTTATGAACTCATTTATTCACTATAGATTAAATGTGATCCTTTGCCATAATAAAGACATATTATCAAGGAATGGTGATGACTAAAATATAAAACACACTCTAAGTGAGAATGGTTTAGATGAAACATTTAATGTCTGCCAACAATAATCACCTAATATGTCCCAACTCACAGGACTGCAAGGGAAAACTGGAGGATCGGGAGAGACAAGAGACTCGAGAAATGGAGACAAGACAAAAGCCTGATCAAGTTTTGTTTTTTGGGGGAATAAATCCCATTAATAACAAGTACAAAAGCCAAGCAGAGGAAAGCACGTGAAGGCAAAACTTGTCCGCGTGTCAGAGCTCGAACAAGGAAGTATACTTGGCCAGTCATAAAGTACCACGCAATCTAACCTGATACACACCTGGTATTGTCTGACAGTTAAGTTATGTGTGCAGGAGAGGCACGCCTAGCCAGCATCTGGCAGGCACCATCTTAGCTCAACATGTGGCAAGGTGGAGGTGTGGCCTGCCGGCTCTGGACACTAATACACAATTTTAAAGTTGGAAGAGACCTTGAAAGTCATCTATTCATTTTACATGTCATTGATGAAGAAGCAAAGGTAATGTACAGGAAGCAGGAACTCCCTAAAGATCACCTGTTAAACTGCTCATCAGTGACACAGAGAGGACTATAGAGCTGGGTTCTCCCATCTTCAAGCCCTGGTTATTTTTCCTGATTAAAGAATTAAGTACAGTCCAAATATTTATAAAAACCATAACAGTGCTAGAGAGATTAAGAAATTATATCTTATTATAAGTGCAAAATTATTGATATTTTATATATCAGTTAGAGAAGCAAGAACTTTGATTCCTATAAAAAAATTATTAACATGCATATTTTAGGCTTTATCACTAAGGTTAAGGACAATTTATAAAATATGACTTTTTCTTCCCTTCACATGCACAAACTTTAAATTTTTTTCCAACTAAGAATGACTTAAGTACATTCAAATTCAGGAGAGTCTTTTTTTTTTTATTTTTTGTAAACAAATGGGATACATGTTGTTTCTCTGTTTGTACATGGCGTAAAGGCATACCATTTGTGTAATCATAAATTTACACAGGAGAGTCTTTTGAAAATGTCACAACTTTTAACCAATTTGGGGAGTAAAACCCCCAAAACTTGGAGATTCATAATATTTTATAGGTATGAATATCCTTAAAACTTGAAGTAATTATCCCAACCCAGTTTATGCCCTCTGCCTGTCTTTTTCAGGCTTCAGAAATTTATTAAGTTATTTGAATTCAATAATTATTTTCCCTCTGAGATTTAAATACTAGGCAACAAAAAAGTCTCTGAAACTTAACGGCCCAACAAGTTGTAAAATCACTCAACTTCTAAGCCATTTGCTGAACAATATCAATTCCCACATTAAAAAATAAATAGGGACTGGGGCTCTGGTGGCTGCCCAGGGGAGGAGCTGTGAGAAGAGCTGTGTGGACTCAGAACACTGGGGCCTGCCCTGAGGAGGAGGAGGAGGAGCGTGGCCGCTTGGATTCGGAGTGACTATACCAGAGCTACAGGCGGTTGCCAGAGGAGGAGCTGCGCAGGGAGCTGTTTGGATTCAAAGTGACTGCTTCTGAACACCAGGGCCTGCCCTGAGGAGGAGGAGGAGGAGCGTGGCCACTTGGATTCGGAGTGGCTATACCAGAGCTACAGGCGGTTGCCAGAGGAGGAGCTGCGTGGTGAGCTGTTTGGACTCAGACCACTTCTGAACACCGGGGCCTGCCCTGAGGAGTAGGAGGAGGAGGAGGAGGAGCACGGTGGGTCATTTGGACTCACAGTGACTGCATAAGAGCTCCAGGCAGCTGCTCAGAGGAGGAGGCAATTGGTGAATTGTTTGGACTTAAAGCGACTGCTCCTGAACACAGGGGTCTGCCTGGAGGAAAAGCACGGAGGGTCACTTGGTCTCGAGTGGCCGCACAGGGGCTCCGGACGGCTGCCCAGAGGAGACCTGCAGTGGGTCACGTGGATTCAGAGCCAATCAGAGCGACCACTCCTGAACATCTTGGGGGTTACCTGGAGGAGGAGGAGGAACAGGGTGGGTCACTGGGACTTGGAGTGACTGACCAGGGCTACGGGTGGTTGGTGGGAGGAGGAAGCACGCAGTGAGTTGCTTGGACTCCTAGTCACCGCACCAGAATACTGGGCAGCTGTCTGGAGGAAGAGGCGTGTGGCGGGTCTCTGGGACTCAGAGCGATTGTATGGGGCCCCAGGTGGCTGCTCAGAGGAGGGGCCGCATAGCCAGGTGATTAGGTGCAGAGCAGGGTCCCAGGACCTAGGAGGCTTCTTGGTGGAAGAGCTGCACAGAGACACGCTTAGGGGCAGAGCGAAGGTTCCAGGACTGTGGGCAGATTCTCTGAGGAGAGGCAACCTAAGGAGATTCATCTCTGAAGGGTGAGGCTCCCAGGCCCAGGAGGTAGAGTCGGGCCCCTGGGAATATTGCAGAGGAAGGCAGCCCAGCCCAGTCAGGAGCTGTAAATTGAGGGTAAACTCTAGGAGGGGAACTGACCAGTGAGACCTCCCCAATGGGTGAGTCTTTCCTGCCAGGTGAGGTTTCCCCACAAGGACGGTAAACCAGAAACACAGGCCCAAACAGGCCTTGCCTCAGCCCGCAGCCTAGGTCCCCTTTGGATGACCATTAGTCAAAAAGTTGAGGCACCTCTGCCCACTAGCAGGGAATATACCCCACCTAAAGGCCACCACTCCTAGAAAGGCAGCTTCCTTGAGGAGCACCGCATTATCAACTTCCTCCAAGACTTCAGCCTACTGAAGGTTAGGAGGGGATATATATAGAAATCTTCAGGGACATTGTAAGTCAATAGAGGAAATCTGCAATATCTCAGCGGTCCACTGATACCTGAACAATATGAGAAAACAAGGAAAGAAAATGCCGCAAACAAATCTAGATGTTACATCAATAAAACCCAATGACAGCATGGCAGAAGAAAAGACAGAAAAGGATTTCAGAATGTACATAATTAAAATGATCAGGGAAGCAAACAATGAGATGAAAGAGCAAATGCAGGCATTGAATGATTGCACCAATCGACAGTTAAAAGAGCAAATACAGGAAACAAAAGATCATTTCAATAAAGAGTTAGAGATATTGAAAAAAAAACCAAACAGAAATCCTTGATATGAAGGAAACAATAAACCAAATTAAGAACTCCATAGAAAGCATATCCAGTAGGATAGAACACCTGGAAGACAACCTCAGACATTGAAGACAAAATATTTAACCTTGAAAACAAAGTTGAACAAACAGAGAAGATGGTAAGAAATCATGAACAGAATCTACAAGAACTATGGGATATCATGAAAAGGCCAAATTTAAGAATTATTGGGATTGAGGAAGGCCTAGAGAAACAAGCCAAAGGAATGAACAATCTATTCAATGAAATAATATCAAAAAATTTCCCAAATCTGAAGAATGAAATGGAAAATCAAGTTCAAGAGGCTTATAGGACTCCAAATACAAAAAATTACAACAGACCCACATCAAGGCACATTATAATGAAAATACCTAACATACAAAATAAAGACAGAATTTTAAAGGCTGTGAGAGAAAAGAACCAAATTACATTCAGGGGGCAACCAATATGGATATCAGCAGATTTTTCAATCAGACCCAAAAAGCTAGAAGGGCCTGGAACAACAGTTTTCAAGCCCTGAAAGAAAATGGATACCAACCAAGAATTTTATACCCAGCAAAACTTACCTTCAAATTTGATGATGAAATAAAATCCTTCCATGATAAACAAGAGCTAAAAGAATTTACAAAAAGAAAACCAGCATTACAGAACATTCTCAGGAAAATATTCCATGAGGAAGAGATGAAAAACAAAGAAGCAAATCAGCAAAGGGAGGAATTATCCTAAAGGAATTGTCAAATAAAGGAGGAAACAAGTCATGTCAAATAAATAAATAAATAAAATTTAAAAAATGAACCAAGTGACCGGGAAACCAAATCATATCTCAATAATAACCCTGAATATTAATGGCCTGAATTCATCAATCAAAAGACATAGACTGGCAGATTGGATTAACAAGAAAGATTCAACAATATGTGGCCTGCAAGAGACTCACCTCATAGAAAAAGATACCCATAGACTAAAGGTGAAAGGATGGGGAAAAACATACCATGCACATGGACTCAGCAAAAAAGCTGGAGTATCCATCCTCATTTCCGATAATGTGGACTTCAAGCCAAAGTTAGTTCAGAAGGAATAAAGAAGGTCATTTCATACTGCTTAAGGGAAGCATAAATCAGCAAGATATAACAATCATAAACATCTATGCCCCAAACAGTGGCTCATCCATGTATGTCAAACAAATCCTTCTCAATTTCAGAAACCAAATAGACCATAACACAATAATACTAGGTGATTTTAACACACCTCTCTCACCACGGGACAGATCTTCCAGACAAAAATTGAATAAAGAAACCTTAGATTTCAATAACACAATCAATAATTTAGACTTAATGGACATTTATAGAATATACCATTCAACCAAGAGCGAGTACACTTTCTTCTCAGCAGCACATGGATCCTTCTCTAAAATAGACCATATATTATGCAACAGAGCTAATGTTAGCAAAAACAAGAAGATAGAGACACTACCTTGTATTCTCTCAGATCATAATGGATTGAAGTTAGAAATGAAAGAGTAAAACACAGAAACTATTCCAACATCTGGAGATTAAACAATATGCTATTATATGATGAATGGATAACAGAAGATATTAAGACGGAAATTAAAAAATTCTTAGAGGTAAATGAGAGCAAAGAAACATCATATCAAAGTCTGTGGGACACTATGAAAGCAGTACTTAGAGGGAAATTTGTTTCATGGAGCACATTTAATAAAAGAGGTAAAACTCAACAAATAAACGACCTAACACTACAGCTCAAAGCCCTAGAAAAAGAAGAACACACCAGCACCAAAAGTAGTAAAAGACAGGAAATAGTTAAACTCAGAGCTGAAATCAATGAAATTGAAACAAAAGAAACAATACAAAAAAATTGACAAAATAAATAGTTGATTCTTCGAAAAAATAAAAAAAATTGATAAAAATTTAGCCACACTAACAAAGAGAAGATGAGAGAAAACCTAAATCACTACAATTCGGAATAAACAAGGAAGTATCACAACAGACAGCAATGAAATACAAAACATAATTAGAAGCTATTTTGCAAACTTATACTACAACAAAATAGAAAATTTCAAAGATATCAACAGGTTTCTAGAGGCATATAAATTGCCTAAACTGAACGATGAGGACATACACAATTTAAATAGACCAATTTCAAGTACTGAAATAAAAGAAGTCATCACAAGCCTACCAACAAAGAAAAGTCCAGGACCCAATGGGTTTTTAGCCGAGTTCTACAAAACCTTTAAAGAAGAGTTCATTCCAATACTTCTCAAAGTATTCCATAAGTTAGAAGAGGAGGGAACCCTCCCAAACTCATTCTGTGAAGCCAAAATCACACTGATACCTAAAGCAGACAGAGACTCATCAAGGAAAGAAAATTTCAGACCAATATCCTTAATGAACATCAACCCAAAAATTCTCAACCAACTTTTAGCAAATGCCATACAAAAACATATTAAAAAGATAGTGCACCATGATCAAGTGGATTTCATCCCAGGGATGCAAGGTTGGTTCAACATCAGGAAATCAATAAATGTAATTCACCATATCAATAGACTTAAAGTCAAGAATCACATGATTATTTCAGTAGATGCAGAAAAAGCATTTGATAAAATACAGCACCCCTTCATGCTCAAAACACTAGAAAAAATAGGGATATTGGGAACATTCCTTAACATTGTAAAGGCCACTTATGCTAAGCCCATGGCTAATATCATTCTAAATGGTGAAAAACTGAAAGCATTCCCCCTGAAAACTGGAACAAGGCAGGGATGCCCTCTTTCACCACTTCTATTCAACATCGTTCTTGAGACTCTAGCCAGAGTAATTAGACAAACCAAAGAAATTAAAGGGATACGAATTGGAAAAGAAGAACTCAAACTATCCCTGTTCGCTTATGACATGATTATATATTTACAGGAACCTGGAAATTCCACCAGAAAACTCTTAGAACTCATAAGTGAATTCAGTAAAGTAGCAGGTTACAAGATCAATGCTCATAAATCCAACGGATTTTTATACGTAAGTGATGAATCTTCAGAAAGAGAAATTAGGAAATCTTCCCCATTCACAATAGCCTCAAAAATAATAAAATACTTGGGAATAAATGTCACAAAAGAGGTGAAAGTTCTCTACAATGAGAACTACAGAACACTAAGGAAAGAAATTAAAGAACACCTTAGAAGATGGAAAGATCTCCCATGTTCTTGGATAGGAGGAATTAATATTGTCAAAATGGCTATACTACCTAAAGTGCTACACAAATTCAATGCAATTCCAATTAAAATCCCAATGACATACCTTACAGAAATAGAGCAAGCAATTATGAAACTCATCTGGAAGAATAAGAAACCCAGAATAACTAGAGCAATCCTTAGCAGGAAGAGTGAAACAGGGGGTATTGCAATACCAGATCTTCAACTCTACTACAAAGCAACAGTAACAAAAACGGCATGGTATTGGTTCAAAATAGAAAGACAGATCAATGGTACAAAATAGAGGACATGGACACGAACCCAAATAAATACAATTTTTTCAAACTAGACAAAGGTGGTATATATATATATATATATATATATATATATATATATATATATATATACACAATGGAATATTACTCAGCCATAAAGAATGATAAAATTATGGCATTTGCAGGCAAATGGATGAAATTGGAGAATATCATGCTAAGTGAGATAAGCCAATCTCAAAAAGCCAAAGGACGAATGATACCGCTAATAAGTGGATGATGACACATAATGGGGGGAGGGAAGGGTTAGTGTTAGGGTTAGAGTTAGGGTTAGGGAGGGGGCAAGTATGGAGGAAAGAAGGACTGTATAGAGGTAAAAGAGGGGTGGGAGGGGTGGTGGGAAGCAAAAAAAACAGAATGAATCAAACAGCATTACTGTATGTAAATTTATGATTACACAAATGGTATGCCTTTTCGCCATGTACAAATGGAGAAACAACATGTATCCCATTTGTTTACAATAAAAAAATAAAAAAATAAAAATAAATAAATAGGGCCTTTTGTTGTGGCTCAGTAGTACAGTGCTTTCCTAGCATGTCTGAGGTCCTGGATCAGTCCTCAGCACCAGTTGAGTATTTATAGCACCAGTTGACGAGTTGGTCATTTGAGTATTTTTACAAACAGTTTTGCAGAGCTTTAAAGCAGAGGATCCAAATGTGTGGTAGTTTCTGTGTCAGAGTGACAGCTTGACTATCAACTTGGAGTGTATTGTGTGTGGTTATCATTGGTAGGGTGAAATTTGAGGATTGAGATTCAGAATTCAAGCACTGTGGTAATTCTGGTCAAGTCTCATGGTGAGTAATTAGTTCAGGGTGCTGCCAGGTCCATTCTCAGGGGTCCTTTTATGGGTGTTAGGTGAGGAGGTTGCATGTGGTAAGGTTGATAGGAGTCTGGGTCTGGTGTTCCTGATGTGATTTGGAATGTCCACATATGTCCAGGTGAAAGAATGGACATTTTTTTAAGCTATCTGTTTTATCTTAACTCCCTAAGGTTTCCCTCCCAGTGATGGGAACAAAGCCCTTGAAGCTGTTCCAGGATATAAGATTACCAGAAACTGTTGACCAGAATCTATGCCCTGTTGTAAAACATTTTTAAACATGTTGTATGTTATCAGCAAACCCAGACCCCCTTTGGAATTTCCTGGCAGCTTTGTTCCCCTTTTCCCCTTCCATGTGCGACCCCTCCCGATGTGTGGTTTCTGACTTCATAAACTTGTAAGATTTTCTGCTAGGGACTCGACTCCTGGACTCCTGCATGAGTCATGAGTTGGGTCCCAGCATGCTGGAATAAAAGCCTCTTGCGGTTTGCATCAAGTGATGCCTCCTGTGGTTGACTGGGGCTGCCGTCGATCCGTGGGACAGAGTTAGGGTCTCCTTTTTGGGTGTCTTACACAGGTACTAGTTGGTTTATTTTTTTTATAAGTGAATGCACATAAATTATTTATCAGTTGTACCTGGTGGTGGTTTCAGGCAGATGGTGGTGATTTAATGGTACAAGCAAGGTATGGAGCCATCTATCTTGACACTTTTACTCAAAATAGAGTGGCTATGGTAAATTATTTTTCTACAAGATGGAGTAATTCAAGTTGAGGCACAGCCTGAAAACTACTGTTCCATACACCATGAGATATGTAGAAAAGTCTCAAAGAAGGTTGTGTGCTAATGCTCAAAATCTAAGAATGCATAATCCAGGGACTTGAGTTCATGCCCTAAATTTTTATGGAATCATATTTTATGTTTTTATTGATGATTCACATAACATAAAATTTAACATTTTAAAATATATGTATGAATGTCTTTAATGCATTCACTATCAATTCTTTTGAGGATGGAGCATTTGTGACAATTCAAGAGATGCAGATATCCCAGTGTAGGCAGAGGGTACAGAGGACCTCAAACAGGACAAGGCACAAACAGACAAAGCCGTGAGTGCTCCCAACCTCATGCACCTAGTTTCGAGAATTTGGCCTCCTCCCAGATCTATGTACATTTGAGGAAAAGCAGGTAGGCAAGGATCTGCTTGGGCCTGCCCCTGAGAGGTGCTCTATTGTCCTCTCAGGTCAAGGTGGGACTCTTGTGCTTCTAGATGCCTCTGACACTGTCCTGACTTGACCTCATCTTGGGGTGGAGAGGGGAACTGGGAGAGTGTTTGCCTTTGGCAGAACCTGGGGTCTGTGTTTGTCTGAGGGTAACCTCATCCCTGCGCCTCCACTCTGGTTCTCCAGTAAAGCTACACCCACCACCATTCTTGCTACTAAAGCTCCTGGAACAGTGTAGAGGCAGGAGTGGGTGAATCACCTCATGTTGCAAAAGGCACATATGGACTTTCCAGGGCTGGGATCCCCTGTGCCTGAATCTTCTTCTCCACAAGATAAATGAGGTGAAGGTCACACATACAGGAAAAAAGCAGCATAAATATCTAGACTTTTGCACTGCATGAAAAGGTGAGGGAGATGCCTTCCATGATGCCCACTTGCTCCTCAGATCCATGGGACAAACTGCACTTGTGAAAAGCAGTGTTTTCAAAATTCTCTGAACATTCACAATGGGGGCTGGGTAGGGGCAGGACAACAGTCAATATGGGTAGAGAAAAATGGTGGACCCTATACACAGCCAAGTAGAGCTATGTCTAAAGCTTTGGGGCCTGGCAGATTCCACAACACCACATCTGCCTTGAAAAGCACATGAGGAATGGGTTAGGGCTTTACCCACTCTCCAAGTGGCCCCTTGAGTTCACTTCCAGGTAACCCCCAAAGCACAGAGCAAGTTACACAAGACACCCTAAAAATGAACAACACACAGAGTTCCCCCATCCCCATGTCATTTAAATTAATCTGGTTGACCCATAGAAAACAACAATGTATATTTAGTTTTTCCTATGTACACATATATAGATTTATTTATGGAAACCACTTCTCACCTCTATGGTGGCAGGAGCTGGGGATGCTAGAAGAGGTGAAAATAAAGGGCTCAGAGAAAGTAAAAAAGTGAAGAGGTAGCAGCAAATAAGGGAATGGATCCTTTTCTTTCAGATGGGGAGTACAGTAGCTCCACTGACACTCATCCTCCACACTCAGCTGGTAGGAAGATGGTGTCTGCAGGCAGTTTGAGGCACCCCAGTTGACAGCTCTAGTAGCCCCACTGGCTGTTGAAGGAGGTGTGAGGGGGGTAGGGTAGGCAGCAGGAGTGAGGGTGTTGGGAACTGGGAGAGCCATGAGAAGAAGTGGCAGGGCTGGGTAGGGAGGAGAAAGTGGCCAGCAGTGTGGCAGAGCTAGGAGCCTTGTTGCTCTATTGATTAAACCAATGAAATTCTTTATGACATATTAGACATTTCTGATTGGACTGCTTTTGTAACCCCCTTTTAAAAAAATCTTACAGTCCTTTTGAAGATGTCCAGAATTTTTACAATTGTAACAAAGTTTATGGGGGAGTTTAAAGCATCAGCCATTAAAGCTGCTTTATGAGTTTCAGTTCCAGTATTTTGACATGCCTTTATTAAATCAGAAAATGAAGTATCCACTATATGGCAAATAGATTTTATTACTTACTTACAATCTTGGTTGGCATTTACATAAGTCAGTTGTTTAGTCAGAATATTGGCAGCTTCCAAATTGTCTACTTGTCTTTCAATAACTTTATTCAATTGGTTAAGAAAATTAATGAAAGGCTCTCCTGTGACTTGTCCAATTACAGCAATGGATTTGGAAGGATTCCACGTGTCTGGGATCCTCCTCCATGTTTTACAAACTAAGGTTCTAATCTGGCAATGGCAGCTGTTGGCAACTGAGCGAATTGTAATGTCCTTCTTAGCCCCTTGCCAATCAAGTCATCATAATCAATATTATCATTGCCTTGAGCATTATCCTCAGCTTGAACACAGGCTAAATCAGAGTATTCTTGTAAAAGCACTGTATTTTAGGCAGGAAAAGTAACCATTTTCACCAAAGGTTTCCAATCATTGGGAACCAAGGCATAACCCTTACCCAGCACCTTTATCATATTAAGAGTGAAAATTATTATTTTTTCCACTCTCCAACACCATTCTTTTTAAATTTTTAAACACAGCAAAAGGCAATTGTTCACATTCTGACTGATTAGCATTATTTAATCTAATGGTGCAGACAATCAAAGTATGAGTTTCTCCGTCTGCAGTTGCCTGCCTGAGACATTCAGATAAATGAGAATGGACTGGGGGAGAAAAAGGAAGAGAGAGAAGAGTAGGAATGCAAGGAGATGGCTGAGAAAAAACTTCAATCTTAGAGACTACTTGAGAAGCTTGTAGCTCTGTCAATGCTATTTTTGAGATAGGATCTCAACAATAATACCAAGCATGTAACACATATACAGGAGCCCTTGGCTCTTCTTGCAATATTTTACCTATATATTCCCAATTTTGGGGTCTTAAGAACCCACTCTTCTGATTCCATAGACAGTAAAAAGTCTATTTCAAATAGCAAAGCAGCAAGATCAGAATTACTTACAGTATGTTTAGCATTATGAAGCAAATGAAGTTTAGCTCTATGATGTCATTGAGTGTCAGAGAGTGAATTCCCCATAACTTACCAGTGGGATCAGTATCAGCCAAGAGTGAAGCATATCAAAGCCTGTTTTAGGCAGTAAGCTATCCCCTTTTCCCATCAGCACATCCAGAAGTGTCTCTGTTCAGCACCCTAGCTGTAAAGGTTAATTGAGGTCCAGCTAAAAGGATTAAAGGAAGAGCTAATAAAGAGGCAAGAACACAGGATGGTGAAGAGCAAGAAGTGGTTTCTGTGAAAAAGCCAGTCTAGTTTATTATCTATTCCAGGGTCATATCAAGTAACTAAGGTTACATAGTACAGTTAGCTTTGCACATGTGCAGATCACATAACTTGCTTGCTTCTCAGAGTCCACTAGTACCAAATGTTATTACAAGAAGAAAATATCTCCAGGCCTCAAGGACAGAGGAATTGCAGAGCATTCCCAAGCCATTCAAACAGAGCACCTTTTGTCATGAGGAGTTTGCTGAAATCAAAGAACTCTCACTCCTCTGTACAATTGACTGACCTGAAATCCCTTCTTTTTTCTGCTGTATGATATCTGCAATGTGAAAAACCTGTGGCCAGTATGAAGTGAGACAGAATAACCTAGTTTTGGACACTTTTTGGTTGGAGCTTTCTGCTTTCACTCAGCATATTATTTCTTCTAATTTTGGGTCTGAGGAGAAATATTATTAGGAAATTTAATTCCTCAACACTAGCATGTAAAGAGATAGACCAGGCCCTGTAAGTCACTGATTATCAGGGAACCCATAACCCTCAAATCTGTAATGTGGCTCCTGTAAACTGAGGTATGATGAAGGGAGTCAAACTTGAGGGTGTAGTTCCAAAAGCACATGTATTTCATTTGTAGTATTTTATAAGTCACATAAAGGTAATATTCTCAAAAGGTTGTTATGTTATTAATATCAATTTCAACTCTATTTATGCTATCAGTGTGAA
Source organism: Sciurus vulgaris (assembly GCF_902686455.1). Classification (NCBI taxonomy): domain Eukaryota; kingdom Metazoa; phylum Chordata; class Mammalia; order Rodentia; family Sciuridae; genus Sciurus; species Sciurus vulgaris. The sequence continues at coordinate 5,151,762 of NC_136474.1, read as the reverse complement.
TACTAAAAATATTTAAAATACTTTTGTGCCTTAGCTGTTGTTTTCATTGGATATTAATGTTTTAAAGGGTTGTTTCCCATTCATAGTTTAGTCTATCTTCTACCAAGAACAGAGAGCAGAAAAGTTACATAACATTTTATAGTAATTGCCATTATATTATTTTTATTCAGGAATAATATACTAGCATATATAATCCATAAAGAGAAATGGCTTTGTACAACAGGTTAAATGCAAATGTTCTACTGGTAGGACTAGATCCCACTTCTAGAAGGAAATATTGCCTTAAAATAGCAGCAGCTTGAGTCTCAGGTGTGCAATTCCCAGACCACAAAGAAAAAAAAAAAATAAGCTGCACACAATCACCTGTCATTCTGGCCTTATTCTTTTCTGGATTGGATATTATCCACTCTCAATCACACACATGTCTCCTTGATCTCAGACTTAAGAGGTATGGTCTGAATTCCCATCCAATCAGGAGCACTTAGATCTGTCCAATGTCTGAACTGCCAGGGAGTTGGGGATGGGTTTCCACTGGCTTCTCTGTTTCTGCTGAGTCCACCATATCTTCCTTTCAGCTCTAGGCTTCACTCTCCTGCTTTGGAGACCCAGTTTGATCCACTGTGCAGGGATTGAAGATCTCTAGGTACAAGTACTGGCTCCTGAGACCCCAAAAATTGTGAGTGGGCAGTGGCATGATGAGTCTGGGGAGGAAGGCTGATGGAAACAAATGTGGGACTGGCTGATGCAGGAACAGGAGCTAGCAAAATGGGACTCTGCCCAGTCTCTGGACTCTGCAGGCCTGAGCCCTCCTGTGGGGCAGTGTACCCTCAGTCCTGCTGGCCATCCAAATGGGGAGCACATCAGTGGCACATAACCCTCACTGCCTTCCTTATCCTTGTAGGGCATCCTTGACCCATACCTCAAATACTCTCTGGCAGATGTGTGCCTGTGGCTCAGCATCTTTTTGGTGCTGGTGATTAACAGGTGGGCACATTATCATGATCAAATCTCCACATGCCATTTTTCTTACAGGAGAGCAGCTGTGGTCTATAGGAACCTCACTTCCTCCTGAGCTAGTTAATTTTCAATTTTACTTTCTTCTTTACTTTTATTTTTATTGTGTTGCTAGATGTTGAACCTCAGGATACTTTACTACTGAGGTACATCCATAGAACTTTTATTTTTGAATTTTGAGAGAGGGTCTATGTTAGTTGGTGAGATTGGATTTGTTATGGTTTGATTTTTGTAGAATTTTCTATTACAATTAACTGTACAATTTTTTTCAAAATGTGTATTTAGTTTCTATTGTGATTTCTTGATGATTATTATAATAGTATAATTTCACAATATACATGAATGTACTCCTTTTCCTCTTATAATTGAAAAATTTCTTGGCTAAAATTATGTGTAATTTTGTGAATGAATTTTAGAACTCCATAATTTGGTTTCTTATTTCATTAAAAGTAAAACGTGAATGTTTTATAATTGCACTATACTTACACATAATATTTGGGTTCATTTTGACATAATCATAGAAATATGGAATATGGTTTGCTTCATTTTATTACCCAGTAGTTCCTCTTTTCCTCTTCTGTTACCATTTCCTCTTTTTCTTTTATTTATAGTTTTACAAGTTATTGCTTTATAGGTACATAAAAGTAGAATTTACTCTGATATATTTATATAGGTACATAATTTTACTGAGATATATTGTAGGTTAATTTAGGAGAAAATTGTCTTCTTTGTAATGATGAGTTTTATCATCTGCACAGGGGATGTGTGAGTGTGTTATTTGCTTCCAATATTTATTTTCTCACAAGTTAAACATTTTTTTCTTTCTAAACATGTATACATGTGAAATAAAATATTAATATTACACATATATAAAACTTAAACATGGTATTGTATATTTTTTTAAACTGGACATAATATAGCTAAAGATGTGAATGGCTCCTAGTAACCATTTTTTCTACAGATTATTTTTCATCTCTTCCAAGGTGCACATGCATTTGAACCATGCCCCTAGGTTTGTATGTTTGGTGTTTGGATGAGTTCTGTTGGGTTCTTACATGTTATCATGGTCACATATGCTGTAATTTCTAAAGTCTCTGTGACAGTGAGCATCATATATCTTCATTAGCAAGAGTTTCCACAAATGATAATAAAGTCCTCCTAAGTTTATGAATATTCATTTGCTTTATATCACCATCAATATTATAGTTTGTCTATAGTAAAATTTTATTTTATATTTCTCTAGATATTTCTAATATTTCTTTGGATTTTGAAATATTTATGTTTATTGAACACTTAGATATAGATATTCCCTGTATTAGTTGGCAGTTCAAGGCATTTGCCTGTGATTTTTTTGTGGTTTCTGTTTTCAAAAATTAAAAAAAAAATATTCAAAAAGGCAGATAAAGCTGGATTCCAAGGGAAAAAAAGTTTGCTTCTAATTAATAAAAAAACTTATATTTTATACCCCTGAGTTTGTATTGTAGGTATCTTTTATGTTTTATAGTTGGAGGTTATTTCAAATAAAATCTAGGGCTTCTCTTAGGAAATTCTAACAGGAAATATAAATAAGGAAAATCTCACTTTCCTATGGATTCAGAAAAGTGAATATTTTTACTAAAAATCATTGTTTAAGTAAATTCTTGAATGACACATTCACTATAACAGCCACTCCTCTTCCTTAAATGTTGGGATTAATGACACGTTAACTAACTCAGGCTAATTCCTTACTCCCTGGCGAGTGAGCAAGATCAAGGCCTCAAAGGCAGTTTCAAAAGCTAATGATGATAAATCGAACCACCACCAGGGATTCCGTGAACGTGATCAGCTTGTGGTTGCCATATAGTCCTATGGGACTCTCACCTGCATTAACTCCCCATGCCTTGCTGACCTTTAAGCTGATTGGTTACTGCCTAGCCTCCACCCTACATAAAAGCTGTGTGACTTCCTCAATAAACAAGTTCTTGCTGTGACTGGTGTCCCTGATGCATCTGATTGTCCTACGCCCAGAGGGATGGGTGCAGGTGGTCAGTCGGCCCTACCTTTCCCAGTCTGGCCTTGTTGGAGAGTGCCCCCTCCTCTTGCCTCTGGTCGAGAAGAGCAAGGGGGCTAAAGACCCCAACACTTAAAGATTTATTTTATAATGTTTTTGACAGTGAATCATGCATTCTCTTTTCTGGATTTTGGACACAAAACCATATAGAATAAGATTTGGCAAATCCTAGATATGTGCATCATAATTTATTGTTTTCTAAATGATATATAGTAGAGATAGCAACCAAAGGACATATATTTTTGGAAATAATTACATATTTTTTCTTCAAAAGTTCTCATGAGCATTTTAGATTTATTTCTTTTATGAGTCATATTCAGACTCTGGGCCTGTGATGTGCTTTTCTACACCCTGTAATCTCCTAGCATTAACTTGAAGAAATATAGGTTGATAGCTCAGTTTCTGGAGTTACTTAATATGAAAGATGGAAAAAAATACATTTGTTCTGCTCCTGGGATGTCTTCCCTAATTACTCTATTCAAAATGGAGAGAAAATAATATTTCTCCAGATGCATCCTCTATATCAGGAGCAAATCAACCTTTGAGGAGCTTTGAAGGAATTTCATATAGTTCTGCCTCTGGGTAGTTATCTCTGTGCAGCTGAACTGCCATTTAATATCCAGAAACTTGTGTTTTCTCATCACTAAAATGGGAATAGTTTTAGAGGACATAGATGAATCATGCTCCTCATGGAGGTTAGTAATACATGTATGTCACGAGCGGCAAGGAGGAGTCAATGAGAGAAAATTTGGCCCAAAATCAATTGGCTTTTATTTGATGCTGATCACACAATTATTTATAGTTAATTCTAACTTTTAGTCACACCAATATCACACATAACTTAATCACTAAATTATTGTAAGCACCGAATAAACAAGACTCACTCCTTACTGAGAGCAGTTCCTAAGGTCCACACCTGTGTGACGAGTCTTGAGTCAAAGGGCAGTGACTCCCAGAGGTCAGTCAGGAAGACAGCTCAGGAGATCTCACTGGGGGACTCCCTCCGGCTGGAGTCCTGATCAGCTAGGATGGTTGGAAGGTGAAGGAGGGCAACGAGGTCATGGCAGGCAGGCCAGGCAGAGACGTCTCAGGCAGGATGCACACAGGCAGCTCCGCTGTCACTTCCACAGGAATGTATTGGTCATGGTCAGGATGATGGATGTTCCAGCAAGCAATGAGCAAGTCAGTGAGTCCCCTTCAGGCTTGGTGCAAAACTGGCATCATTGGTGTAAAATGGTGACTGAAGCTAGGCTCATTCTGAGCCCTTTTAAATCCTTTTTATCATACCCGGTCAGCTGGTCTTGGTGCAAGGGAAGTCAGTTACCTTACTCCGGATCAGTTGCACGTGTCTTCAACTTGGGGCAACATCACATCATTACCTCATTACAGCACAGAGCACTCAAGTTACTTTTTGCAAGTTACACAGCACAGAGTCAAGAAGTTGTTTTTTGTAAGTTACACAGCACACAGAATGTCACACATTTATCTTTGCTCCTTACAGTGTATGTGCTGTAGCCACAGCTGACAAAGCACCTGGGAAACATTGTGTAGATACTGATTGTTTAACCATTATCTGCCACTTCCATGAATTTTTTTTTCAAAAGCTTATAATAACCTTTTCACTGCAGGCATGAATGCCATCCACAATCCCAACATAAAAGGTTGAATTTTTCTTGTCTAAATTCCAAATTTGAATTCTCTGGTGGTTAAAGGTGGTACAACTAATTGTGTTTCTTAGAGTGCTTTTACTCTGTGTCCCCAATAAAAGAGTTGTCTGTTCCATGCCTCTATCACCCATGTTCAACTATATTTAGAAAATGACCTAGAAATCTGTATTTTTTTCTGGAGCGTTGAGATTACTTCTGGCTGGTGTCATTACTTGTTATAAACTGAACCAGGATTTTCCCAGATTCTAAAAAAGGAACCCCATAAACAATCAGGTACTTAAAACATTTTGTTTATATGTATATATTTGTGTATTTTATGTATACACATAGGTTCAGGCAAGTCTCTTACCTGCTTTTCTTTTAGGCGAGGAATACAATTCCTTACCTCTATTTCTTCTCAGGTCCAAAAAACAGGAGAGACACTGCCCTGAGTGAAAGCAGGGAGCTTTAAGCAGAAAGCTTCCAGAGATAGGTTTTCTTCCTCAACATGCTGGCCATGGTCTATTACAGTCCAGATACCAGAAAGCAAGCAAAATATATTGATAATTATATATATGCACACACACAATCATAGAAACTCTGCTTTTTTGAGTAAGTGCCACTAATCAAATTCTAAAACAATAAGAAAAGTTGTATGAGTTGTATGGTGTAATGTAGGTTTTTGGAGTTTTCAATAAGACACTTTTTTTTTGTACTGGGGATTGAACTAGGGCACTTAACTACTGAGACACATCTTCATCACTTTTTCATATTTTGTTTAGTGACAAGTTCTTGCTAAGTTGCTGAGGCTGGTTTTGATCTTGCAGTCCACCTACCTCAGCTTTACAAGCTGCTGGGATTAGAGGTGTGTTCCACCATTCCTGGCCAAAAAAAAAAAAAAAAAAAATCTTGATTCCAAGTCCACTTGTTTATTGAGAGACTTTCATTGTAGGATGGAAAAAATATCATGAACTGGCAATTAGGTCTAAAGCCAAAATGCAAGATAAGTAGTTGATTTTTAGTCCTGAATCCTCACTGGCCTGTCAAAACCATGAGACCAAGGAGATAGGTCCCAATCATAAATCTTATTTTTTAAACTTTTTCTTTAGTCAAAAATGTTAAAAGGGGGAAAGGTATGTATGATACATATTTCAGCTACTATTCTCCACCTGAAATTATTCCACTTGGAGACAAAAATGTGTGAGATAATTTATTTTCATTATAAATCATACACTAAAAATAAGTATTATTTTACTTGATACACAGACAAGAGTCAAAGAATTTTACTCCTCTAATAGGTTGCAAATTATGGTAACTACATAATCTATTTAATTATCAAACTAAAACTATCACATGTAACTATCAAAGTCAAAAGTAAAATCAAATGTGTGTAGTAGTTATCTGATGCTTACATGTGCATCTATGAAGTCACACACACAGGTAGATTATATAGCTATAGTATGTTAGCATGAGATGTGTGGAGGATACAGAGGACAAAACATTTGTTGTTGCCCCTGTGTACCTCCTTCTCTGACCCAGACTGTAAGGGTGGGACCCTTCCTTCAGCAGCCATCATCACCACCATTCGTTCTCAGAAGATGGTCTAGATCACCAGTACTTTCTCTGTCTCCTAAAACAGGGCCTTGAAATGGACAAACAACATCTCAGAGACTTGTTCACAAAAATAGATTTTACTTTCAAGGTTACTATGTAGGGCAAGGAAAGGAAGCAAGGAAAAGGTGTGCTTGTCACTCCCAGTTCCATAGCAAAAAACATACCAGGAATTTTATATGAATGTGTGATCCTCCTCCTTAGCCACTGGGACTTTAGGTATGTGGCACCATGCCTGACTCAGATAATACCTTTAAAACCTGCAAAAATTACAACTCATCTCACAGAATTCATTTCAGTACTAATTCTTCAGTTCCTTTTAAAATATTGTTATTAAGAAGTTGAACTCTTGTTCACAAAAGGATTAAGGCAATAATTTTTACCCCTTCAGACAGCATTAGGGTATTCAAATATACAAAATGTAATTTTGCTTTCTTAATATTGCTTGAACTAACAGTAGAATAATTCCACCATTGTCCCTACCTTTGTTGGAAACACTCAAAAAAGTAATAGAGAGGCCCCTCCCCCTGATTCCCAGGCAATATGTTCCAAGACCCTCAAAGGATTTCTGAAAACATGAACACTACCAAATACCCCAACAGTGATTTTTTTCTAGGTAGCTTCATTGTTGCCACAGAGTACTAAAGGTAATCCATCCTTCATGTTTTATGCCCTGGTGCCTCCTTTGCATCACTATTCCATATGTTGGGAACTATGATTAAGTAAAATAGGCTTATTTGATCACAAACATGTGATACTCCAAAAATCTGATAACACATAGGTAGTATATACAGTATGGAGACACTCGACAAAGGTATGGTTTATGTCCTCAGAGGGATGGAAGACTTCCTGCTGAGAGGCTGAGTAGTGTGCCCAAGGTCACATGCTGTGATATATGAGAGCCAGGATTTGAACCCAGGCAGTCTGATTTTCCAGTTCACATTTTTAGGTACCTTTCTGATCATCAACTCTTTTAAATATTTACTAGTTACAAAATCCTAAAGATGTTAAGAATAGTGAGATTAAAAAAATTGTGCTAAATCAGTGACATTTTCCATGAACAATTCAGAAATAGTATTTTTGTTAGATTTAATCACTAGATATTATTTAAAAATTTCATGACTTCCACAATTATTTCTTCAAAATATCAAAGAAAGAACTAGATTTTACTCAGGACATTTACAATTTATTCAAAGTGTAATGGGTGAAGATCAAGCACTAAATAAGTAGACAGTCCACTCACAAAAAAGGATCAGAGAGGAGATAAAGGCAGGTTGACAATGCTTCCTTTCTCTTCAAATTTAATTAACATGAGTAATTGTTTCACATTTATTTATACACATAAAATTCTTAAATTTAACTGAAAATTAACTCAGTAAGTTTAACCCATAATCAGCAGCTTCAAACCAGATTATGATTTCTCTTTATTTGTCCATTTTAAAATTAAGAAAATCATAATAAAATATTGAGAGTGACTTACTTATTCAAAGCATTTGGCATGATAGATTTTCAGATAGAATGCCTAATTCTACAAAGCACAGAAAAATAAGTAATTTAAATCACTAAATTAGGAAATAATGGTTTCTCAGTAATTTTATAGAATGAAAGATAGATGTTAAAAAGACTATGAGCATAGTCTTCATAAAGGTGATTTCCTAAATACAAAAATAACTCAGCATAGACCATTCTCAAAATTGATTCATGCAATAAGTTATGGACCTCAACTATAAAAATGTATGCATTGCACATATCACCAGAAGACATAAGTTATCTCTCAGATATAATTATTTACCTGTTCTAATAATGGGCAAGTCTAGATGGAAGAAGGAAAGATCCATGCTCTCAAAAGCTAGAAAGTTAGTTGTAAGGATGCCTCCTCATTTATAAACTTCCAAGGTAAAACAGTGCAATACCATCAGCAAGTACTAAAACCAAGCATTAAAACATGAAGAAAAATCATTCTGGGTGAAGCATGAACTAGTGCTTCATTGGTTGTCTGATCCTAATCTTACTAATCTGTCCACAACACATTTTTCCCCAGGGAGCTTTCCAATTTATAACTTTATTGAGGGTAAAGCTGGGCCTCTTCCCAACCAGGCTGTAGAGCTGAGTTTGTTATGTTCAGGTTTTACACAAAGATGATGAATGCTCTAAAGAAAGGCTCCCCAGGCCTCTGCTCTCTTATCGCTTTTTTTCCTCATGCCTCCCAAACTCTGCCTCTGCTTTGCTGATCTCTTATTCATTTATTTTATACTGAATTCACTTCCTATTGACTCATGTCTCCTCAACAAAGCTGGAATTGGCTGAAAAGTCTGCTTCCTGGTCGCTGCATGCCAACAGGCTCCCCTGATGCCTCCTCGCGGGTGGCACTCCTGTGGCATCTTATCTCTGTTTTTCTATAAATATTGTAGATTATTAGGCTTGCATCTCTTCTCAGTAGAATCTCCCCCTTGAAGAGCTTGTCCATTAACATGGTTTCAAGTACTCCCTGCACAATGATGACTCCCACTCTGCTTATCCAGTTCCAGGTTTCCTGTGAGCTCCAGACCTGTGTGTATGCAAATATCCAATCTTTCTGCCTAGGGTTTTCATATGTGTCAAAGCCATTTGAATCCTGCTTTCTTAACTATAAAAAAAAGTTTACCAAAAAGCTCAAATCAGGCCCTGATTCCACTTTAAATTCAACCTATCTTCAAGAACTGACATTCTCCTCCTGACCTTTTTTTATTTGTCCACCCTACTTCATTTCTTCTACCCTGTCTTAACCAAGGCTTCCAGTGCCAATGGACAGGACATGTGCAGAAGCTTACCAAGTATTCTGTTACAATTTGACCCTTGATTTCCATTATTGAAAGAGTAGCCAGGTCTTCTTAAACAAAATTAGATCATAGCACTGCACATGGAAAAATCCAAACATGTTTCCCACCCAAAAGTCCCAGGTGACTACGACTCTGCTCATCTCACATGTACCACCCTCCTATTAGTAGTGCAGCCACTCTGGGTTTCTGGGTTTCTTTCAGGCCTTCGAACTCACCAGATTTCTGTTGACCTTACCTCCAAATGCTGTGCCAAATATTTAGCCCCATCTCTTTTTGTCACTGGGTCCTCTTTCAAATTTTGGTTGAAATGTTTAATCCTTGGACAGGTCTTCTCTGATTCTGTCCTGAGAATAGAAAGCAGTAGAATGTGGCAAAAATGAGGCATCTGACAAATACCTGTTGAATGAAAGAGTGTTCTTTCATTATTCCAAAGAACTCAGACCAGAAAATCACCAATAAAATCACTCAGTGAAGTATAATTATGCTCAGCAAAAGACAAGAGGAAAGAAAAAGAGCGGACTTAAGATCATGAATGTTGTCAAAATGCCATGCACTGTATATTACTTCTGTATTAAGTGTTAATGGACAAATAATTAAGACAAAGCTTCATGATTTCTGGAGCTAGAGAAGAGTTAAAAATGGGAATGACCACAAGTGTGTACATGGTTTACTTTCAGAGTAAAAAAAATTTCTGATTGACAGTGGTGTAGGTGCCAAACTGTGGATGTGTTAATGCCCTAGAACTGGAACTGACACTTCACAAATGAATTTCATGGTAGGTAGATAACACCTCCGTAAATTTTTTTTAATACAAGAGTACACAAGATGAACTGCTGTGAGGCAGCTATAGCCCACTTCACTAGACCACAAGCCCTAAAGAGTGATGCCTTTTATTGCTCTTTAGAGCCTAGTACAGAGGTGAGACTTACAGACTGAATAAAGACTACTAGATACTAAGGACCATCTTTGAAGCAAATAATCCAGTCATTAGACCTATTTAGGCTTTGGTCACTCTGATTACAGCAAAGCATGAGTCTTCATGAGAAATGATTTCACAGGTATGAAATTTGGTAATTCAAAAAACAATAAGGCTTCTCTCTAGTATAAATTCTCTGATGGTGAATAAGGTGTGAATTTGCATTGAATGCTTTACCACATTCTTCACATTGGTATGGCTTCTCTCCAGTATAAATTCTCTGATGGCAAATAACATGCGATTTTTCATTAAAACTTTTGTCATATGCTATATTTTGTAGGGTTTTTCTCCAGTATAAATTCTCTGCTGGTGAATAAGACCTGATTTTTGATAATATGATTTGTGATATTCACTCTCACTTAACTTTTCCATATTGTCCTGTGTTGTAAATAGTCAGGATCACAACTTCTATGTTTTCCATTAATTACTTTTTGAAATATATGTCTTCTGTCCTGATCTGGTGAAATTTCTTTGGTATTATGAGAAGTTATTGCTGAAATGAATGAAAATTAAAAATAATACTTGGTAGACTGGGAGAAGTATATTTTCCATGCATAGCATAGGAAATTATACCAATGTTAACAACCTCAGGACCTCATTCATGTAGTAGATTAATAAATCCAAGGCCATCATTATTATAGAAACTTATATAAAAATGTACACACAATTATGTTGTAAAAATTACATAAATTATTGTAGAGAGCACAGTATCCAAGATAAGAACAATACTAGGGAGAGTAATATAGTAGAGGAAAAGATTATCTTACTTTTATTAACCACAGCCTTTCCTGCTCCCTACTGCAGCATTGCACAATTAGAAAAAAACAAATCTACAGACTACCTTCACTCTCAAGAGAATAAAGGAAATATTAAACATACATAAACATTTCTGGCTTTTTGAAGATTGTGTGAAAAATGGTTTCTGTCTACCAAGACACAGAGATCTGGAACTAACAGGTTTTGAATGCTAATACAATGGATATTAAAGAAGTTTTAAAAAGGTAGGGAATCTTAAGGACAAATATGAAAAAAAAATTAGTGAGAAAAATACACACATATATATAGAATGCATCCAAACAAGTTTGAGAGGCACTAAAACCCTTGCAGAGTCTATGTCAATATTACATGTATTAAGCCAACACATGGAAATCAAGACTAATAAATTGCTTTTCTAATGTTTCTGCTATTTGCTTATTTGTTTCATTGACAAATTCAACTATGTATTTACTAATTATATCATTGTTTTTAAAGTATTTATATATAGTGAAATGACAAATATAATGTTAATAACATGAGCATTATTTTGTATAATTATCAGTTTTGTGCTGAAAAATGTTGCACTTATTCTATTAGTATTTATCAAGAACATGTTACATAGCAGTCACCATGTGGAACAACAAAACTCTTGACCACACTTTGCCCATTGAAATAAAAATTTGTTCTCTGAATAACAATATGCCAACACTCCACAAAACACAGTATCTGGTGGTCACAACTCTGAATTTCTAACTTTCACATGTGAATCAGATGCTCTTGCAACTGTTTGCTGAATTTCACATAGTGCAAAGTTCTGCATATTAATCCCATATCATGTTAAATGGCAGTATATTTTATTTTATACCTAAATAGTAATAGCATATAAATACCATGTTTTTACTCATTCAAGCATTAATGTGCACATTGGTTTATTCTAAAACTTGAATATTGAGAACCATGCTTGCACTGAACACAATACTGAGGTTATATCTTCAGCATGCTGATTTAATTTCCTATGGATGCATATATCATACTGGCATTTCTGGATCATGATGAGGTCATTCTACTTTAATTTTTTTAAAAATACGTGGTGCTTGGGATTAAACCCAAGAGTGCTATACCACTGAACTACAACACAAGCCATTTTAAAATTGTTTGAGACATATTGTTTCTAAATTTCTGTAACTTGCCTCAAACTTGGAATTCTTTTGCATGCCTCCCAATTACCTGAGATTTCAAGCATGTAGCTTTAAACTGTACTTGACTACTTTTTTTTTATTTAAAATCTTCCACACTGTTTTTCTCAAATGATTCTATAATCTACTGTTGACTTTTTTTTACCAACAAGTCAATTAAAAATAGTACAGAACATAAAGATAAATAAAATCAGGTCTTAATTAAAGTAACAAACAAAAATATTAGTACTCAAACATTAGATAAGTGAGAGTTATGAATTACCCAAAGAATGCTAAATAACCATTCTATGGAAATTTTGTGAGCTAAATTCAGATATAACTTGTTAATGTAAACAAGCAGATATTCTGTATGTGAAGATGTCCTCACAAAAAATTTTCTGAGAGGCAGAAATGGTGTGCAAATCTATAATCCTAACAACATGGGGGATATTGTGTAAGGAAGACCATCAGTTCAAGGCCAGTCTTAGCAACTTAGTGAGATCCTTTGAAAAATTAAAAACCTATAGAACATATAAAGGGAAGTGGGAATAAAAATGTATAAAGAGAAGTGTGAGAGAAATCAAAGCCTGCAACAATGAATAGCAATGGATCACACATTATACCATTAAGCAAATTATGGATAAAAATTATAATATAGAAAACAGCTTACAAAGTAGTAGTGAGTTCTTTACTTTTAATGTTGTATTTGATTATTAATGAAATATTATAAAACAAATCAAAACAACTTGACTAACAAAATTAAATATAAAAGAAGAAAGAGCCAGTGAATTCTGGCAGTGAGAGAGTGAAGAAATGGAACATGACCTGCTCCTAGGAGCCTTCTCTTGCCCTCCAGCCCAAAGCTGCTGAGTAAGATGGGGGTTCCAGGAAAAGGTCAAAATCCATCCTGTGGACCCCAGAACTCCAACTGTGACTGCCCACTTGTTGTCCTAGGCTGTGAATGTTTGGGAGCTCTGCCTGCATGACCTGGTAGTGGCATTCATCTTTCTGACCTCAGACCCAGGAATCCTTAGCTATCAATCTCCTGGCCCAATCCTGTCCACCCTATCCAAAACTTGCACTGAGAAAATGGCATCATTGTGTGGTGGGGGCATGGTATTTCAATAACAATGGTGGCTAACCAAAAGTGCCAAGTCCAGCAGGGGGCCAATGGATGACAGGAAGTTTGGCCAATCAGCACAGACTAGGACCCTCCGTGTTCACTCTGTGCACGTTCCATTCAATGACACCTTGTCCTGAGAAGGCAAATGTCTCATTCATCCCAGAAGGTGAGAGAAGCTGTGCAGGTGACAGATGGTGCTGGGAGCCAGCCCAAGAAACTTGCAGGTTCCCTGAAGAATGGGTGGAGTTGGCACAGAGGAATGTCACCAATCCCAGGAGCAACTTGAAGTAAGTGCTGCTCAGATTTATTTTAGCTCTTATTTATAGTATTAAGTAGAGCAGAATTAAACAAGATACAAGTTATAGAGAAATTACCTCAAAATTTGTCATTGACCATACTTTCCAGCAGGTGTCTAACACACAGTGGGCACATTAACATCAATTTCCTATATTTACCTAAAGTTGCTCACATAAGCCTATTACAGTGAAAGATATTTTCCTGTTTTCCTCCTACTGGCTTTTATTTATCCTTTGGTGTCAGATCTATTGTTAGCATAATGACTCTTTATTTTAAGTTAAATTTACCAAATTGCTAAGCAAAGCATGCATTTAATCTTTAACTCATATTGTTTTGATTTAATCTTAAACGTCTACTCTAGTACCTAAACAAGCTCAGTTTAGACTAAGCTAGGTTACTTTATTGCCAAACGATCAGTTTGAGTACCTAATTTTATCCTATTATTCTTTATGTCATTGATTTATCCTCTACCTATTGTAATACATATGTGAAACCTAAGCCAGCACAAACTACTCATAATCAGTTAATATGCAATGAAGGAATTTGATCTTAAGATATTTTTCTAGATGTTTGTGTATGCTGTTTTTTTGTTCTTTAGTTCTACATTTCCAGGGTGACCCTTGGTGTCCAAATCTTTGAAGGAAGGACAAACATTGGGCATTTGCCCATTTACCATTAATATTAATTATGCATTCACCATTTTCTTTTTTTAAATGTAAACAAATGGGATACATGTTGTTTCTCTGTACATGGCATAAAGGCATACCATTTGTGAAATCAAAAAATTTACATAGGGTAAGGTTGTTTGATTCATTCTGTTATTTTTTCCCTTCCCCCAACCCTCCCACCCCTCTTTTCCCTCTATACAGTCCTTCCTTCCTCCATTTTTGCCCCCCTCCCTAACCCTATCTCTAAACCTAACACTAACCTCTCCTTCACCCCATTATGTGTCATCATCCACTTATTAGCAATATCATTCATCCTTTGGTGTTTTGAGATTGGCTTATCTCACTTAGCATGATATTCTCCAATTTCATCCATATGTCTGCAAATGTCATAATTCTATCATTCTTTATGGCTGAGTAATATTCCATTGTATATATATATATATATATATATATATATATATATATATATATATATATATATATACTACAGTTTCTTTATCCATTCATCAATTGAAGGACATCTAGGTTGGTTCCACAATCTGGCTATTGTAAATTGAGCAGCTATGAACATTGATGTGGCTGTATCTCTATAGTATGCTGATTTTAAGTCCTTTGGGTATAAGCCAAGGAGTGGGATAGCTGGGTCAAATGGTGGTTCCATTCCAAGGTTTCCAAGGAATCTCCACACTGCTTTCCAGAGTGGCTGCACTAATTTGCAGCCCCACCAGCAATGTATGAGTGTACCTTTCTCCCCACATCCTCAACAACAACTGTTGTTGTTTGTATTCTTCATAATCACCATTCTAATTGGGGTGAGGTGGAATCTTAGGGTGGTTTTGATTTGCATTTCTCTTATTATTAGAGATGTTGAACATTTTTCCATATGTTTTTTGATTGCTTGTAGATCTTCTTCTGTGAAGTGTTTATTCATTTCCTTAGCCCATTTGTCATTTGGATTATTTGTATTCTTGATGTAAAGTTTTGTGTATTCTTTATAGATTCTGGAAATTAGTACTGTATCTGAAGTATGATTGGCAAAGATTTTCTCCCACTCTGTAGGCTCTTTCTTCGCATTGCTGATAGTTTCCTTTGCTGAGAGAAAGCTTTTTAGTTTGAATCTATCCTAGTTATTAATTCTTGCTTTTATTTCTTGTGCTGTGGGAGTCCTGTTGAGGAAGTCTGGTCCTAAGCCGACATGTTGAATATCTGGACCTACTTTTTCTTCTATAATCTGCAGGGTCTCTGGTCTGATTCTGAGGTCCTTAATGCATTTTGAGTTTAGTTTCATGCATGGTGAGAGATATGGGTTTAGTTTCATTCTGTTGCATATGGATTTCCAATTCTCCCAGCACCATTTGTTGAAGAGGCTATATTTTCTCCATTGCATGTTTTTGGCCCCTTTGTCTAGTATGAGAAAATTGTATTCATTTGGGTTTGTGTCCTTGTCCTCTATTCTGTACCATTTATCTACCTTTCTATTCTGGTACCAATGCCATGCCATTTTTGTTACTATTGCTTTGTAGTAGAGGTGAAGATCTGGTATTGTTATACCCCCTGTTTCACTCTTCCTGCTAAGGATTGCTTTAGCTACTCTGGGTTTCTTATTCTTCCAGATGAATTTCATAATTGCTTGCTCTATTTCTGTAAGGCACGTCATTGGGATTTTAATTGAAATTGCATTGAATCTGTACAGCACTTTAGGTAGTATGGCCATTTTGACAATATTAATTCTTCGTATCCAAGAACATGGGAGATCTTTCCATCTTCTAAGCTTTTCTTCAATTTCTTTCTTTAGCGTTCTGTAGAGTTCTCATTGTAGTGGTCTTTCACCTCTTTTGTGAGATGGATTCCCAAGTATTTTTTTTGGGGGGGGGCTGTTGTGAATGAGGTAGTTTTCTTAATTATTCTTTCCAGAGATTCATCACTTATGTATAAAAATGCACTAGATTTATGTGCATTGATCTTATATCCCACTACTTTACTGAATTCACTTATGAGTTCTAAAAGTTTTCTGGTGGAATTTCCTGGTTTCTCTAATTATACAATCATATCATCAGTCAATAGGAATATTTGAGTTCTTCTTTTTCTATTCATATCACTTTAATTTCTTTGGTCAGTCTAATTGCTCTGTCTAGAGTTTCAAGGACAGTATAGAATAGAAGTGGTGAAAGAGGGCATCCCTGCCTTGTTCCAGTTTTTAGGGGGAATGCTTTCAGTTTTTCACCATTTAGAATGATATTAACCATGGGCTTAGCATAAATGGCCCTTACAATGTTAAGGAATGTTCCCACTATTCCTATTTTTTCTAGTGTTTTGATCATGAAGGGGTGCTGTATTTTATCAAATGCTTTTTCTGCAACTATTGAAATAATCATGTGATTCTTGACTTTAAGTCTATTGATATGGTGAATTACATTTATTGATTTCCTGATGTTGAACCAACCTTGCATCCCTGGGATGAAACCCACTTGATTGTGATGCACTATCTTTTAATATGTTTTTGTATGTGATTTGCTAAAATTTTGTTGAGAATTTTTGTGTCGATGTTCATTAAGGATATTGGTCTGAAATTTTCTTTCCTCGATGTGTCTCTGTCTGGTTTAGGTATCAGGATGATATTGGCTTCATAGAATGAGTTTGGAAGGGTTCCCTCCTCTTCTAATTTATGGAATACTTTTAGAAGTATTGGAATGAGCTCTTCTTTAAAGGTTTTGTAGAAGTCGGCTGAGAATCCATCTGGTCCCGAACTTTTCTCTGTTGGTAGGCTTGTGATGACTTCTTCTATTTCATTACTTGAAATTGTTCTATTTAAATTTTGTATGTCCTCCTCGTTCAGTTTAGGCAATTCATATGTCTCTAGAAACCTGTTGATGTCTTCGAAATTTTCTATTTTGATGGAGTATATGTTTTCAAAATACCTTCAAAATAGTGTTTTGTATTTCACTTGTGTCTGTTGTGATATTTCCTTGTTCATTCCAAATATTAGTGATTTGTGTTTTCTCTCATCTTCTCCTTGTTAGTGTGGTTAAAGGTTTATCAATCTTGTTTATTTTTTCGAAGAGCCAAATATTTATTTTATCAATTTTTTTGTATTGCTTCTTTTGTTTCAATTTCATTGATTTCAGCTCTGAGTTTAACTATTTCCTGTCTTTTACTACTTTTGGTGCTGGTGTGTTCTTCTTTTTCTAGGACTTTGAGCATTCACCATTTTCATTTTACACTGCTGTATAGGGAACAGGTGGATCTGTGAGAGGTGGGTCCTTATACTCATTTGCTTGTTTCCCTCTAGATGGATACCACAAATGTCCCCCAATCTTGTAAACTAAGTAGGGCAGTTCTTGAACTGTGAGGACAAGTCTCCTGTTTTGTTTGCCAGGCTATTATTCTGGTAAAGCATTAATTGGGGCAGGTGTGATCAGCATAGGAGCAAGCAGTTCCTCTAACTGTAATTTTCTGAAGAACTGCTGAAACTCTGAACTTTCAAACTTATGTGTGATATTTGTGCATCTTTTAAAGCATTCTTCATCCTCCCCCTAGTTCCGCAGACTCATTGAGGTTAAAAATAAATTTCACAACAATCGAGGAAATATGATTTGCTGTCACATATTTATAAGTATGATAATTAAAAGAAAACACCCAATTCCTAGGAGAGATGACAGTGGCAATTTCCGGGAATGATGGCCTTGCCAAGCTCTTCCCCATGTTTACACCTTGTCAAGCAGCATGGAGGAAACAGTCCCTGCCAAGGTGGAAAAGTGAGCACCTTTGGACAGTTGGTGTTTGTTCTACCAATTAGAAAAACTGCAGGGTAACAAACTATTTGACCAATTGGAAATGCCCAACACCCTTCAGGAAGATTTACTCGGTATTTGTAGAAGGCCTGTGTATATATAATATGAAAAAGCTGCTCTCAACTTGCCCCCAAACCCTGTAAAACTTTTGCTGTATCTGCAAAAGTGGTTGTTCATATATGTTACAGTTAAAATACAACGTTATATAAATATGCATTTGATTTAAAAAGTCAGAAATGTCTTCTGGAAGGACTTTAAAATGAAATTGGTAGACCACCTCTAGGAGTGACATTGTCCAAGTTTATTAAGGGTGTTAGAGAACATGAGGAAGACTAAGTATGAGGAGGGAAGATCCTGGGCCAGACTGTTTATGTATAAAAGACATCTTTCATATTATAACCATTGCTTGGTTGTGAATTTTGCTACTCATTCTTGTATATATATTTAACAGTGCTAAGTATGTTTTTTAGAAATCTCAAATTTTTAGATATGCTAATGTTAAAAGTAGAAGCGGTAAAATATAACACATTTTGTAAATTACTGTTTTAAAAAAATTATATGAAATGTTTTGTAGAGGACAATAACCAAAATTCCTGTTGAGTAATAAGTATTGTATGCTGGTTCTCTGGAGCACCATGCCCGTATGCTTACAATGAGGCACAAGTAACCATTGTTCCTATGTCTATGGGTTTTGTTTTACTTTGTTCTCTACATAGTGTATATAAAGGACAAATGAGTCATAATCTACATCTAGTTTTTCTAGATGTTAAATAGGTTGCCAGTGTATGATAAAAGTAGAATTAGTAAACAAATTTTGTATGCTTTGTTCAAATTTCTATAAAGAATTTTCTTCTTAAAATTAGAGCATTATAGTACGCTTGGTTTTTGAAAACCAGAATACTCATATTTTGAAGACATTTTTGAATTAGAACTCTTGTGAAATGTGTGCAGTTTCTTCAAGACTGAATGTACATAGTGGACAAATTGAGTTTTTAATTGAAACATCTAGTGTGTCTAGATGTTTAGAAGTGCCTGGTGAATGTTAAATGTAGAGGTAGTAAAATATCACTCCATAAGTCTGAATATTCTCTTTGATATGTGGAGGCTAACACAATGAGGTGGGGGAGTGTACAACAAAATTTCATTGGATTAGACAAAGTGGAATTAAGGGAAGGAAGTAAAGATGGATATAAGAAAGGCAATGAAATTAATTAGACATAACTTTTCTATGTTCATACAGGAACACACAAGCAGTGTAACTCCACATTGCATACAACCCCAAACATAGGAAGTTATACTCCATGTATGTAAACATGTCAAAATACATACTACAGTCATGTATATCTAAAAAGAACAAATAAAAATTTCTACAAAGAAAAATAATAAACCTAAAATGAACACAAATATATGCAATCTACTGGAAACTCTATATCTAAGGAAACACGTAGAATGAAATCAAAAGAATAGAAGAGTGTCCATAAAAAAGTTAACCAAAAAAAAAAAAAAAAAAAAAAGCTGGGGTGGCCCAATTATGATATAGAAAACAGTTTAAAGCAAGAAGTTACACAAAATAAAATATATTTTAAATTTAAAAAAAAACTGAAAAGAGGCAAAATAGAATATTATATGAAAAAAGAACTTTACCTAGGATACTGCAATAAGAATAGACGTAGTTTCAACTCACATCATACCTCTAAGATATAAATAGTTAAGATTGAAGAAAATAAAGAAATTCCTTAATACTAGGAGACACCGATCTGGAATGGCTGTAAAGGAAGTCAAACAAGATGGTAATCAAAAAACAGAAGATTGTAAATATTTTAAACAAATGTTCTTATATAATAATTGTTCTCAATAGCATATGAAATATTAAAGTTGATCAACCAACAGAAAAGGAACAAACCAAAGGTTAAAATGTATGTAAATATTAAAATTATTTTGTGATCAAAAAAGAATAAAGTTAGATTTCAAAAAGTGGAAAGGATGGTCAAAAATCCACACACATGTGGCAATTGATTGAATAGTATTGAACATGATTCTTTTCCAGGATTGAAAGATTAAATTAAAAGACCTTTGTACACCTCAGGATATCTGGAACCAAGCTAGATGTCCTTTAGTTGAATGGATAAAGAAACTGTGGCATATATATACAATGGAATATTACTCCACCATAAAGAATGATAAAATTATGGCATTTACAGGCAAATGGATGAAATTGGAGAATATCATGCTAAATGAGACAAGCCAATCTCAAAAACCAAAGGACGAATGATCTCACTGATAAGCGGATGATGACATATAATGGAGGGTGGGAGGGATTAGCGTTAGGGTTAGGGTTAGGTTTAGGGTTAGAGTTAAGGAGGGTGGCAAGAATGGAGGAAGGACTGTATAGAGGGAAAAGAGGGGTTGGAGGGGTGGGGGGGAGGAAAAAATAGCAGAATGAATCAAACAAAATTACCCTATGTAAATTTATGATTACAGAAATGGTATGCCTTTACTCCATGTACAGAGAAACAACATGTATCCCATTTGTTTACAATAAAAAAATAAAATAAAATAAAAAGATATTTGGAGACTCGTTGTAAATCCCTTTCAAACTCCCAATGCTATTTTATGCAGAGACAGACATTTGAAGACCGATGTTTGTTACAGTATTATTCAATAGAGCTACCATAGGAAAGCAAACCAAATAACTCTTGAAATGAGTGAATGGAGTAATTTGGAATACAGAATATTTTTAAGTTAAAAAGTAATACATTTTTGCAAAATCTCTAATCAAGATAAATCTTCAGTACATTATGATAACTGAAATATGTCACTACCACAAAGGAAAATATGGCAGAACTCTACTTATATGACATCAAAAAAAGAAAAAAATCATTCTGAACAGAAATGAGAATGACTTTAGTGATGGAAGAAGACAGAAATGAGCACTTCTTTACATGGGAATTGATTTATTGATTTTTTTGAGATGTCAACATTCTACAAATATATTAGATGACCATTTGGCATTGCTGAACAGTATACATGATATGGTGGGGAGAGCAAGTATTGTTTTCTGGTTTTGATCACAAAATTTCAAACAACACGTAAAAATAAAAAGAATTTTGTTTGAAAACTTCCTTTAAAATGCTATGGTCTTTATCCTATGAATAAGAAAAAATTCTTGAATATATTGATAAAGGGCATCCATATGTTCCAAAATTACTAATGCAATTCTGAGGCAGGAAGACTATATTTTCAAAGTAATCCTCAATAACTTTATGACAACCTCTCTAAAAGTATAAATAGAAAGTGGTTGGGAATGTAGCTCACTAATAGAGTACCCTTGGATTACATTAACATATGAAAAATTTACATTACTATGTACATAAGCAGGATAAAAAATCTGGATAAAATATAAAACACACTTATGTGTAATATTTATAGAAACAAGAAAAAGAAAATATAAGTTTTTGAAAATAGAAGCAAGAATCATGCATACCTTAATTTCAATATTGTACTAATTTGTGGAATAATGGAAATTGCCATATACTCAAAATATACAAAAAATAAAACAGTATTCTGTGAAGGGAGGAAATCTATTCTACTACATGAAACCTACTCTATAAAATGAAAGAAAAGAGGGAAGGAAAACTTATTCAACAATTTATATATAACCATAGATATATTATTTCTAGTTTCATAGAATTACAATTTGCAACTATCACTACAGACCACAAAAGAGTATTTACTGTGAATCTTGACTTTCATTTCACAGAAAATCCTTCATGTATTTATAGAGAGCACAGATAAGGGAATTTTAATGAATAAATATATAAACTATTAAACTGCTTTACAATATTGCAAGGCCTTGACCTAGAATTCTCCAAAAATGTGCACATACCACCTGGAGACCCACAAATAACAGAAGATCTTTCAGATCATGCTGCCACTCACTAGCAAAGGGGAGTTTTTGTGGTTGATTTAAATAAACTTGGACATCACTGGAGACAAACAGAAGATTTTAAAACAATTGAAAACATGATAAACATAGGGCAGAACATGTTGAATGATAACACAAGAAATAAACCTAAGCTTCCAAAAAATCTTTCCTGCTAGGTAACTTCTCCATCAACATTTTGAAGTGTGACTTCCTCCTTGACTTTTGGGTGTCTCCACTGTGTCTTCTGATTTGTCAGGCCACAATATTTTATATCACTGAATTAGTCTCAGTACCAAATTTCTAAAGGTAAAGATGTATAGCCTACCAAGAAAGGAGAGATTAAAGACTAAAATAGATGTCATTAACATTTTATCTGTACCAAAAAATGCTTCTCTATAAGAAACACATTCTTATAGAGAAGTTCCCAAAAGATATTCTACAAGGAAAGAAAATTAATTAATCATAATTAATTAAAAATTGTGAAGAAAACTTATGCTTACCCAAGAAGACCAAGTTTCTGTAATTCTCTAACATCACATCTCTATATAAATTTTGTTGAACTGGCTGACGGCATTCCCACTCTTCAGTGAAATCAATAGTCACATCCCTGAAAGTCAACAGTTTCTGAAATATGAATAAGTAAACAAATATTATATTGACTATTTGATCATTCACAGAGATTTAAATTAACAGAAATTGCAACAAGAGTTAGTAGACTCTCATGTAGGTGATGAATTTAATTATTTAATAATATACTTTTATACATTGATACTATTATATGCCTCTGAAGAAAAAGAGACCTAAGTCCAAAAAGAGTATAGTAATTTCATTTTTATGAAATAAAATATAAAAATTAGACATCAGTACAAGAATATAGATTTTGTAATTTTATATATCATGACCTAAATTTTACATATCTCTCACATGAGAAACTTATGGTAATTAATAGAGAAAATTCTCAGATATTATTGTACAACCATGAATCAGAGATTTACTGAGGTGAAAAATCTGATTCAGTAGTTCAGGAATCAAGCTCTTTTCTGAAAATGTAGGAACTTCTCTAGTTATTCCAGGGTCAGTGGGATTAGAAAAACTTGAAACTTAATGAGGTTGACCACTTAAAGGTAATATTTACTAGTGAAAATGAGTTCAAATATTTTATGGTACTTACAAGAACAATACAATTTGGATGTGCTGCTTGTGCTTTGTTTCTCAAGCTTAAACTTATTTTAATATCTAAAACAAAAATCATATTATGCAATAAAACTTTTATTCATGTATACATTATGTTTATAACAGGATAACCATCTAACTCTTCAAACAGTTGTCATTTTTATTTCATTTTATTGGTTCTTTTTAGCTCTACATGACAGTAGAATCCATTTATATGAACTTATACAAAAATTGGATATACTAATTCCAATTAGAATGACAATTGTCTTTTGGTTGGCATGATGGTGGAACTCATGTATACATAGGAAAATTATGTTAGACTTATTCTGCTGTTTCCTATTCCTATTCCCATTCCCTCCCTTCTTTTTTTTTTTTTTTTTTTTTTTTTACCATTGTCTAATCTTAAGTACTTTCTTAATCTCCCCGATTTTTTGTGGTTTAGATTTCACATATCAGCAAAAAATTCAATCTTTGGTTTCAGGAATTTGTTTATTGCACTTAGCATAATATTCTTCAAATCCATCCCTTTCCTGCAAATGTCATTCTTTTTTATAGTTGAATAATAATACATTGTGTATATATGCCCCAATTTCTTTATCCATACATTTATTGAAGAGCACTTAGGTTGGTTTTATAAGTTAGCTATTTTAAATTATGTTGCTATAAATATTAATATGGCTGTGTCACTGTAGTATGCTGAGTTTAATGTCCTTTGGGTAAATATTAAAGGAGGCTTCACTGGAGTAAATGGTGGATTTATCCCTTGAAGAATATCCATATTGCTTTCCAGAGGGGTTGCAACAATCTGTAGTCCCACCAGTAATGTGTGAGCATTCTGTTTTACCCATATCCTTCTGAACATGCATTACTTATATTGTTGATATTTGCTGTACTGACTGGACTGAGTTGGAATCTCAGGGCAGTTTTAATTTGTATTTCTCTAATATCTAGAAATGTTGAACATTTTTACAAATATTTGTTGATCATTTCTATTTACTCTTTGAGAAGGGTCTGTTCAGTTCCTTTGCCCCTTTATTGTTTTGGTATTGTGTGTGTGTGTGTGTGTGTGTGTGTGTGTGTGTGTGTGTGTGTGTGTTAAGTTTTCTGAATTATTTGTATATCCTAGAAATTGACAAAATATTCAGGCAGCAACATTCTTGTCCCATTCCGTAGGTTCTGTTTTCATGCATCTTTTGCTGTGAATGTATTTAGTTTGATCCCATCTATTTCACTATTATTATTTTTTCAATTTTAGAGTCGTTTTCAGGAAATCAGTTTCTATACCAATGTGTTGGAGTTCTGGGCTTAACTGCTCTTCCAGTAAGTGCTGTGTTTCTGGTAAAATTTCTAGGTCTTTGATCTACTTAGTGTTGACTGTTGTGCAGGATGAGAAATAAGGATTAACTTTCACTCTATTACATATGGAATTCCAGTATTCTCAGCACAGTTTGTTGAAAAGACTGTCTTTTCTCCAGTGTGCACTTTTAACACCTTTGTCTAATAGGAGGTAAGTATTTTTATGTGGAGTTTATCTCTCTGTCTTCTATTTGTTCCATTTTGTTGTCAAGATATATAATTTTTTAAACTATAGCTCTGTTCACTGGTTTTCATTGTAGAGATACATCACTTCTTTAATTAGGTTGATTCCTAAGTAGTTTCTTTTGGAGGCTATTGTGACTAGGATAGTTTTCTTAATTTCTATTTTAGCTGATTCATTATTAATGTATAGAAATTCAATTAAATTATGGGTATTAGTTTTGTATCCTATTACTTTTCTGAATATCTTCATGAGTTCTAGAATAGTACCAGTTGAGTTTTTGGGACTTCTACATATAGAATTATGTTTTAAGCAAAAAAAAAAAAAGAAAACAAAAAACAAAAAACAAAAAAACAATACTTTGAACTATTTTTTTCTACTCATATCACATTAAATTCTGTCTTTTGCTTAATTGCTTTAGCCAGAGTTTCAAGGAGTATGTTGAATAAAATTGGTAAATGAGGACATCCTTGTCTTTTTCCTGCTTTTAGTGGGAATGACTTAAGTTTCTCCATTTACAATGATGTCAGCCTTGGGTTTGTCATATAAAGGAACATTCCAACTATCCCTAGTTTTTCCAGTGTTCTAAATATAGAGTGGATGCTGTATTTTGTCAAAAGCTTTTTCTGCATCTACTGAGATGATCATATCATTCTTGTCATTATGTTTATTTATATTATGAGTTGTATTTATTGATTTCCATATGTTGATCCAACCTTACATCCCTGGGATGACCATGGTGCTCTATAATTTTAATGTGTTTTTGTATGCAATTTGCCAGTATTTTATTAAGAATTTTTTGCACTTATGATCATGAAGTATATCAGCATGAAGTTTCCATTCTTTGATATGACTTTGATCTTGGTATCAAGTTAAAAAGTCAGTTGAGATTTGAATTGATTGTTCCTTAAAATGTCACCAGTGTTTTTCTGCTTTTAATATTCTTATTTCTGTATATTGGGCATTTTGAAAATGTGTGTCTTTAAATGAGTCTCTGGCAATTTTGTATATCTGGAGTCCTCTATGCTTTCTGTATTTAATTTTTCATTTTGTTTTTAAGATTTGGAAAATTTTCTGATGTTATTTTATTGTTAAGATTGTTCATTATTTAGTCTGTATTTCAGAACCTTCATCTTAAAATTTCTGTTCATAGTACTTTAACATTTTTTTTAATCTGTAGTCATCTTTTTATTTTTATAATTGTATACTTTGTCTTAAGTCCTGAAAAATCTATCTTCCATGTGGTCTAGTCTGTTAATGATGACTTCCATTGAATTTTTAATTTGGTTTATTAATACCTTCATTTTGAGAATTTCCAATTGATTCCTCTTCAGGATCAATTTTAAAGGGTAAATAGGACAGATGCATTGGTAACAGGATGTGTTGTTAATAAGGAAGAGGGAGAAAAATAGAAGAAAGAATAAAAAGGAAAAGTGAGAAGAGAATTTGGTTGTCACAATAGAAAAGGGAGGGGAAGAAATGGAAATAGAGAATTCATTGTGGAAAAACCCCTACAAAACAAAATGAAACTATGCTATTCAAAAACCTTGACCCTCAAAAAACTGGCCACAAAAAATAAATATCTTCAATGAAAAGGCTAGAAATTAGGAAAGAGATACAAATCTTTGTATGTATAGGTGTTCTTGAATGAATCAGTACAAATTCAAGTAAAACAAAACACCAAATCAAAACAAAACACAACTAAAAAAAGTGAATGATCTGGATGAAAAGTTATGAAATTGTGGAGTTGTTTTGACTATGTTGGCCAAATACTGAGCATATGTGTTTGCTGTCTGTCCTCAACTGATTTTGTTTTATCTTGAGGTGTGAACTGAGTGTTGTCATATGGGTCTGGACTGTTGAGTCCTTCCTTTTTAGTGCGTTGCTCACCAACTTGCCAACTGGGTTCTAAGATTTCTAAACTTCCCTTCTTGTGGGATTTTTAAGGGGCAGAATGGGAAGAGCTGTCCATCCATTTCCGGTGTATACTCCCAGTTGTGTTCTGTGAGATAAGTTCCCATAGGTGGAATTCCTGGTTGCAAGGACTTAGTCTTATTGAGGTTCTTGATGCTTTGTTTTGTGGTAAGTTGCTGGCATTGTTGAATCAATATTCTTCTAAAGCCTTCCAGATGTCAATCTATGATGGATTGGGCAGGTCAGGCCATGAAATGGTGGCCTGGTTGGGACAGCCTGTGGGCCAGAAAGCAATGTGGGTGCCTGGGTCAGGTTGGACTGGCAGGGAAATTGCAGCCTGGCAGGCTGAACTCTGGGCCAAGTAGTGAAACTGCAGGCCTAATAAATCAAGCAGTGGGCAGGGTGTGAAGTTGAAGGGGTTGGTAGACTGTGTCCCAGGGATCCCGGATTCCAGATTGGGATCCCAGGGCCCAGTCAGGTAGGGAAGGCCAGGGTCCCTTGTATGTTCAAAAACTGGCAGTACCAGGAACAGGGAGAACCCTATAATGGGTGGGTGTCAGTGACTCAGCAGGTGTCAAACTAGGTATATGCAAGGGAAAAGTGGATGCTCTGATCTTGGAAATTCCAAGGACCGGTCAGGCAATCAGAGAACCAAGTGCCCTGAAATTCACCCTATCAAATTTCTGATCTATTGTAGCTTGTCTTATGAGCTCCTTTGAGCCACAGGACTCATAGCATTGGAGAGAGTTGGGTTCTCCCTAGCCTCTCCAGCTGGAGTTTAACAAGGCAAAAATGCTCTTGGTTTTTTATTTTCCCTGGGTTTGTGAAGCTCAGTTAAGTCTTTGCTAGGCTCAGAGAGGTTTATGCAGGCCTAGTCATCATCTCTCAGATCTGGGTTTCCACTACTCATTATCACAGCTCTAGTGTACCCTCAAGATGACTCCTAGTTTGGCTGTCTACTGATGATTGGTAAACTCATGGTAATTTTTTTTAGATCAACTTAGTGAATTGAACAATCTGGTTCAGCAAGAGCACATTGGCCCTCCAGTCTCAGGAGTTTTCACTTGGAGACTCAGAGAAAAATCCTATTTCTGCTATTTGAATTCTGAGTAGCTGACCTATGAGACATGCAGCCTCACTCTAATACACCATTTTGCCTGCCTTGATAATAATCTTTTTTGATTATTTCACATGTGTACATATCACTTTATGAGTTTTTCATATCAAGTCATTAAACCAAAAATGTGATAGCAGTAATAATATTCATTATTTTGATATTTGATGAATTGTCCATTAAATAGTAGAACTCTATTTTTACCAAATTTTATTTGATCTGGAATACAGATTTAAAGAAATATTAAGGTCAAAAAAGAGTTTGAATGTTAAAACAATTATCAGAGCAGGGCAGTTATTATAAATAAGGACAATGAAAACATGTTAAGACTACAGCAAAATCATCGGATCAAGTGGTGATACTTGTATTTTATGTGTACATATATAACAATATAAGCTTTTTATACATTAAATATATTTTTTATGTATGAAAAATAAAAATATTCAATTTTTAAAAACATAAATCAAATTGAGATAGAGAAGTTCTTTTAAAAAATGACTGAGTCAGCCACAGTGGCACATACCGCTAATCCCAGATGTTTGGGAGGAGGAGTCAAGAGGATTGTAATTTCAATGCCACCCTAGGCAACATACCAAGGCCCTAAGCAACTTAGGGAGACCCTGACTCAAAATAAGAAACAAGAATAAAGAGTCCAAAGGATATGTATCTGTGGGTACCATCCATGGTCAAAATAAATAAATAAATAAATAATGCTATAATGGTCAAAGGGACCATGAAAAGGATAATCAATATTATCTCAAAAAATATTTTGTTTAAGAAGGTGGCAATTGCCCAAGAAGAAACAATACCCCCTTATTAATAGGGATGAAGTCTCTTGTGGTCAAGTTCTTAAAAGATATATTTGGTTGTATTTGCTAAACACCCTGCAATAACTCAATTCTTCTGTTTAAGTCCTTTTTTTTTTTTTTTTCAAAAAACCCACTGATGCATACTAATTTGTGCAAGATCTGAGAGTTTAAAGTAATAGTTTCAGATAATCATCCAATACCAAATCCATATCCTTTACTAATGGTAATGCCAGGTAACAATGTCTGCTTAAAAGTACCAATTTTAAGAGATGAGTGACAATCCAGTACTACTGGGTTTTCTTACATAGGGATTTATTTTTTGTAATTTTTTAATACAAGTCTATCAAAATTGCTAGCTGAGGTTCATGATTGGATTGAGAAATCCTTTCACAATGTGAGGATGATCTGCTTATAACCAAGTCCAAAACATTTTTAGATACTGTATTGCTTCAGTGAAACACCTCACCTCATGTAGATATAAAATGTCCACTAAAATGACTGAGTTTTGTAAACAAGTCACCTATCTGGGATTCAATATTACCCAATGGACCTGATTTTGATGTCAGATTTAAAGAAGTCTTATTCTGACTTCTATAAGTCTATCTTAATCCTTATAGAAACCAGAAACCAAAGACAGTTACATGAGTTCCTGTAAATGTCAGTGTTATGATTTAGATATTAGTTTTCCCCCAAAAGCTCATGCATTAGACAAGGCAAGAAGGTTCAAATATTAAATGATTAGGTTATGAGAGTCTTGCCTATTCAATGCATTAAGCCTCTGATAGGGATGGAATCCTAATTTTAGTTAAGGAGGGTATGGCAGAAAAAGAGTCCCTGGCACCATCTTCCCAGATGCTCTTCTCCACCACACTCTCTTGCCATGGTGTTCTGTCTCATCCCAGTCACTAAGAAATGGAATCAAACATCTCTGCACTGAGACTTCTGAAACAGTGAGCCCCATAATAAACTTTTCCTTCTCTGAAATTACTCTTGTAACTAATTTTGGTTAAAGCCATAAAATATCTATCTTAAAGAGTCAGATACTGGTCCCTAATTTTGGATTAACATGTAAACTTCTGTATGAGGCCTTAAAATGAACAAATAAAATATTTGACTTGTACACTAGAATTCCAAACTGCCTTTGAGAAGTTAAAATAGCCTCATGACACTCCCTGCCCTACATCTGTCTGACACATAAAAGGTGATAAGACTATAGAGATGAGAAACAAGGTACAGTCCTTGAAATTCTCAGCTTGACCATACAGTGAAAGGAGGTTTCTCCTTCCTTTGGGGTGTGATTTCCACTTGTGATATATCACAAAAGGCTGAGAAACCCACTCTCAACCATTTCTTTGGGGAAAAGTATATCTCAACAGAGTACAGCACAGATGAGAAATTTCAAAAGGTTTCACAAAGAAGAAAACATTAAAATGACAAAAAATGAATATGAGTATAAAGCAATAATATTTAAGGAAGCTAAAATTCAAGCTAAAACATTATTGTACACTCATTAGGAAAGAAAAAAGCAGTCAAACACATACAAAAATTCTAACGGTCACAGAGATGTTAAGTGATTGGAATTGTCAGACCTGTTGTGGCAAGATAAAAAAGTAAAGCAACTTTGGAAAATGGGGTGGTGCTATCTACTCAGGCATACACTATGAATCATTAATTCTACCCCTAGACAGAAGAGAAGTGGGGAAATGATATGTGAGAATGCCCCCAACACTGCCACCTTTACCTCTGGGAAAGTTTCCTCCAGCTGCCACCACACTGTGCAAGACAGGGCACTTCAATCTGGATGATAGAACCCAGTTTTTATGTAAGTTCAAACAGAACCCCAGCATGATCTCAGAGAAAAGCATAAGACAGTGATCTATTTAGCACCAAGGACCTGAAGGATAAGAAGAATATGAAGGATAAAGCAAAATGGAAAGAACAAAATATACAAGTGGTAAAAGAGGCAAAGAAGAGCATGGAGGAGGGAAAGAACCTGCTGAGGATGAAGAGGGAAGTAAACAATATACAGAGACAAGAAGGAACAGGAGAAAGAAAACAAAGTGAATCCCAATTGGCATAAATCAGAAAGTAGGGTGAAAGCATAAGAACCCTTCCAATGGGTTTGGGATAGGATGCCCCTTGTAAAGTGAGAGTGTAAAAAAACTAGGTTGTGGACATTTTACCTGCACAAGAGATGCCACTGTTTTAACTCCAGCCTTCTCATTTTCACCTGTCTAGATGCTGACACTCCCCACTCACTCTGCCATTGTTACACCATCTGGCCTGCTCCATTTGAGCTTCACATTGGTCAACAGTTGCACTTCTCTCCTTCTTTGCTCTCTTGCTCCCTCATGCTACTTATACTCTCTTAGCAATGCCCAGCATTGCATTCTGCTCCAGCCCTTTCCTTTTTTCATCTCTAGATTTATCCCACATCCTCTTCTATCACAGAGCAGTGGGGTCAGTGTTGGAAACAAGACCACAGCTTCCACTTTCTCCTCCAATTTTACATTAGTGAGTAAAGAGGGAGTAATTCTTCTGTTTTATTTTTTCTTGTATTTTTTTTTTAAAGGATAAATAATACTATATAGAAAAGAAAAAGCGAACTTACTATTGGGAATTATGAAGGGGTACTAAGAGGAAGAGGGCGTGAATGGGTGGTTAGGGCATCATTAATGTTCTATTTCTTGGTGTAAACTATAGCACACAGTATGTTTCCTTTGTGGTAACTCAAGGATCTCTATAATTTCAATGTTTGCCTGTTCTTGCTGTGCTCAACAAAATCAAATTTATTACATGAAAGACTGTGAAGAAGAGTGAAGGAATCAAATTACATTCAGGGGGAAATCAATACGGATATCAGCAGATTTTTCAATCCAGACCCTAAAAGCTAGAAGGGCCTGAAACAACATTTTTCAAGCCCTGAAAGAAAATGGATGCCAACCAAGAAGCTTATACCCAGCAAAACTTACCTTCAAATTTGATGATGAACAAAAATCCTTCCATGATAAACAAAAGCTAAAAGAATTTACAAAAAGAAAGCCAGCATTACAGAACATTCTCAGCAAAATATTCCATGAGGAAGAGATGAAAAACAAAGAAACAAATCAGCAATGGGAGGAACCATCCTAAAGGAATTGTCAAATAAAGGAAGAACCAAGTCGTCTCAAAATAAATAAATAAATAAATAAATAAATAAATAAATAAATAAATAAATAAAATGAACCAAATGACCGGGAATACTAATCATATCTCAATAATAACCCTGAATATTAATGGCCTGAACTCATCAATCAAAAGACATAGACTGGCAGATTGGATCAAAAAGAAAGATCCAACAATATGTTGCCTGCAAGAGACTCACCTCGTAGAAAGAGATACACATAGACTAAAGGTGAAAGGATGGGGGAAAACATATCATGCACATGGAATCAGCAAAAAAGCTGGGGTATCCATCCTCATTTCAGATAAGGTGGACTTCAAGTCAAAACTAGTCAGAAGGGATAAAGAAGGACATTACATACTGCTTAAGGGAACCATAAATCAGCAAGACATAACAATCATAAACATCTATGCCCCAAACAGTGGCTCATCCATGTATGTCAAACAAATCCTTTTCAATTTCAGAAACCAAATAGACCATAACACAATAATACTAGGTGATTTTAACACGCCTCTCTCACCACTGGACAGATCTTCCAAACAAAAATTGAACAAAAAACCATAGATCTCAATAACTCAATCAATAATTTAGACTTAACGGACATTTATAGAATATACCATCCAACCAAGAGCGAATACACTTTCTTCTCAGCAGCACATGGATCCTTCTCTACAATAGACCATATATTATGCCACAAAGCTAATGTAAGCAAATACAAGAAGATAGAGACACTACCTTGTATTCTATCAGATCATAATGGTTTGAAGTTAGAAATAAATGAAAGAGTAAAAAACAGAAGCTACTCCAACACCTGGAGATTAAACAATATGCTATTACATGATGAATGGATAACAGAAGATATTAGGAAGGAAATTAAAAAATTCCTAGAGGTAAATGAGAACAAAGAAACATCATATCAAAATCTTTGGGACACTGTGAAAGCAGTACTTAGAGGAAAACTTATTTCATGGAGCGCATTCAATAAAAGAAGTAAAAATCAACAAATAAACAACCTAACACTTCAGCTCAAAGCCCTAGAAAAAGAAGAACAGACCAACACCAAAAGTAGTAGAAGACAGGAAATAGTTAAACTCAGAGCTGAAATCAACGAAATTGAAACAAAAGAAACTATACAAAAAATTGACAAAATAAATAGTTGGTTCTTTGAAAAAATAAACAAAATTGATAAACCCTTAGCCACTCTAACAAAGAGAAGACGAGAGAAAACCCAAATCACCAAAATTCGGAATGAACAAGGAAATATCACAACAGACACGATTGAAATACAAAACAAAATTAGAAGCTATTTTGAAAATCTATATTCTAACCAAATAGAAAATTTCGAAGACATCAACAGGTTTCTAGAGACATATGAATTGCCTAAATTGAACCAGGAGGACATACAAAATTTAAATAGATCAATTTCAAGTAATGAAGTAGAAGAGGTCATCAAAAGCCTACCCACAAAGAAAAGTCCAGGACCAGATGGGTTCTCAGCCGAGTTCTACAAAATCTTTAAAGAAGAGCTCATTCCAATACTTCTCAAAGTATTCCATGAAATAGAAGAGGAGGGTACCCTCCCAAACTCATTCTATGAAACCAATATTACCCTGATACCCAAGCCAGACAGAGATAAATCGAGGAAAGAAATCTTCAGACCGATATCATTAATGAACATTGACGCAAAAATTCTCAATAAAATTTTAGCAAATTGCATACAAAAATATATTAAAAAGATAGTGCGCCACGATCAAGTGGGTTTTATCCCAGGGATGCAAGGCTGGTTCAACATCCGGAAATCAATAAATGTAATTCACCATATCAATAGACTTAAAGTCAAGAACCACATGATTATTTCAATAGATGCAGAAAAAGCATTTGATAAAATACAACACCACTTCATGCTCAAAACACTAGAAAAAATAGGGATAGTGGGAACATTCCTTAACATTGTAAAGGCCATCTATGCTAAGCCCATGGCTAATATCATTCTAAACGGTGAAAACCTGAAAGCATTCCCCCTAAAAACTGGAACAAGACAGGGAAGCCCTCTTTCACCACTCCTATTCAATATCGTTCTTGAGACTCTAGCCAGAGCAATTAGAGAGACCAAGGAAATTAAAGGAATACGAATAGGAAAAGAAGAACTCAAACTATCCCTATTTGCGGATGATATGATTATATACTTAGAGGAACCAGGAAATTCCACCAGAAAAATGTTAGAACTCATAAGTGAATTCAGTAAAGTGGCAGGTTACAAGATCAATGCTCATAAATCCAATGCATTTTTATACATAAGTGAGGAATCCTCAGAAAGAGAAATTATGAAAACTACCCCATTCACCATAGCATCGAAAAAAATAAAATACTTGGGAATCAATCTCACAAAAGAGGTAAAACACCTCTACAATGAGAACTACAGAACACTAAAGAAAGAAATCGAAGAAAACCTTAGAAGATGGAAAGATCTCCCATGTTCTTGGATAGGCCGAATTAATATTGTCAAAATGGCCATACTACCAAAAGTGCTATACAGATTCAATGCAATCCCAATTAAAATCCCAATGACGTACCTTACAGAAATAGAGCAAGCAATCATGAAATTCATCTGGAAGAATAAGAAACCCAGAATAGCTAAAGCAATCCTTCGCAGGAAAAATGAAGCAGGGGGTATCGCAATACCCGAACTTCAACTTTATTACAAAGCAATAGTAACAAAGACGGCATGGTACTGGTACCAAAATTGACAGGTAGATCAATGGTACAGAATAGAGGACACGGACACAAACCCAAATAAATACAACTTTCTAATACTAGACAAAGGTGCCAAAAATATGCAATGGAGAAAAGATAGCCTCTTCAACAAATGGTGCTGGGAGAATTGGAAATCCATATGCAACAGAATGAAACTAAACCCATATCTCTCACCCTGCACAAAACTCAACTCAAAATGGATTAAGGACCTTCGAATCAGACCAGAGACTCTGCAGATTATAGAAGAAAAAGTAGGTCCCGATCTTCAACATGTCGGCCTAGGACCAGACTTCCTCAACAGGACTCCCATAGCACAAGAAATAAAAGCAAGAATCAATAACTGGGATAGATTCAAACTAAAAAGCTTTCTCTCAGCAAAGGAAACTATCAGTAATGTGAAGAAAGAGCCTACAGAGTGGGAGAATATCTTTGCCAATCATACTTCAGATAGAGCACTAATCTCCAGAATCTATAAAGAACTCAAAAAACTCTACACCAAGAATACAAATAATCCAATCGACAAATGGGCTAAGGAAATGAACAGACACTTCACAGAAGAAGATGTACAAGCAATCAATAAACATATGAAAAAATGTTCAACATCTCTAGTAATAAGAGAAATGCAAATCAAATCCACCCTAAGATTCCATCTCATCCCAATTAGAATGGCGATTATCAAAAATACAAGCAACAGGTGTTGGCGAGGATGTGGGGAGAAAGGTACACTCATACATTGCTGGTGGGGCTGCAAATTAGTGCAGCCACTCTGGAAAGCAGTGTGGAGATTTCTCAGAAAACTTGGAATGGACCCTTCATTTGACCCAGCTATCCCACTCCTTGGCCTATACCCAAAGGATCTAAAATCAGCATACTACAGAGATACAGCCACATCAATGTTCATAGCTGCTCAATTCACAATAGCCAGACTATGGAACCAACCTAGATGCCCTTCAATTGACGAGTGGATAAAGAAACTGTGGTATATATACACAATGGAATATTACTCAGCCATAAAGAATGACAAAATTATGGCATTTGCAGGCAAATGGATGAAATTGGAGAATATCATGCTAAGTAGATAAGCCAATCTCAAAAAGACAAGGGACGAATGATATCGCTAATAAGTGGAGGATGACACATAATGGGGGGGAGGGAAGGGTTAGTGTTAGGGTTAGAGTTAGGGTTAGGGAGGGGGGCAAGTATGGAGGAAGAAAGTACTGTATAGAGGGTAAAGAGGGGTGGGAGGGGTGGGGGGAAGGGGAAAAATAACAGAATGAATCAAACATTACTGTATGTGGATTTATGATTACACAAATGGTATGCCTTTGTGCCATGTACAAACAGAGAGACAACATGTATCCCATTTGTTTACAATAAAATAAAATAAATAAATAAAAATAAATAAATAAAAGCACATTTGGGAACATTCCATTTTTAATTTATTTAATTCATGTGACTCAGGAGGCTTAAGAAGGAGGATCAAGAGTTCAAAGCCAACTTCAGCAACTTAGTGAGTCAGATTGAAACTCACTGAAACCCTCTCTCTAACTTAAATGTAAAACAGGGCTAGGGATGTGTTTCAGTGGTTAAGTGCCCTGGATTCAATCAACAGTACTAAACAAAAAAAAAAAAAAAACAAAAAAAAAAAACAAAAAAGAAGAAGAAGAAGAAGAAGAAAAAAAAGAAGAAAAAGAAGAAGAAGAAGAAGAAGAAGAAGAAGAAAAGAGAACAAATGAAATTGAAAAAACTCTGGTAAATTCAAAATTCAAGAAGTAAAAACTATATCAATTATATACTATGTAATTGCATATATATGTGTATATATATAATGATGTCTCACTTGAAGTTAATATATTCTGGAAAATTTATTTTAAGATGATTCTGCTATTTTTCCAAAATCTGAGTGTAATGACAAGAATCTAGATAGTACAGACTACTACATGGTGAGACTATTTGATATATACATTCCATTGTTGTACATGAAGCCTACCACTGACCAAAACCATGATGCCACAAAAGAATGATGTTATGAAGTGAAAACAATCAGTGCAGAACTCATAATAAAGTGAATACATGGTGGATCTCAAGAGAAAACTCTTAATAAGTCTCTCGCTATTTAGACAGTTTTAAATCACAGAGATTGTAGTGCAGGGAAGAGGAAAAATGGCATTCTTTCCAAAGAAATATGCTAGAATACTGGGATACTTGCTTGATAATAAAAATACTTTTGTATCCTTCACTCATATCACATAACCATTTTCACATACTAAATATAAATATAAGAATTATGAATAAATAATAGGAAAATATAAGCAATAAGATAAAGCATCCTAATGTAGACATAAGAAAGAGTGAGACAGGATGCATATGGTGGTGCACACCGGAAATATCCAGTATTTTAGAGGCTAAGGCATGAGGATCAAAAGTCTATGGGCAACTCAAGAAACTGAGCAAAGTGTGTCTGAAAATAAAATTGAAAAAGGAGCAGAAGATATAGCTCAGTAATAGTACACAAGTCTCAATCCCCAATGTCACAAAAGGAAAAATGAACAACAAAAAATTTTAAAATTTTAAAATTATGCAAAATAATACTTTTAAATGTATAAACTATATAATATTAAAATAAAAATTCTCTTCATCAAATGATTCCATGCAATGGTGCAAGGACAAATGACCTAATTGCTTCATATATAATCAAACCCTTATAAAAAGAAAGTAAAATACATACTGTAAAAGAAAAGCAGGAAAAAGACTTGAAAAGTAACTTTAAATAGGAGATATCTAAGTCTTCCATAACCAGGAAAAACTAAACATCTTTAGAGATTAGGTAATGTAAAATAAAATCACATTGTGTACACAAAATTAAATAGTATTGATGAACATGTGGAATAAGGTATTCTCATAAAGGAAAGATACATTTTAAGCTCTTATTATCCATGTGCATAAACTATTTTTTTTAATCAAACATACATGATACACCACCACCAGACACAGAGAATGAAATTACAACTCCTGGACATATGAGGACATAACCATATATTCCTCCAGACTGAAACCCAGGGACATAGTTAAAAAGGATGTACTTTTAGGAAGTAAAATAAAAATAAACTGTGGAAAATAAAGGTTCTAGAAGCCAGGAAAGTTTTTGGTATATGTAGTTTGACAAATACTAA
Source organism: Sciurus vulgaris (assembly GCF_902686455.1). Lineage (NCBI taxonomy): Eukaryota > Metazoa > Chordata > Mammalia > Rodentia > Sciuridae > Sciurus > Sciurus vulgaris. The sequence goes on along the minus strand of NC_136474.1, from coordinate 5,114,274 downwards.
AGAACATATTTTATAAAGATGGTCACCTGAATGTTGTATTTCATATGTAAGCATATTTAATAATGCAGAATTTGAGAAAATAAAAATACAAGTACATCAAAGAACCAACTGCACACTCTAAGTATAGATGATAAAACTATCATTATAAGGATGACTATTTTACCCAAGTCAATCTATAATAATATCACAAGAAAATTAAAGAAGAGAACAAAGTGAAAACATCTAAAATTCTCCTGGAAGGTTATACATATATATAATTAGCAAAGAACTCTCTGAAATATAAAAGCAAAAGTACCAGGTATCATTACCTGACTCTATTATATGTTATAAAATTTTAATGTGATAATATAAAATGAAGAAATCACAATAGAGAAAATTACATAGGTAAATCCACATGTATATAAATATTGTTTTTATTAAGTTCAATAAAAGGGCATATATAAATCCAATCATATCAAGAAAATTATTGTGAATGAGTGACACAACCCAACTTAAAGGTAGGTATTAGAACTAGAACCATGGACCACTGGTTGCGATTATATGCTGGATGTGTGTGACACTGGGATTATACCTTAGCACCACCCACCATAAAGAAGATATTAAAAGGGATGATTATAAAAATATAGCAATATATGAACCTCCTAACTCTCGATCAGCTCGTGAATATGCAAAATAAATCTATAATGTTTTGAATACCTCTTAAATTTACAAATTGATTAGAGGCATATAAAACAAATAATATTCCATCAGAAAAGTAGGGAAAGTTGGGATACCCTAGGGTGTTTGCATTCCTTGAGCAATGATCCTTATATAACTGGAACAGTATACTTAATCTGCTGTCACCCTCAGTAGAGGAAGAAAATTTCAGTCATAAATATAGCACATTTAATTCTAAATTATCTGTAGTTTGAATTTTAGTTTAACAGGTGCACATAGGAAAAAAAAAGACTGGATATACATGAGTGTCAAGATCAGAGAAAAGAAGTGTTTCTCTAAAATGCAAGATCCATGGGCTTTATTCCATGGGACCAGGGAAGAATAGGTGTTAAATCTCAAGGGTCCCAATTTTTTCTAAAACATATTTCCCAGCATAATTTGCAAAATGCTGTTGCTAACAGATGAGCTTCTATCTATCCAGCACCAAAGAATTAACAAGGAAAACACAATCCATTACTGCAGCCCAAGTGGTAGTGAAATACTCCATGAGTCCTCTTCCTCAGCTCACCTCAGTGATAACTTCAGGGCTAGTGATTTTTTTCTGTAAGGAATTTGCCCAAAATCTAACTTTATTCATTCAATGGACTACATACTAATCTTTCAGGATTTGGGAGCAATGACAAATGCACATGTGCTTATCTCTCTATATCACAAAGATGTGGCTCCACATTGGTATGCAAGAATTTTCATGGGCTGCAATCCCCACCAGGAGTGAAGAAAAAGGGTTAAACATACAGATTTCTGTTTATTTCTAAAATAGGTTCACATCACCTTTCAATGAGCATAAGGCAGCCTGATTTCTAACAAACTTTCAACATAAATTTAGAGCAGCACTCAACTATGAGAACTTCTGCAGCCTGAGTGCAGTTGTTAGAACAGCTGCTATCAAAAAAATGAAAGAATAGCTAGTACCCCAATTATATAGATATGGACAAAATAAACAATTCCAAACTGTACTAGAATATGATTTCAGTAGAGCTAATTTGTAAAAAGCCTCAAAAGTTGAAAGTTCTTTAAAAATTAACACAATAATAACTCAGTGTGCATTTTCAAAGTATGTGAAATCAGTATGTTAAACAAATGGTTGCATTCTCATCTTCATTGGAGCAGTATTCACAGTAGCCAAGGTCAGGGAACAACTGAAGTGACTTCTGGATGAAGGGCACACCACGAGATATCTCCCAGCTTTAGGGCACTTGACTACTTCTCTGAAAAACTAGAGTCCCTAAATTTAGTCTGCTCTCTAACAAGATAAACCCCAAGTACTGGCATTCACTAGACTTGATATTCACTAAACACTCAAGAGACATTAGAAGTGCCAGTGGTGGGATTCTTGTATCAGTTCTCAAACACAGACTCAGGAAATTACCAGAGGGGGGAAGGAGAACCTTCTGACATAAATTCCACCAGGGGGCTTCTCAACACAAAGACATTATGACAAGTTTTCTGGCCTTGGAGAGACAAAAGGAGAGTACAAGCACATATTTTTGCAATGGTCAAGTGATTTTTCTCTAATTTCTATCATGTGAAATGCTCATAATTAATGCTCATAATGATACTGGGTATTTGTCACAGGAGCATATTAAAGCTGAGCTGCATATTCAGGCCATGTTTTAAATTTTTGAGACAGGTCTTTCTAAGTTGCCTATATTGACCTTGAAATTGCAATCTTCGTGCCTTAGCCAACTGAGTCTCTGGGATTATAGGCATGAGCCATTGCACCCAACCAGAAAACAAATCCTTTAGAAAGTTCTATCCAGCCTTGGTTAAAAAAATTAAAAATACTTTGCTCATTTGAAATGTAATAGGGGAAAACAATTGATAATACTGAGGAGAGGAAAAGTTGTAATTGGGAATATGGACAGGGAGCTATATATATATATATATATATATATATATAGAGAGAGAGAGAGAGAGAGAGAGAGAGAGACTTAGGCTGGTGGTCAGGGTTCTGGGTTCTGGAGTTCACATTTTGCTTCCCATACATTTAGAACATTCCGGATCATTCAGCTAGAGTGACACACACCTGTAATCCTAACAACTTGTGAGACTGGGCACAAGTTCAAGACCAGACTCAGCATGTGTTTCAAATAAAAAATACAAAGTACTAGGGATGTAGTTTAGTGGGAAAGGATCTCTGGATTCAAATCACAGTACCACCATCCCACCAAAAAAATAAAACAAGCTCCAAAAGAAAGAAGATCTGAGACACCTACAGTCTACAGACCACAGTCCTCTTGCAGAAAAACAATACATGGAGTTGTGATTCTGATGATCATCCCTCTCCACAATGCACCACAATGCACAACCTGGGAATGTGCTGGAATGCTGGCATATATGTGCTGAGATAGGATTTCAGATAGCGGTTGAAGATATTCTACAGAAATAGGACAGGACTTCTGGAGTCTACTGCTGACATATGACCCACTTTATGGGCCAGTAAGAATTCAGGATTAAAGAGCAAAACCTTATTTGCCAATTTGGCCTTAGACATAATTGCCAGTCCATGATATTTTTCTTCCTATGATGAAAGTCCCTAAATAAGCAAGTGGGCTTGGAGTCAAGATAAAATTTGTTGCCAGGCATTGTGGCACACACATGTAATCCCAGGAGCATGTAAGGTTGAGTCAGGCAAATTGTAAGTTCAAAGTCAGCCTCAGCAACTTAGCAAGAACCTGTCACTAAAAACAATATTTAAAGAAAGTGCTGGGGATGTGGTCCAATGGTTAAGTGGCCCTGGATTTAATCCAGAGAACAACAACAACAAAAAAAATTGTGTCTATTTTAAAAGCCCAAACACCTCCACTACACCACATGACACATGACTCATACAACTTTTCTTATTATTTTAGAATTTGATTAGTGGCACTTATTCAAAAATAACTTTCACAGGATTTCTGTGGGTGGGGTTATGTGTGTGTGAGTGCATATATATAATTATTATTATATTTTGCTTGCTTTCTGGTATCAGGAATGGAATGGACCATGGCCAGCATTTGGAGGGAGAAAACCTACCTCTGGAAGCTTTCTGCTTAAAGTTCCCTGCTTTCACTCAGGGTAGTGTCTCTCCTGTTTTTTGGACCTGAGAAGAAATACAGGTAAGAAATTGTGTTCCTCACCTAAAAGAAAAGCAGGTATATGAAATTAAACCCCTATCTCTCACCCTGTACAAAACTCCACTCTAAATGAATCCAGGATCAAGGAATTAGACCTGAGACCCTTCATCAAATAGAAGAAAAAGTAGGCCCAAATCTCCATCACATTGACTTAGGACCAGACTTCCTTAACAAGACTCCCATAGCACAAGAAATAAAAGCAATAATCAATAAATGGGATAGATAGAACTAAAAAGCATTTTCCAGCAAAGGAAATAATCAATAAGGTGAAAATAGAGCCTGCAGAGTGGGAGAAAATCTACTCCACACACACCCCAGATGGAGCACTAATCTCCAAAGTTTATAAACAACTTAAAAAATTTACATCAAAAATACAAAGAACTCAATCAGTACATGGGCTAAGAAACTGAGCAGACACTTCACAGAAGAAGGCAAAAAGGTGATCAACAAATATATGAAAAAGTGCTCATCATCCATAGTAATTAGAGACATGCAAATTAAAACCACCCTAAGATTTCATCTAACTACAATTAGAATGGTAAATATCAAGAATACAAGTAATAATAAGTGTTGGCATGGATGTGGGGAAAAAGGCACACTTGTACATTTCTGGTGGAGTTGCAAATTGGTGCAGCCAACCTGGAAAGCAGGATTCCTCAGAAAACTTGGAATGAACCCACCATTTGATCTAGCTCTCCCACTCTTTAGTTTATATCTAAAGTACTTAAAATTGGCATACTACAGTGATGCACCACATCAATGTTCACAGCAGCTCAATTCACAATAGGTAGATTGTGGAACCAAACGAGATGCCCTTCAATTGATGGGCAAACTGTGGTATATATACACAATGGAATGTTACACAGCCATAAAGAATAATAAAATTATGACATTTGATGGTAAATGAATGAAGTTGGAAAATATCATGCTAAGTGAAATAGGACAAACCCAAAAAACTAATGGTCAATTGTTTTCTCTGATAAGTGACTGATGAGATATAATGAGGAGAGGTTTTGTGGGTGAAGAGAAGAATGAAGAAACTTTGGAGAAAAATGGGGTTAGAGGGGGGTGGCAGATCTAAAGATGCTAAAATGAAACAGTATTACTCTATGTATATGTATGTTTATATGAATGGTGTGAATATACATTGTGTATGACCATAGAAATGAAAAGTTGTAACCCATTTGTGTACAATGAATCAAAATGCAGTCTGGGGGTTGGGGATATAGCTCAGTGGGTAGAGTTCTTGCCTTCCAAGCATAAGACCCTTGGTTCAATCCCCAGCACTGCAAAAAAAAAAAAAATGCAGTCTGTAAAAATAAAAAGAATTAATAAAAAATAAACTCCCTAGTACCATAAAATAAAAATTTTAGAAAAATAAAATAGGGTTGGGGTTGTAGCTTAGTGGTAGAGAACTTGCCTAGCACATGTGAGGCACTGGTTTTGATCCTCAGCACCACATAGAAATTAATTAATTAATTAAAAGAATGTTGATCATCTACAAAGAGAAAAAAATTATAAAAAGCAAAAAAGAAATTTTTTCAAAAAAATTGAATCTCTAAAAAAAATGAATAGAGTAAATGCATTTTGATTTTTGCTCTTTTATTTTGAGAAAGGAACTTGCTGTCTTGCCCAGATTGGTGTCAAACTCCTCAGCTACTCCTACCTTTGCCTCCCAAGTGCTGGAACTGTAGGTGTGGGCCATATTTTTTTTTATTTATATGTATGTACACTGAAGTTCTCTACAAAAGCTTCATCTGTATTAAAGATCTGGTAGCCTGCTTAACCTTTGCTATTCAGAACATCAAGATTGTGGAGACAGAATATTGTAGGTTGAAAGCCAAAATTACCTTCCTTGATCTATTTTAGGTCCTTTAATAAGCCATTTACATTAACTTCTTCATCTGTCCTAACAGTCTAGTAAATAATGGATAAACTTCTCAAAAAGTATTAAACTTAGCAGACCTCCATCCTCCATCTCTGAAGTTAAGATTGCATTAATACCCAAAACCTGTAGAAGATATTTCCCTACTCTGCCATAGCTGCCTACCTGATGTCCCCATCAATGTCATTAGAAAATGCATTGATGTATGACTTCCTTTTTTCTGTGACTATGACAGTTTATGTAGGGCTGGGGTTGTAGCTGAGGGGTGGAGGGCTTCCCTCACATGGTATCAATCCTCAGCACCACAGTAAAATAAATAAAATGAAGGTAGTGTGGCCATTTACAACTTAAAAAAAGAAAGAAAGAAAAGAAAAAAGTAGAGAAGATACTGGCCTGAGCCTATGGGTGTATATTATATATATACACATATACAACATATGTGTATATAATATGCACATATATTGCATATAAACCAAACCTTTTTATATACCTGATTGTTAATGGGGCACCTCTTCTCAGACCTGGGGAAATCCTGTTTCATTTTGTAACAAGAAATGACACCAGTCAGAAGTAATCTCAACCCTTCTTTACAAACCGCAAAAAATACTGATTTCTATGTCATTTTCTAAAAATAGCTGAACATGGGAAATAGAGAAATGGAGCAGACAACTCCTTTATTGGGGACAAAGAGTAAAAACAGTACAAGGAAGCAATTTGTTGTACCACCTTGAAGCACCAAGAATTGAAATATGGAATTTAGAAAAGAAAGATGCAAACTTTTATTTTGGGAATGTGGATGACATTGGTGCCTACAATAAAAAGATTATTAAAAGTTTTTGAAATAAAATTCATGTGAGTGCAAATAATGGTTAAACAATCAGTATCTGCACAGCATTTTCCACGAGGTTTGTCAGCTGTGGCCACAGCACATACATGTATTACTAGTCTTCATGATGAGCATGATTCATCTGTGTCCTCCAAAATTATTCCCATTTTAAAGATGAGAAAACACAGGTTTCTGGATATTAAATGGCAACTCAGCTGCACAGAGAGAACTATCCAGAGGTGGAACTATATGATATTCCTTAAAAGTGCCTCAAAAACTGATTTGCTCCTGATGTAGAGGATGTGTCTAAATAAATATTATTTTCTCTCCATTTTGAAGAGAGTACCTAGAGAAGACATCCTAGGAGCAAAACAAAAAAATTTTTTTTTTTTACTCTTTCATGTTAAGTAACTCTTCGAAAACTGAGCTATCAGTTCCTAGAGTTCTTTTGAAGTAAGTGCTTGCAGATTACAGGGTACAAAAAAAGCACATCATATTACCAAAGTCTGAGTATGACTCAGAAAAAAAAATCTAAAAGGCTCATGAGAAATTTTGAAGAAAAAATATGTAACTATTTCTAAAAATATGTCCTTTTTTTGCTATCTCTACAACATATCGTTAGAAAAAAATAAATTATGATGCTTATTTCTAGGATTTGCCAAATGTTATTCTATATGATTTTGTATTAATATCTAAAACCCAGAAAAGAGAATGCATGATTCACTGTCAAAAACATTATAAAAAATCCTCAAGGAAGAGAGTGGATATTTTAGTGAATGTGTCACTCAAGAATTTACTTAGCCAATGATTTTGAGTAAATATATTCATTTTTCTGCAACCGTAGAGAAGTGAGTTTTCTTGTTTATATTTCCTGTTAGAATTTTCAAAGATAAACTGTAGAATTTCATTTGAAAAAAACCTCCAAATACAAAACATACAAGATGCCTACAACACAAACCCATGGGGATAAAAATGTAATTTTTTTTATTAATTAAAAGCAAAACATTTTTTCTTGAAATCGAAATCTATCTGCCATTGTGAATACACTCTCTTATCTTTGAAGCCAGAAACCACAAAAGAAATGCAGAAAAATGTCTTGAACTGCCAATTAATACTAGGGACCTCTCTAAGATTTCAATAATCATAAAAAAATTCAAAATCTAATGATTATTAAAAATATTTAGAAATATATAAAATAAAATTCCATCATAGACACAACTAAATAAAATTGATGATAATATAAAACAAGTGAATATTCATAAACTCAAGAGTTTAATGTTATTTGTGGAAATTCTTTCTACTGAAGATATATGATGCTCGCTGTCACAGAAACAAAGAAATTACAGCATTTGTGGCCATGATAACATACAAGAACCCAATATTACTCACCTGAACACCAACCATACAATCCCAGGGACATGGTTAAAGAGAATATACATCTTGGAAGAGATAAAAATCTGTTGGAAAAATGGTTACTAGGAGACAGTCACATTTTTAGTTATAGTATATTAAGTTTAAGAAATAGTGGGCTGGGGAGATAGCTCAGCTGGTAGAGTGCTTGCCTCGCAAGCACAAAGCCCTGAGTTCAATTCCCAGTACCGCAAAAAAAAAAAAAAAAGAAGAAATAGTATAAAACACCATGATTATGTTTTGTATATGTGCAATATGCATGTGATATTTCACATGTATATATGTTTAGAAAGAAAATATGTAGAATTTATGAGAAAATAAATATCATCAGAAACACATAAAAACACACATCCCATGTGTAGATATAAAACTAGTCATTACAAAGAAGGCAATTTCCCCAAAATTAATCTACAATATATTCCAGTAAAATTGCTATGTACCTATATGAATATATCAGAGTAAATTCTACTTTTATGTGTATCTTTAAAGCAGTAATTTATAAAATTTTAAATAAATGGAAGAGGGGAATAGAAAGAGAGGGAAAGTGGAACTGCTGGGTAATAAAATGGAGCAAACCATATTTCATGCTTCTTTGATTATGTCAAAATGAAGCCAAATATTATGTATAGCTATAATGCAATAATAAAAAAATCAACATGCTTTAACGTTAATGAAAGAAGAAACTAAATCAAAAAGTTCTAAAATTCATCTACAAAATTATATATAATTTTAGCCAAGAAATTTTTCAATTATAAGAACAAAAGGAGTACTTATCATTACCTGATATTCAAGTATATTGTGAAACTACTATTTCAATAATCATCAAGGATTTACAATATAAATAAAATCCATATATAAATTCATGTATATTTAAATTTTACACTTAATTGCAATATAAAAGTCTAAATAAATTAAACCATAACAAGGCCAATCTCACCAAATAACTTAGACCCTGTCTCAAAATAAAAAATAAAAAGTACTAGAGTTATATCTCAGTAATAAAGTATCCCAAGGTTCAACTTCCAGCAACATATACAACAAATAAAGAAAAAAGTATAACAAAATTAGCTAGCTCAGGAGGAAGCAAGATCCCTTTAGACCACAGCTGCTCTCCTGCAGAAAAATGGCATGTGGCGATTTGATCAGGATAATGGGCCCACATGTCAATTACCAGCTTCAGGGTGCACTGCTCCACAGGTGGACTCAGGCCTGCAGACTGCAGAGAGTGCAGAGAGTCTGGGTCTGCCAGCTCCAGTTCCTTCACAGCCAGTCTCCCAATTCCAACAGCCTCCCTCCCCATGCTCATGATGCCACTGCCCACTCATCATTTCCTGCTGCTCAGGAGCCAGTTCTTGTCCCTAGGGATCTTCATCCCATGAACAGAAGAGCAACAGGGCACTCCAAAGAAGGAGTAAATGCCCAGAACCAAATGGCTGATATAGCAGACTCAGGAGAAATGGGGAAGGTGGCAGAAGTCTGCCCCCACCTCCCTGGAAGCCCACAGCATCAGACAGATCTAAGTGCTCCTGATTAGACAGGGCCTCAGACCTGCCCCTGGAGTCAGGGAGCCTTCTCTGTGAGTGACAGTGCATAATATCCAATCCAGGCATGAATAAGGCCAGAATGACAGGTACTTGGTTGTAGCATTTTTTTTTTTTTGAGGTTTGGTAATTGCTCCCCAAAGCCTCAGGCTGCTAATATTTTAAGGCAATATTTTCTTCCAGAAATGGGATATAGTACAACCGCAGAACATTTCCATTCAACATAATGCACAAGTTCATTTCATTTTATGGATTATGTGTGCCAGTATATTATTCAAGAATGAAAGTAATGTGACAATTAATATAAAATGTTATTTAACTTTTCTGCTCTCTGTTCTTGTTAGGAGATAGACTGAACTTTGAATGGGAACAACCCCTTTTCCAATAAAAACAACAACTAAGGCACAAGAGTAATTTAAATATTTCTAGTATTCACTTTGATAGCATAAAAAGAAAGAGTTGAAATTGATATTAAGAACATAAACAGCCTTCCAAGAATATTACCTTTATGTGACTTATAAAATACTATGAATACTATGAACTACATCCTCAAGTTTGACTCTCTCCATCATTCCTCATTTGAGAGTAGCCACATTCCAGGTTTGAGGGCTACATGTCCCCTGTTGTCAGAGACTAAAAGAGCCTGATTTATCTCTTTATATGCTAGTGTTAAGGGATACAGTTCCCCAATAATATTTCTCTTAGGACCTAAAATTAGATGAAACAATACCCTGAGTGGGAGGAGGAAGCTCCAACCAGGAAGTGTCCAAAAGAAGATCATTCTTTCTCACTTCATACTGCCCACAGGGTTTTCACATTGCAGGTATCATACAGCAGAAAAAAACAACATGGGTTTCTTAGGGGTTAGAGACATGTAGTCGGCAATATTCTACGCCCTGATTCTAATGTTTCCATATATGAAATGCAAACTTATTTGGCAATTTGGGGTTAGACATAATGACCAAGTTGTAATATCTGTTTCCTTCTGTGTACCTATTCCCACAATTAAAAAGCAGGTGAGCTGGGACTTAGGATGATCTGGGTTTGATTCCAAAGTCAAAATAGTTCCACCCAATCACAAGACTCTTGAAATATTTCTTATTCTCATCAGACTTGGAAAGTGACAATTATTCAAAACAGCAGAATTTGTGATATATGTATATGAAATCCAGTCCTGTGTATTACATAGAATAACACAAACAGAACTTTCTCATATACATGTATCATCTTGGGGCCCCCCATTCCAGAACCCACGAATCCTGATGCATTTTACATCAAGAGCAAACACTAGACGGAATTCATCTGAACACCCACTTACATATCAAAATATAGGTTGATGTCAAATATGTGGGAAGTTAAATCAGGGTTTATTAATTATAGAACAGGCTGACCTAGAGGGATGTAAAATACCACCAAGTCCTGTGTTTTCAAGTCAAAGTGGGACACGGGCTATATAGTCAAGGAGTAGTAATTTTTTTTTATTGAGGACATAGAGCAAAAGGAGGTCAAAGAAGAACATATAATTATTGGCAGTACCATGAAACATCAGATCATTGGAATCTGGATTTCCAACAGGAAGCATTTTTTTTCCTTCACCACCTCCATTCTTTTCAAGTGTTATTTTAAAAAAAGTGTGTGAAATTAAGATGTTCGTAAAGAGTAATCATCATCATTATAACTGAGTATTCAACTGGACAGAAATACAAGGACCCCATTTAGTATGTAATGTCCTATGTCCCCATCTGCACAAGTTTTTAAAAAAGCTACTCAGTGTGGAAGAGTAGGACAACTTTTACACTGAAATGGTGCCCCAAATGAGTTATAAAATACCTGGTTCTATTTGTCCTTTTCTTTCTGTTCTTTTTCCTTCTTCCCACGCTCAGCTTTAGCTTCTTCTTCCTCATGTTTTTTGATCAACTGCTCCACTTCCTTTTCTTTGAGAACTCTCATCACCGTCTTTCCATTCTCTCTTGTAAGTGTGGCAATTTCCACTTTTTCAGCAGACACTTTACTAACATCCATGGTCTTATTCAAAAGGACGTTTTCCTCCAAACTGTGTAATCTTGTTTGATATCACACAGTGCAGTAACCAACTGCTCACAAGGAATTGGCTCCTGATACTGTAATAAATACCTTTGAGCAATGAGTCTCAGTTCATTAGTCAGAACATTAGCATCAGAAGTTATGCCTGCCACCCTGCAAGCCATGTCCTCATTAAGTTTATAAATTTTTTCAGAAAAAAAGACTTCATCAAGAAGCTTATGGATGTTGTGTCTCTCTGCTGCAAGCAAAACACCATCATTTGCTAAAATTTCCAAACAGGTGCCTGCATGTCCAATAGCTTCCATGGCATATCCAACTTGGTATAAACGACCTTCTGGAGAAAATATAGTGGTCCTGGAGTCATAACTTCGAGATATGATTTCTGAACTTTATATAATCCCTGAGGCTGGTGAGAGACTGAAGGCAGAATAACCAGTCACGAGTTGGTTCCAAGTATGCAGGTGCATGGAAAGGGCGGACCGGAACCCAACAGGAAGCATTGACATATTGTCTTTGGTCATGTGCATGATATGAGTGCCTATGATAAAAAGTTAATGTTTCTGAAATAAAATGATATGTCAGAAAATGCTTAAACACTATCCAAACTTAGACTATGGACAAGAGATTAACAAGAAAAGTAACTTTTTTAATTGCCAAAACCCAGAGAATCCTGGCTGAAGAAGCTGCTACTGTCAGAGATTTCTTGTGCCAATGAAACTTCAGCAGCTCATCTGTGAAGCAATCTGCATGTAACTAGTAAATTTTTGCATGTGCATATCCCTTCACTAAGTATTCCCTTTTCTTGGAGTCTGTCTTCAACAGCCAACTAGTTTATATTACCACTTGAAATCTCATATTTTGATATTCCAAATATCTGGTGACTCCACTGAAATATATGGCCCCTAAATAATTGATTAATGTTAATCCAGTTAATTGGTGTGAAGTTAATCTTCTTATAAAAAATCAGTAAGGACACAGAAGCTTAGAAAAAAACGGCATGCAAACAGAGTCAGAAGATGGCAATATACTTATCAAAGAGTGAGTCTCGAAGAAAACCATTCCAGGAAACACCATGATATAGAGACTCTGGAATCAACCCAAATACATTTCTGTTTAACCCCATTTGTGGTATTTTTATTACAGCCCAATGATATTGATGGAGCCCACTAGGACACAAACACTGTCCCTGCAGCATGGGTGAATGAAAAGGTACAAACAAATCACATCACATCCACCAGCATTGACAGACTGAAGTACTTCAAGAAATAAAATCTATTACTGGAATATTATAAAGACATTGAGGAACACTCCTTACCTAATGGGGCTACAGAGATTTGTTTTGTGGTATGGTACAGTGATGAAAAACCTGTGGACTATTTTTACCTCATTACTTTGTGCAAACATTTCTCCTCTTTGTGTTAATACTTTCCTAGAAAAGGTTATTTTTTACACCTTCTAAATGAACTAGATGTATAGTGGAGATGACAGGTACATGGGCTTCCTGGGCCAGGGAGCTAAAACAAAACAAGTAGCAACAGAAAATAAATATTTAGTGACCAGTAAACATTGAAATGATGGGGAAATTTGTTCTTCTATTTCTGCATTTATGTAGATTTACAACTATTAATTTTCCAGGGAGAGTAATACAGTCTATATTTCTTTGGAAATGGGAATGTAGGTCATACAAGTGGTAAATTCCTGGAAAAGGGTTTAGGGAAATCCCTATACTTGGATATTTGTCCTGGATCTATCTTGACAATCTCCAATTTCCACCTGTTGAGACCATTCTCCAGAAGTCTCACCTAACCTTAGATGAGAGATATCAGTGTTGGATTTTTGGTGCACTTGATCTTTCCCCAAGGATAATTAATAAGTAACTCCAGAATATTTGCATGAAACTCTATGAAGAGATTGTCTTACATGTAGGACAATACTAAACTCTGACCATCCTGGCTAATTTCACAGGGACACTCCCCAATGAATATTTTTATACCCAGATTAGTTATTTACAAATATATGCATAGGCCTCAATAGGTTGGTGACACTGCATTACAGAATAATGTCCTTGGATTTATATTTGAGTAGAAAAATGTAGTACCCAGTACTCAAGTATCCACCCTACCAGTTACGTCCAGTGACACAAATATAAAAGTTCTACCACAGATTCTACATGGAATATTCTGCTCCTATCATTGCAGATCCCCTGCCATTTCTATGCCCTACACACAGACACAGAAAAAAGACTTCTCAGATATGATCCCACATGAGGACTTGCCTGCATTGTTCTTCTTTGGGCTGCTCTGTTTCACCTGTGGGTGCCTCCAGATAAGTGGCCATATGGGTCTAGTGTGAGGACTGAGTCAATATCTAAAAATGTTCCTGCTCTGGACATTTTTGTGCCTTAAACCTTTGAAGATTTGGACACATCAAAAAAAAATTTGGTGTCTTTCACATCTTCCTTAACATGAGCTAAACAAGGGAATTTCTCTACAATGTGTTTAGTCATCAGAGTTCTACATTCTGTTGGGTTCTAGTGCTAATAAACCATCACTTCTTCAAAGTTTAATTACCTGGGCCTCTTTCCATAATAAAACACCTCAAAAGTTTCTTTTGGAGTGCTGATTTGACATCTCCTTAACAATCCAAAATTATACAAACAGGCATGGTGTTTCACCCCCTTGGGAATTTGTCAATGCACTATTGCCCACTTTGGTGGAGGCTCATAGGAGGTCTTGCAGGTGCCCCAGAGAAGATTTGAATCTGGATGGCAACATTAGAACTTCATTGTTGTCCAAGTGAGTTTAATCTATATATTGATACTGCATTCTGGCTGAAGGTAGAAAATCACAATCATTTCAGAATATTTCTATCAGCTCAGAAGGGTGTAAAACCAACTGTACTTCTGGGCTCACTAGCTCACTAGTGAAAAACATCTCCAGTAGTCACATGATGGCAATCTTGCACAAACCCAGGTCAACCTGGTTGCCCACCCATGTTCCAGGCCAGTCACCTGGATATTGGTCAGTGGTCACTGAACTGCCTCTACCAAGCTTACAAAGGCACTGCCCACATGTGCATCCTTAATTGCAGTTGAACACGTGATGTTTTTCAAGGGGAAAAAAAGCATCTTGAACTACTCACCCTGGCCTGCTTGTCTTGATGCAAACAGAACTGACTTGTTTCAAACAGGAGCTCTCTGTGCTATCTTGCTCCCCAAGTTTCTATGATGCTAAAAGTCACATGATACAGAGAATATTCATTGTTTAAAGGGGCTCAAGGATCTCTCTCTTTATGTAAAAAAATATTTAACTTTCACTGTGAGTCCAGGAAAGCCGATTCCAGATTTTCATAACTGTAAATAACTCCATAGATGTGCCAATAGATAAATATACAAAGACTCTCACTGATCCACTAAAATGCATTCTTTTTCTCTTTGCCATAGTTAATGTGGGAGACCTTGAGACTCCCTGCTCCCTGGGACCTCTACGACTTTGACGAAGGGGATGGGTGGGTGTAGTTCCCTCTGCTCTTCTGTGCATCACCCAGAATGTCTACCTTACTCTCAGTGTCTGATAATTTTGGCAGCCTCCACTGGGGTAGTAATTCAGATACATGATAATGTACCTAAAGTGATTTTATCATCAGGCTATGATGACATCAATTTGATTCTATGTTCCTTATCAGTAATTTTTATTTTTGCTTTTCATTAACAGCATCCAAGGTAATTCAGTGACAAGTTGTGCTCCATTTATGAAATGGGAACAATGATTCTCTTAAAGGATTCACTGGGAAATGTAAGGCACATGTCCAGGATTCCATTAATTCCCTGATTTTAGTTGTCTAAAATCTAGTGGGATGACAAGAGGGAAGGGAGCCAGAAGCAGAAGAAAAAATGCAACATGAGAGGGCCAGAAGTCACAATTTCCCCCATGAAGTGTAGGCTTATAGTATCCAGGACTAGTCTTCAGATTTTGATGAGAGAGATAGACCATTTACTTAGCTAGGGCCATTTTCCTAATGGCCATTTCCCTAGTGAAGCCAAGCTTAGACTAGTAACAAATGCACCCAAGATCCTCCCTGCTGTGGCATGCCATGTGCCTCTGGGAGTCAAAACTTGAGGTCAGTACACTCTTGGCTTATTGGGGCTCATTTAATGAGGCCATCCCTATCAGGTACATCAGATCAGGTGTTGAGCCGAAAGCTAGCACAGACTCTTGACCATGGCAGACAGGGCCTACTCTCTCCTAGGATTTTCTGACCAGTTCAAGTAGCAATCCCAACAAGAAGCAATGACAGTAAGAAAACCATGACTAGAATTTTAACCTAATGTTAACAAGCCTGTCAATATCAGCTTTACACAGTGCTGATGAAGGAACTCCCTGGTGTAGTCCTATGGGGGATGCAGGCAGCAGGGAGAGAGAAAAAGAAGACACAGAGAACTGTGGAAACACCACCAGCAATGTATGAGTGTATCTTTTTCTCCACATCCTCACCAACACCTATTGTTGCTTGTATTCTTGATAATCGCCATTCTAATTGGGGTGAGGTGGAATCTTAGGGTTGTTTTGATTTGCATTTCTCTTATTACTAAATACGTTTAACATTTTTTCATATATCTGTTGATTGCTTGTAGATATTCTTCTGTGAAGTGTCTGTTCATTTCCTTAGCCAATTTGTTGAATGGGTTATTTGTATTCTTGGTGTAGAGTTTCTTGAGTTCTTTATATATTCTCGAAATTTAGTGCTCTATCTGAATTATGAGTGGCAAAGATTTGTGGAGATTCCTTAGAAAACTTGGAATGGAACCACTATTTGACCCAGCTGTCCCACTCCTTGGCCTATACCCAAAGGACTTAAAATCAGTGTACTACAGAGATGCAGCCACAACAATGTTCATAGCCACTCAATTCACAATAGCCATATTATGGAACCATCCTAGATGCCCTTCATTTGATGAATGGATAAAGAAACTATGAGATATATGTGTATATATATATATATATATATAATGGAATATTACTCAACCATAAAAAATAATAAAATTATGGCATTTGCAGGGAAATGGATAACATTGGAGAATATCATGCTGACCAAGATAAGCCAATCTCAAAAAACCAAAGGACAAATGATCTCAGTGATAAGTGGATGATGACACAAAATGGGGGGTCAGAGGGGGGCAAGAATGGAGGAAGGAGGGACTCTATAGAGGGATGAGGGGTGGCAGGGGTGGGAGGGAGAAAAATGTAACAGAATAAATCAAAAACTATTACCCTAGGTAAATGCATGATTACACAAATGGTTTGCCTCTACTTCATGTACAGAGAAACAAGATGTATCCCATTTATTACAATAAAATGAATTTAAAAAAAAGAGAACTGTGGCAATGGCTGGCAGCACACTCTGCTTACCGTGAATTCCATTACAATGCTAGAGAAGCAACAAAGCATTCACTTGTGAATATTCACACTTTGGTTGTAAACTCCCTGAGGTCAGGATCAGGGCTCAATGCCCATGCAACATTGAAATATTTAGTCCCATATGGATGTCAAATTCATACCACTGAGATTAGAATATTCTAAGGAGAAGGGTTTGTTCTCTCTATACTTGGAGTTATAAGCTCAATGTAATTTGGGTTGGAAATATTCTCAATTGAATAAATGATAAACTTGTATCAGGAGTCAGGGAATATTTATCCAATACAGGTCTGTCCCTGATGATTGCACAAGAGAGTAAGACAAGGGACCTCAGGACTGGCTTCCTTCTCTGTACAGTGAACCACTTTTTTTCATACTCTCAAAGGCATTCTTATTTTGGAGTTGTTGATTTCTCTGTCTTCCCATAGAGTTCTGTCTTTGATAGACACTTGAGCAGCAGCTGACAAAAGGACAGTGGGCAAAGATGTGCTAAGTCACGTACTGTCTGGCTTCCTGCAGACACTATAAAAACATGGTTTCTACTTCCCAAAGCCCTTAATCAGTAATAATCATGTGTGGCGGGCGAGACCTGGGGCCCAGAGTTATGCCACATGCATCTAAGATGGCGACTGGCAGAGAGCCAAAGGGCATGCTGAAAGTGCATTGAGAAAAACAGGAAGTGTTTACCATTGGCTGTATGATAATTAGTTCAGCCACTTAGCATGTGGACAGAGATATCTTACATGTATGCTTGAGCTGGTGATTGCTTGACCTTTAATAGGATTGGATGGACATATCTGGTTACAATTCCTTACGCATGAGACTGCTTATATATTGAGGGTGTTATCCAAATAAAGAGGAAGCTGCTTCATGAACTTCTGAAGAGTACGTGTCATTTGTCCCACTGGTCGGTGGCAAGAAGCAATCATGAAAGAGGTAAATTGGCAATCATGATATAATTAAACTGTCAGGCACAAAGGTGCTGGAAGGCACCACATCTGCTGAATATTATATGTCTGCAAGTGTATGTGCTCAGAAACTAAGAATGCAATGGCCAGATCCATGAACCTGGTGATTAAGACACATTTGGGGTAGGACATCCTGGACTCCTCATTGAGTGGAGCTAGGACATTCCTCACCTTGCTCTCAGAGTGCAACAGAGGTGGAAGGCATGCCTGGAAAATTGTTTGTGGCAGAGGATGACAGGGTTCATTTGGTTCTGGTGTGACCTGGTTGGTCTAATTTTTCACACTGTGCCTGAAGACCCTGCCTCAGATGCAGGGTGATTTTGAAAGTGCACAGATGGACAATATTTTTATTTGAGGCAAGTAGTACTCATTTTGATTGGTAATTGCCATAAACAGTTGAGATTTTAAATAAGTTTTTGTAAGTATAACAGGCAAACTGAACTAAGAAAAATTTAAAAAAAATAAAAAAATAATGCAAGTTCCAAAATTGCAAAGGTTACATAAAAATAAATATGTCTGGAGACATGTACAAGATATGAGTGGTAGGAATTCTCCCAATCTCAGTAACAAACTGACTAGTGAAGAGTCTGTGGGGTGCTGTCATGTTGTCTTCATTCATCTTTTTCCCCTCTTCCTCCTGTAGGCCTATACAATCTTGTACATAAGGGAGACTAGCAATAACTGGGAAGCAATGATTATTTCAAAACATCACTTTGGAGAATGCATTTGACTTCTCATTCTGGTTATACCACTATCAAGACCACTGGATTTGGGCAGGAGGTTTACCTCACTGTGGTCCATGGTCTCCTCATTTGCGAAATGAGAATGTCCCGTTCCTAGGTTCTTGGACAGTGCCATGAGCTGTCAAAATGGAGACTTCCTAGCTCTATGGTAGAAACAACTGTTTTCCCTGCAAATCAGAGGGGTGTCTGTCCAGAGGGTTTCTCTCTCCAGTATCAGTTTTCTCTTCCTCCATAAGTATCTCCTCATTTTTTCCTAGAATACCCTCTCCCCTTTGCATTTCCCTCCAAGTGGTGTGAGTGGGGCAGGTGATCAGGCCTAAGAAGTCAGAGCATGGAAGCATTCTGAACAAGGAAGCACTTCCCTGTTGACTTGAGCTCATCCAGACTGTTCCAGAGGCCCACAAATGACTGTTAAGAAATGAGCATGAAAAGCTTACTGCCATCTTGGGGCTCCAGGGGAGACCAGAAGAAGGAATAAAAACTGAGAAATGAAAAAAAGACTGGATCACAGAAAACAGCTGTGGCTGCATTCAGAACTCCCCACAGGGTTTTTACTTATAAAATAACACCCCCCACACATACCTATGCCTATGTTCGTTTGAGTTGGAGTTGATTTTCTGTCACTTGAAGCAAAGAGTGATGATTAACCTACTGTTTTCCTCAATTCTCTTTCTTTCACAGCAGTGAAGGGACAAGAGAATGGTAACAAGGAACAACAGATTAAATCTCTCCAAAAATTAAATAACCTAATTAATAAATGAGCAAATGAACTAAACAGACACTTTTTAAAAAGACAAATACAAATGGCCAACAAATGTGAAAATTTGTCCAACATTATTACCAATTAGAGAAATGCAAATCAAAACTACACTGAGATCTTATCGCACACCGTCAGAACTGCAGTCCTCAAGAATACAAATAGTAAATGCTTCAGATGGCATAGAGAAAAAAGGAGCATTGGTGGGACTGAAAATTAATACAACCATTAGGAGATGATATGGAGGCTTCTCAA
The DNA here is from genome assembly GCF_902686455.1 of Sciurus vulgaris. Classification (NCBI taxonomy): domain Eukaryota; kingdom Metazoa; phylum Chordata; class Mammalia; order Rodentia; family Sciuridae; genus Sciurus; species Sciurus vulgaris. The sequence continues at coordinate 5,094,599 of NC_136474.1, read as the reverse complement.
AAGATTAGGCATAAAAGCACATATGACCCAGCTATACAACTCTGCACTATTTATCCTGAGGAATTGAAGACATCATGCTATAGTAATACATATACAATCATCACCCATGTTTATAGCAGTACAGTTCAAAATAGACAACAATATATCCAGCCTAGGTGCATATCAATACATCAATGAATGAATTGATGAAGAAAGTATTATACATGTGTGTATATACATATATACATATACACTATGTAGTTTTAATCATCCATAAAGAAAATGCTATTTACACACATACACACACACACACACACACACCACACATACAAAATGTTGTTTTATTCATCCAAAAAGAAAATTGAAATTATGTCTTTGAGGAAAAATGGATGGGACTAGAGCCCATCATTTTAAGTGGAATAAGTCACTCAGAATGTTAAGGGTCACATGTCATCTCATGTTAAGTGGAATAAGTCACTCAGAATGTTAAGGGTCATATGTCATCTATGGAAGATAGGAAAAGGAAAACAAAGCAGTGGGTAGATCTTCTAAAAATCAAAGGAAGATCAGTAGAGGAATAGGACCAAGGTGTGTTGGGGTCTTAAGCCCCTTTGCTCTTCTCGACCAGTGACAAGGGAAGGGGACACTCCTCAACAAGGTCAGACAAGGATAGGTAGGGCCGACTGACTGCCTGCTCCCAGCCCTCTGGATGGAGGACAATCAGACACGTCAGGGAGACCCGTCACAGCAGGAACTTGTTTCTTGAGGAAATCGCACAGCTTTTATATAGGGTAGAGGCTAGGCGGGAACCAATAAGCTTAAAGGTCAGCAAGGCACTGGGGGGGGGGGTTCATGCAGGCAAGAGTCCCATTGGACTATATGGCAAGCATGAGCTGATCACGTTCGCGGAACTGTTGTTAACCAATCCCTGAGGGTGGTCCGATTCATCCTCATTAACTATTGAAACCGCCTTTGAGGCCTTGATCTTGCTCACTCTCCAGGGAGTAAGGAGTCAGCCTGAGTTAGTTTACATGTCATTAGTCCCAACAAAGGTGTGGGATGTAGGGACAGTGGGGTGAAGTGTTGTGGAATGATTCTGACCAAATTATATTGTCATATTATGTTTACATATAAATATGTAACAACAAATCCCAGCATTATATACAACTGAGTCAAGTCTTAAAAATCAAGGTCAGGTCCTTGTTACACCTGTTTTGAAGATTAAACACCCAAAATTTCTGAGGTAAGAAAATAAGTTTATTTAAAGAATAGAACAGAGAGAGAGAGAGGGAGGGAGAAAGACTCCTCTGGAGGGAAGGGGGTCAAAAGCTGATGCCTGAAGGTGCAGGGGTGTCTTTTCTTATTGTAGATTTCCTTTTTTTTATGTCCTTTCCTCTTATCTTACTTATGTGACCAAAGGTGACCAAAAGGGAAGGAAGACAGTCATCCAGGGGGTGATTGATTGGGTTGGAAAACATAAACTTTCCTCTCCCCTGGAGGAACTTAGCAACCAGAGGATGGGGAGTGCTATCTACCCATTTCCTTCTCTTTAACAATTAACTACCAGTTTTTTTTCCCCTGGACTTACAACTATAATACATGAATGAAAATATAAGAAAAATGCTTAAGTCCATAAAAGTCTGAGAATGGCCTGACACTGGCCACAAGTTGGAGCACAGCTTTAGAAAATCCCAGACACTTGAGTCTGCCTTCATGGGCCCCTCCATATGCAATGAAGATTAAAAGTTACATTTTGCTACTGGGCTGGTACAAAGATGAATATTATTCAAGACAGATTGCATTCATTTATTTTTCTTAGGATTTCACATAAAACATTTCCATGGGATGCAGGCACTGTACTTATTGTGAACAATGGATATATCAACTCTGAAAGTGCTTGCTTTTTTCTGTATCATAGATAATACTTTTGTCAGTGGGCATATATTTGTGACAAACAATTTCATTCTAGTTTCAGGAAAATCAACTTTCACTATATCTACAATGCATTTTGAGAACCACATGAACTGCGGCACATTTTTTGAATAAGTAGAATAGGTATAGCTATGTTGTGGATTCCCATTGGTGAGCTATCAGAGCAATGATCACTTCTGATTGGCTAAATGTGGTTGAGGTTTGATTGTGCTGAACAGGATGGGAGGAAGGATCTCAGAGCACCTCTCACTTTTGATTGGTCAAATGCAGTTTTCTTATTGGACAAATAACCCTTTATGCTGGAGGTTGCAGGCTGGTAATGATTGTCCTGTAAAATCATACTTGTTGTACAGTGCAGAGGTTTTTCATATGTGTTGGTAATATCTAGCATGAAAAGACTTTGATTTAAGCCTTTGATTGGAAACCTTTGATTAAAAGAAATGGAAATTTATGTCTATCTTGTGGAGATGCATAAAACCTGGCCTCAGGGATCATGGATAATGAGCATCCTGTCATCATTGATCATTTGCATGTTCCAGTGTCACTGATACTCAGGAATGTGTCAATTTTATCTTCCAGTAGACCTATCTGTTAAAGTCTAAGAAGGGATAAGACAGTCCTGCTGTTTACCTCTATTCTTATACTTTCTCCTTTTGACTTTTTCTGAAAGAGCTGTAGACTGAAGTCCCAGAAATCTTGACAGTTTATCTGGAGCAATATCAATGGTGAAAAAAAAAATTTCAAATTAGTATACTAGGTTTTATGACTTCTGGGAAACTGAGGCAGTGCTAAGAACCCCGCCCCTTCAAACTCTGATTCTTGTGATCAAAGCAGAAAGATTCCGGACATGTCTCTCAGATTAACAGGCTTAAGTTTACTGAAGGGATAAAAAAAAAAAGGAAAGAGACACTCTCAAGGGAGAAAGTGAGTCATCTAACAAATGACAGAGACTGTGTGCCTCTTCTGAAATCTATTTTTCTTGGAGAGTCCCAGAGAAGTTTCCAGAGAGTCCCACCAAGGGCCAAATCTTGGATTTTGACTGACAGCTGGATGATTTTAGACTGTCAAGTCCCCGCTGCATATCAACTCAAGGACGCTTCAGCCCATGCTGACTTGTTCTCATTAAATTCTTAACCATAAATTCGTACAGATTTTACTATTAGGAGGAATTTTTCTTATCTTCCTGAGTTTTGGAACCTGGTATGTGGAAAGGTTCACAAAATTCTTTCTCTTCCAGTTAACTTGGGTCCACCTTATAGACATTATTTTAGACCTGCATTGTTCCTTCCAAAACAGGTAGTTTGCTGAGGAATGTGACATACCCTGTCCACTAAGAGATGCAGTTAAATTACATCTTGAAAAGGAAATCTTGTGTGGATCAGCACATTGAGCCCACTTTATAAAATTATTCTCTTAACCTCATGTTCTCACAACTCACATCTCTCAGTCTCCTCTCATTGAAGAAATTAAAGAACAGTCTAAGTCACACTATGGTTGAGATGAGTTTCTAGGAGTGGATTCTGGAACAATATGAGTTTTACCAGAGAACTCTAGCAATGCAGATTCTGTATCGCAGATGTACAGTATTGAACACAAGAATCCTAATTTTCAATATCACCCTAGGTGCACTCTTGAGGTTAACCACCTGTTTTGGTCTTTATTCCAAAAACAGGATCTTTTTCACCACTTAAAAAAAGTCTTTTATTATGACCTCACTGACTGACACCACAGGAAAACTGGCTTACTTTGTTGGACAGTTCCAGTCCAGGTAGACAAGACCTGAGAACCAAGGGGCTGCATATGCAGTTCCCTAGTGCCCAGGAATCGAGGAAATCCTGTCATACTGTCCCCTTTAAGGTTCTCTACTCCATCGAAGTCTCATAATTAAAACTCTGTAAACGTGTTGGCTATTATTTTTCTTCTGTGAGGAAGCATTAAGTAATCTGTTGTTTAAGAAACTCCATGGGGCTGGGGAGATAGCTCAGTCAGTAGAGTGCTTGCCTTGCAAGCACAAGGCCCTGGGTTCAATCCCCAGCACCTCCCCCCCAAAAAAAAGAAACTCCAAAAGCCACGTTACTGCCCTGTGAGCATGATTGGGAAGACTACTTTTTTCTTATATGAAAGATTCTGGTGTGTAGATTCCTGCAGTTGCCCCTCTGTACCACTAGATGGCAAGAGTGCACTTTTCCGCTGGCACCTAGGAACACTCCACAGTCAGGCTGCAAGCTTCTTAGTCCCATTAGAGTTCCTAAGGTGTCATTGTGCTTAGGGCAATGTTCCCGCAGTATCCAGAAAGTGATATGCAGCCAGAGTCATTAACATAAGGGAATAATAATCATGATATTTTATCAGGAAAGTCCTTTAGAATTTTACAAGTTCTAATTCCCATGCATGGCAAACTGACCATTTTTCCACAGTCCTGAGTTCTGAGGGTAGCAGAGAGCTAGTCACAGGCCCTAATAATACCAGTCAGGAGAAGGAGAGGTCATAAAATCACAACAGGCTAATTTCTTCTCATGGGAGTTCTAATGTGATTTTAATGACACCCAGAAAAATAAAGGGCCTGACTTTTGATGTTTAAAGTATTCACTGGGAGGGTGAGTGCTCCAGTTGATTGTGGGCTTTGTCTGCTCCTGTGCCTCTTCTGTGGCCCAAGCTTAAAGCCATAACAGTAGAGAGGGTTTGGAACAGGAATAGTGCTTTCACAATTCCCACTTGGAAAGTGCAGTGAGCTTCCTCTACTCTCACTTCTGGCAGCCCTTCCTGTTGTTCAGAACTAAGATGGGAAAGACCTAACAGAAAGCAGAGGGTAGATGCCCCCCACAACCCAGGCTTAGGGGTTCAGGCTGTGGATGCAACTGCCCTGGGTCTTTTGAGAAGCTTTGCAAGTTTGACATTGTTTTAAGGGTACCTTGAATTTGTTTTAATCTGGTATGGCAAGACTAACAAAAACAGATTTTTCTCTCACAGCCTGCTACAGTTTCCTCAAACAAATGTTCCAGGCCATGTGCAAAGCATCAAGGTTGGTCAGGAGGCAGACAGTGTGGAAGATGAGAAAAAATATAGGAAAGAGACTTCATTTTATTTGTGCAGGAAGAAAGATGATGCAGCATAAGTAGTTTTAGCATTAGTGTGTTTTAAATATTTAAGCCTTCTCTAAGCAACAAGGACCATCCCTGGGTCTCTGGTACCTGAACCTGATGGTACTGGTGGTGTGGGAACAAGAGCAGTTATCTTGGATAAGGTGAACATGCTGGGGAGATGAATGACTCTCTAGGAAATAGCTATCTCCAGGAAGGCATGCCCTGGGTATAGTGGTTTATGTCTGTAATCCAAGTGACTTAAGGGACCAAGGCAGAAATATCACAATTTCAGACCAGCCTGAACTATTTAGTGAGACCCTGCATCAAAAAATTTTAAAAAGGTGCTAGCGATCTAGTTAAGTTTTGGGTCAGTTGAAGAATGCTCCTGGGTTCAATCCAAGTTTCCATTCCCAATGTGCAGATGTGTATGTGTGTGTGTGTGTGTGTGTGTGTGTGTGTGTGTGTGTGTGCACATAAATACACACACACACACACACACACACATGCAATAAACAGTCAAGGAAGTTATGTCCTTCAGAGTCAGGAAAGACACGCTGTCAAAGAAACAGAGAACCAACAGTAATTGGCAGAGTTAACAAAGCACTTTTGATCCCCAGAAAGGAAGAAATTGTAACTTGGCAGGTGCTCCTAACAAGCCTGCTCTCTGGTCCCTCCAGGCCAGGACCTGTGTTTATGGTCTTCCAGATCACTTGCTTCACAGACACCAAACAGACTTTTGGGTGACTGCACAGAATCAGTACTCTTTGTTTTAGTGCATTCAATTTGAAATATAGTTTTCCAGTTTGAAATAAAGCCTGGTAAGCAGAGCATAGATTGCAAATTGCCTCCAACAAACTGTCCTTTGATCCTTAATCTGTCTCCCAGTGATGCCTGCCTGGAGCAAGCTCAGGATGCTTGGGACAAGGACAGACTTTTCAGAGAAAAGAGGGTTTTGGGCAGATTTTAAAAGACATTTTTTTTTTTCTCAGTGGAGCTTATATTTTCTCTGATGGCAATTTGGAAGGGGAAAAAAATGAAGCACTGCACAGACCACTGTGGAATGTACAAGTTCAGAAGTCCACAAGTTTTCCTTGCAGCTGGCATGAGGCCTTCTCAGGTCATCAGCTCCAGCATGGGCCAATGGATTCAAATGACCCTGCACATTAATGTGTGTGTGTGTGTTTCATGCACATGCTGGTGTAGTGCTCTTTGACTAACTGTGCATGTTTGGAATAGAGGAGTAGAAAAGACAACTTTCTTAATTGGAGGTTACTGCTTAGAAGGACTCTTGCCTGACATTCAAGGAGGAACATCTGGCTTTACATCAACAACTGGAATTGGACAGGAAAACTTTTGGAAAAATGGTCAAACTCTTTGACAGATAGACTGTAGTTTGAGGATCAGGTCCAATTTAGTATTTCTCCTGCCCCCAGGCTTTAAGTTTCTCCTGAGAATAGGCTGTGTGTCTCCCTCTCCCCCTTACATTTTTTCCTTTTCTTCCTTCCCCACCCACTATGAGACACTCACTGTTCCTGAAGCACTGGGACAAAATGATGAACTACAGAAGGCCCAGTGCCTTCCTGAGTAGCATTTATGATCTAGACCAGGGTTCCTGAACCTCAGCTTGTTTAACAAAAAACACCAGATGCTTCTTTGTGTTGAGGAGTTTCCCTGTTCATAATGATGTGTTTAGTAGCATCCCTGAACAATGCCTAGCATTGTCCTCTGCAATTTTTGAAAATCAAAAATAGCCATAGACAGGCCCAATATCCCGTGGGTGTAACCATTGCCCTGGCTGAAAACTAACCACTGAGGAAGACAGCTATGCTCATGCCTGCAGTAGAGTTACCACAACTATCTCAGTGCCTACATGGATGCTATTCAGGAATCTGCTACTGCTCACGGAGTCTGATTTAGTGGGATTTGCAGTGGGTGTTAGTACATGCCTTTTGTGGAACAAAAGATTGACCAGAGGCTACCAAATAAATCCCTGGTCAAGAGAGGCTTCCACTTATATCATAGTAGGTTATCATGGTGGCATTTCAGTGACTGTAAAAGTCAGTGGAGGTATTTGCGGATATCATCTGATTCCAGAATTCTGTACAGAAGTTTCTGTCAACACCCTTCTTTGTTCATCCCTGTGCTCTACTCTACAGTGTTCATAAGTAAATTAATAAGCCTGTTATTATTCAGATATGAACTGTTTCCCAAAAATTCATGTGTGAGACAATGCAAGAAAGTTTAATGGTGAAATGACTGGGATATGAGTCTTAACCTAGTCAGTAGATTGCTCACTTGAATGAAATAACTTTTTTTAATGAACAATTCTTTTCTATCCTCATAAAGTAGGGAGTGTTATTAAGTGTGGGATAGGGAGTTCTTCCAACAGTATCCCTATATATGAGTATAGATATTGCATTCTTTGTTATCAAACTGAGGATTTGTGGCTTCCTGTCTTCCATGGCAATTCCCAAGGATGTAACTTCTTCTCTGGTGTTCTCTCATGGTTCCTTGCAGATTAATTGTATAGCACTAATTATACTGTTCTGTAGGTGTCATCCTCATTTCACTTACATATTCTGTAAAGCTGTTTCCTAGGCAGGACAGAATAAGTCCTTCCTATGTATGAGTTAACTGCTGAGTGAAAAATAAAGGGCTGTCTGTTTAGTTAAGTATTTCCCAAGAATCAGATAAAAAATGTTAGATTGGGGCTACAATTTTGGGTAATGGAATAGGGAGTTTCAGGTAGTATCAGATTCAGATGTACCAAAAGTGTAAAATCTTCAAGAATTCCATGTAAATAGTAGGGAGAAAAATAATAATGATAGAAACAACAAAACCCGCCTTTCAACTAGTCCACATGGACATAACTTTGATAGTTTCCATTATTTTACTTTTAGATGAAATAATTTTATTTTACACATGCAAGAGAAGGTATTTCAGGATCTAATAATTTAAAGCAGGCAGCTGTCTACTGATAAGAAAAGCAACAACTTTTGATAGCTCAACACACTGCATCTGAAGCAAAGAGACATGAGAGAATACATATTTATGCAGCATTAAAACAAAATGAAAAATGTAGTGAATGGTAGGGGGAGGGATGGAGAGAAAAATGGATATGATACATCAGAGTTTCTCAATGCTTCAAATGTAGTGCATTAGAGTAAGAATGATAAGAATAAAAATAACAGATTTATATACCTGCCTAATACAAAGTTTTCTGGTAGAAAGTCTTTCAATGGTAAACCAGTTTGAGTATCTTCCATAGTTACTGAACTCAGGCTTTAAAATCGCTAGATTTTATCTCTAGATACAAACAATGAATAATATGGTACATTTCCTTTTATACTACAAGTTTTATTAAAATAATATACTCTAGTGACCAATGTTAAAACTTTCTGTATTCTGAAACATAAAACTATAGTTAACAAAGTATTAAATATTTAAATGAAGACTTCACATGTTAGAAAACTTTTAGGAAAATATAAATATTTAAGGAACTGCATATCGGGATGTACTGTCTTCAGAACTGATGACTCCTGCATCCTGTAAAACTGTCTGGTTGTAGGTGGGGTGGAGAAGTGTAGCTAGGCAACTCATTTTTCACCAGCATTGTCCAGAAACAGCTCAGGTGGCTGTCACCATGAAACTCTGGACCTTTGAGAATGTTTTTGAACACCCATGGGAAACTGTTATAATAACTTCAATGCAGAAATGCTGAAGCCCTAAGAATCTGGTTGGAGTTGATGTATTGTGCAGGCATATACATCCCTCTTGAAAGCTGTGCAGTCACATACTTCTCCTTAGATTTGAATTTTATGATTTAGGATACTGTACTGTGGGCTAGTTTTGTTAATTAAAAAAAGTAAAGTCATTACCTGAGTTTTTCTGCACTCTTTAAAAGAACATTTAGACTTAAACAGAAAAATGATTCATATATTTAGCATTTTACATTTGTTTAACTTATGAATTACCATTTGTCAAAACCCTAGTTTTGTAATTGCTAAGGTATGACATGTCAGATTTTTGAATATAATTACATTTTAAGGTAACTGTGATCACAAAATATCTGTTTTACATGAAGGACTGTATAATTTGAAAGTACTCAAGTTATGCTTCATGTGAACCACACATTGCAGGCACTTAAAGTTTTTAATTATAAGGTGTGGGGATATTTGGAGGGGAAATTAATAATGGAGGGGTTGGAGTGTCCCTAACTAACTACTGAGTGAATTGCACAGCAGATTTTATTTATGAGATCCTTATTTTTAATATTTCAGAGTGGCTGCAAAGTAGAAAACAATCCAACAAACATATCTTGTTTAAAAATTATATTAATATATAGGTATTGAGACTATATTAGAAATTTTGAACTATGTAAATAAGCTCAGTATTGATGAGTGTAAAGGAGTATCACTGAGAAATATATAGTGGAGGAGAGACATTTCTGACACAGCTTTCTGACAGTTTTAAAGATATTGAGCAATATCATTATACAGCAAAAATGTGATTCAATAAATATGGCAGTGTAAAATTTTCTATTTAAAAATATTTTAGCTGTTCATAGACTTTTATTTTATTTATTTATGTGTGGTGCAGAGAATCAAACTCAGTGCCTCACACATGTTAGACAGGTGCACTGCCACTGAACCACAACCTCAGTTTCAAAATAAATAAAAATAAAGAGAGAAAACTCAAAATACTAAAATTTATTATGGAAATTAAATATCACTGCAGACACTATTAATATACAAATGATAGAAAAAAATTAGAAAGCCTATACTACAATAAAAATGGAAAAACATAAAAATATCAAAAAATTACTAGAGAAATATAACCTATACAAATTAATGTAGGAGGACACAGAAAATTGAAACACATCAATTTTGATAATGAAATAGAATATGGTACCAAAATCCTACCACAAAAAAAGTCCTAGGACCAGAGGGATTCTCAGCCAAATCCTTCTAGACCTTCATAGAAGATTTTACACCAATATTTCTCAAACTATTGCATGAAGCAGAGAAGGAGGAAACACTTCCAAACTCATTCTATAGTCCTAGTTTCACCATGATACCAAAACTGGACAAATTTACATAAAGAAAAAAAAAAAACTTCAGACAAATATCCCTGATAAACATAGATACAAAAATTCTAATTAGGGGCTGGGGAGATAGCTCAGTCGGTAGAGTGCTTGCCTTGTAAGCACAAGGCCCTGAGTTCCATCCCCCACACCCCCCAAAAAAATCTAATTAAAATACTGGCAAAATGCATAGAAAAACATTAAAAAGATAGAGCACCATGATCAAGTGAGGTTCATGCCAGGAATATAAGGGTGATTCAACATACAGAAATCAATAAACATAATTCCTCACATAAATAAATGTAAGCACAATAATCACATGATTATCACAATAGGTGAAGGAAAAGCAATTGAGGAAATTCAGCATGCATTTAGCTCAAAATACTAAATAAAGTAGGGATAGTAAGAACATTCCTCAACATTGTAAAGGCTATATATACTATATATGCTAAAACCATGGCCACTATCATTATAAATGTAGAAAATTTGAAATTATTCATGCTAGGAACTGGAATAAGACAGGCATGCAATTTTTTACCACTTCAATTCAATATAGTACTTGAAATCCTAGTTGCAGCAATTTAAAAAAGGAAAGAAAGTAAAGAGGTATGAATAGGAAAAGAAGAACTTAAACTATCTCTATTTGCCAATGACATGATTCTTTATTTAGAAGACCCAAAAACTCCAACAGAAAGTTTCTAGAACTCATTAAGAAATTCAGCAAATTAGCAGAATATAAAATTAATACCCATAAACCAATTTTGTTTCTTTACATTTTTGATGAATCATCTGAAAGGAAATTAGGAAACTATTCAATTCATAGTAGCCTCATAAAATACTTTGGTATCAATCTAACAAAAGTGGTGAAAGACTTCTACAATGAAAGCTACAGAACACTAAAGAAAGTATTTGAAGTAGACCTTAGAAGGTTGAAGGACTGCCCATGTTCATGGATAGGCAGAATAAATATGCCAAAATGGCCATGATACCAAAAGCAATATAGAGATTTAATTCAACTCCTATAAAAATTCCAATGATTTTCTTCATAGAAATAGAAAGTTCAAAAATAAAATTTATTTGGAAAAACAAGTGGCCCTGAATAACTAAAGCATTGCTTAGTTAGAAAAATGAAGGAAGAGGCAGAACAACGTCACACCTTAATTTATGCTACAGAGGTATAGTAACAAAAACAGCATGTTTTTGCACCACAACAGACATAAAAACAGTCAGAACAAAATAGAAGTCACAGAAAAAAACCTAGATATATGCAGTTAACTCATACTATAAAAAAGTGTCAGACACACACTCTGGAGAAAGATAGACTATCATATGGTGCTAGGTAAACTGGAAATCCATGTATAGTAGAGTAAAATTTAACCCCTATCCCTCAACCTGCATAAAGCTCAAATCATTGTAGGTCAAGGACATAGATATTAGACAAGAGATTCCTTGCTTAGTAGAATAAATTTTAGCCCAAATTGTACACCATTTCAGCTTAGAAACTGACTTCCTCAAGAAAATTTCTAAAGCACAAGAAGTAAAATCAATAATCAACAAAAGGGATGACATCAAAGTAAAAATGTTCCATAGCAAAGAAAATAAGAATGTGAACAGAAAGCCTACAGAATGGGAGAAATCTTTGCCACCTGTACTTCAGGTAGAGCATTAATATCTAGGATATATAAAGAACTCAAAAAACTTAACACACACAAACACACACAATAATCCAACCATTAAATGAGCAAAGGAACTTAGCAGGAATTTCAAGGAAGAAATAAAAATTCTCAAAAAATATGAAAACTTGTTCAATATCTCCAACATTTAAGGAAATGCAAATTAAAACTACAATGAGATTCCTTTCAACTCCTGTCAGAATGGCAATTTTTCAAGAGTGCAAGTAATAATAAATGTTAATGAGAATGTGGCAGGAAATTTTCACTCATATATTGCTGGTGGTACTGAAAATTGGTACAACCAGTCTGAAAGAAGCATGGAGATTCCTCAGAAACCTTGGAATGGAATGACCATTTGACTCAGTTATCCCACTCATCAATATATATCCAAAGGATTTAAGATCAGTAAAGTACAGTGATTCAGCCACATCAATTCTTATAGGAGCTCACTTCTCAAGAGTTTAGTTAAGGAACCATGCTAGGTGCCCCTCAACAGAAAAATGGATATAAAAAATGTAGTATATATGCACAATACAATATTACTCTGCCATAAAGAAGAATGAAATTATGCCATTTGCCAGTAAATGGATAGAACTAGAGATTATCCTGCTAAATGAAATAAGCCAGGCTCAAATAACCAAAGGTCAAGTATTCTCTATCATATGTAGATGCTAACACACAATAAAGGGTGGTGAGAGAATAACAACTTTATTGGATTAGACAAAGGGGAATGAAGGTAAGGGAGTAGCATGGAAGTAGAAAAGATATTCAAATGATTTGGACACAACTTTCCTATATACATCTATGAATACATGACCACATCATGTACAACCACAAAAATGAGATCTCAATTAGAACAAGATATATTCCATGCATGTAAAGAATCTCAAAATATACTCTACTGTCACATATGCCTAAAAAACAAATAAAAAGGAGGAAAGGGACCTGGGTTATGGAGAAGGAAAGGAAAAGGGAAACACTGAGCAATGATTCGCATATTTTTATATTGGATGAATGTTTGGATATGTAACAATAAATCCCAGGATAATAAAAAAACTCTAATGCAATGATAAAATATGAAAAGTAGCTAGTGTCATATGTTGCTAGTCAGCAAATCATCCATAGGTTAAATTCACACTACCAAAAAATATTTTTTATATTATCATATGTAGTACTTTTTTACATATTACTATGTGTGTGTGTGTGTGTGTGTAATTCACTGCATAAACAGATTTAAGTACAAATTTACCTGATTATCTCAACAGATGCAGAAAAGTCTTTTGACAATATCCAGCACCCATTGGTGTTTAAAAGTCTAGAGAACTAGTGATAGTAAAAATTTTTTCAATATTGTAAAAGCTGTGTATGAGAAAGCCAATGCCAACCTCATACTGAATAGAGAAAAAATAAAGCATTTTCTCTAAAAACAAGAAAAAATGAGGATATAAACTCTCACCACTCCTATTCAACTTGAAGTTCAAGCCAGAGTTATCAGTCAAGAGAAGATATCTAATGGCACGCACACAGAAAAAATGATGTCCACTTGTCTGTTTGCTCATGATGACATACACCTTTATGTGGAAGATTTAAAATGCCACATTAGTACATTTCTAGCTGATAAACAAATTTACTAAAGGAGCTTTATACAAGAACAATATACTTAAATCAATAGCATTCCTATATTTCAAGAATAAACCTACTGCTAAAGAAATTGGGAAAATATCTCAATCACAATACCCTAATAAAATACTTAGGAAAAAAATCTAACTTGGGAGGTGAAAGACATCAATAATGAAAACTACAGAACACTCAAGGAAAAAAAAATGGAAGAAGACCTTAGCAGTTATAACTAGTTCCCATGTTCTTGAGTAAACAAAATTATTATTCAAAAATTTTATACTAACCTAGAGCAATAAACAGATTCAATACAATCCCAATCAGTGACATTCTCCACAACACACTGACAGAAAAGTAGTTCTAAAATTTATTTTGACAAATAAGAGTCATAGAAAAGCCAAAGGAATTCTGAATTTAAGAAAAGTGATGCTGAAAACATCACAATAACAGATATCCATTTATGTTGTAGAGTTTTATTATAAAAACAGAATTCTATTGGCACCAGAACAGACCGTAAGACCAATGGAATATAAAACACAGAAAAATCCACATAGATAGAGTGACCTGATTCAAAAAAAAAATGAAATGAAGATTTTTATCTCACTCCCCTTACACTAGTATTTATCAAAATAATGTGAGAATCCACATATCAGACAGAACATTTGGGGGTAGAAGGGTAAAATAAAAGTTTATTGGATTAGAGAAAGGAGAATTAAGGGAAAGGAGGTGGATGGGAATAGGACAGACAATAGAATTAAACAAATATTTCTTTCTTATGTTTCTATATGAATACATGACCTATGTAACTCCACATTATGTACAGCACAAGAATTGGAAGTCATAGTCCATGTGTTATAATTTGTCAAACAGACTCTACTGTCATGTATATCTAAAAAAATTTAAACACAAAAAAAGGAATAATGTGGGGGAATGTCCACTTATGCAGTGTTTGTTGGACAGCAAATTAATATAACCATTTTGGAAAACTGTATGACTATCCATTTCAAAACTTGGAAAGGGAGCAACATATGACCCAGTTGTCCTGCTCTTCAACATATATCCAAGGATCAAAAATCAGCCTACTATAGAGACACAGCCATATCAGCATTTACAGCAACACAATTCACAATAACCAAATTACAGAAGCAGCCCACATACCCATCAACAGACTAAGTGATAAAGATAATATGGTGTACATACACAATGGAGTTTTACTAAGTCACACAGAAGAATGAAATGATGGCATTTGGTGGAAAATTGATGAAACCTGAGAACATGATTCTATGTGAAATAAGCAAGATTCAGGAAGCCAAGGGTCAAATATTTCCCCTCATATGTGAATGCTAGATAAAATAATGGAAAAAGGGGAATTCAATGAAAATAGTAGAGTCATCTGTGGAGTAGAGGAAGGGGTTATAAGGAAGAAGGAAGGGGAAAAAAAGTGGGATGAAGAGTAGAATAAAACAACCCAAACTCTCTTATGTACACATATGAATAAAGAACAGTGAAGTTAAATTTTACGTATATCTATAATATGCTGATTTAAAAATCTATAAATAAGGTCTTCTCTGGGTAGCAGGAAGCAACTGCCTCAAGGACCCTGCCACAGATGACCAGGAGGTGTATTCTATGGGCGCCTTTGCTGCTTGTGCCCACACCAACCACCGAAGCGCTTTTACCAGGTGCTTCTGCTGTAGGCACCACTACCACAGCCCAGAGGTCTTCTCTTGGGGCAGATCTGCCCCTGATGCCACTGCTGCAGGTGCTGTTGCTGCTGTTGTCGCCGTCACAGTCACATCAACTGGAGGTCTGCTGCTCTTGATGCTGCCTGGGATCCCGGACTGCCATGTTCACTGCTGACCCCACTGCTGCTACCACTGACACCACTGCCATGAAAGCCTCTGCAACTCCCTGGAGGTCACCTGAAGGTTTCCACTCTGGGTGCTGTTGCAGTTGCAGCTACAGCTGATGTCACTGCCACTGCTGCCTCAGTGCCCCACCTGCTGCCATCACCACAGACATCTACAGCTGATGCTGACCCCCTGCCTGCTGCCACACAATCCTGCTACTATCACTTCACAACTGCCCAGAGGTCCACTGCCAGGGAGACTCCAGGGTTTTTAGCACATGGCCACAACCATTTCGAGACACTGGCCAGAGTCTGGGGTTTCTTTGGAATGCCAGAATGTTTTGCTGCCACAGTCATATTGGATTGCATCTGCCCCTGTCTGGGGACACTGGCCAGGACCTAGAGATTCAATGTCAGTGTGCCTAGAGTTTTGGATGCAACTGGGGTCTTCCTCAAGGAAATGCAGGTTTCTGCCATCTAGTTACTCTCTCTCAGGATTACTCATCCCTGGTGTTCTTTTTCCAAATTCCAGTGTCATTGAGATCTTGGGATTGAAATGTGGTCAAACCCAGGACATCTGAGGTCCAGATGGGTGAGATAGTAACTAGGTCAACCAGGACCTCTCTGGGCAAGACAGTCTTGCTGGAAGTCAGACAAAGGGCTGAGAAACTTTTGGATACTGGTAGAGACAGTTGTTCAATTTTCCACTGAGATTTATCTTATTTTTCTTTCTTTCTTCTCTGACATCTCTCTACACCATATTTGGAGCAAGATCTGTCTTTCATTCATCAGTTAGAAGACAGTGATATATGCATGGTGTTTTGAAATTCTGTTGTATATTCTGTACATTCTTATATTTTTTCTTCTTCTTCTATGTATTCTTCCTCTCAGTTTTCTTTCTTTCCAATTTCTATTTCTCTCTTTTCTCCACCAAACAACCAGTCTTTTGGATCCTTTTTCACTCTTCCTGTTAATTTTTCCTTCTGACATCTTTCTTCCTCATGAACACTGTGTCCTGCATGGATTCTTGTTCTTTCTTTGTTCATTATTTGAGACTGAAAATCTGATTGGCAATTGTTATGTTTCTACTGTTGACAGTGAATGAACTCATCATTACTGTTTACAGTAAGAAGACAGTGGATGACTTGCTGGGAGCTCTTAGATTTGAGGCTGTACATTGTTTGTATGGGGTGTTGTTGATTTTGTTCTACCTCTTAAAGGCAGGACATTGGAAATCTTCAATGCCAGGGAAAAAGCTATATTACCTCAGAACTATACAACTAGATGGGAAAGCACACAAGCAAAATGAAGAAAGAAGGGAACAACATACCACAGACAAACCAAGATGCCCCAATAAGAGAAATCACTGATGACAACAGAAGAAAGGTCCAAGGAGTTTAGAACAAACATAGATAACCTGATCTGAAAAGTAAAGAATGGTATAAAGAGTAAAATCAAAGAGAAAATAGAGGAAGTGTAAGATCACTTCAATAAAGAGTTAGACATTGTGAAAAAAAAACAAGCAGAAATCATTTAAAATAAGGAGTCAATAAATCAAATTATAAATTCAATGGAAAGTAACAACAGTCTAGATCACTTGGAAGGCAGAATCTCAGACAATGAAGACAACATATTTAATATTGAGGAAAAAGTCAACCATGCAGAGAACATGATAAGAATCCATGAAGAAAACTTTCAAGAATTATGGGATAACATGAAAAGACCAAATGTAAGAGTTATCAGGATAAAAGAAGGAGCAGGCATAAAACTCAAATGAATGCACAATCATTTCAATGACATGATATCAGCTGATTTTCCAATCCTACAGAATGAAATGGAAATCAATAAAGGTGGTTTACAAGAACCCAAATATACAAAACTACAGCAGACCCACACCAAAACACATTATAATAAAAATGACCAAAATACAGAATAAGGATGAAATCTTAAAGTCCATGAGAGGAAGAAAGTAAATTATGTATAAGGGAAGCAAATTCAGGTCTCAATTGATTTTTCAATCCTGATCCTCAAAACTAGGAGGTCATGGAACTTCATATTCAAGTTTGGAATGAAAATGGATGCCAACCAAGAATTGTTTTTAATTTTTTAAATTTTTTTTCTAATTAGTTGTACATGACAGTAGAATACATTTATATATATGGATAGATCATACATAGAGTGTAATCTCTCATTTTTCTGATTATACATATTGCATGATCACATCTGTCACATAATCATACATTTACATGAGGTAATAATGTCTGTTTTACTCTATCATTCTTTCCCCTCCTCCTTCACTTTCCTCTGCCTAAAATAAAGTAACTATTTTTCCTATCACCCCTTTATTGTGAATTAGCTTGCATATATCAGAGAAACATTCATCCTTTGGTTTTTTGGGGATTTGGCTTATTTTACTTAGTATGATATTCTCTAACTCCATCCATTTACCAGAAAATGCCAGAATTTTATTCTTCTTTAAAGCTAATAGTTCATTGTGTATGTATACATATATATATATATATATATATATGTGTGTGTGTGTGTGTGTATATATATACATATATATATATATCACTTTTTGCTATCCATTCATCAGTTGAAGGGCATCTAAGTTGGTTTCATAGTTTAGCTATTGTGAATTGAGCTGCTATAAACATTGATACAGCTGTATCCCTGTACTCTGTTGATTTTAAGTCCTTTGGGTATAAACCAAGGAGTGAGATAAGTAGGTCAAATTGAGGTTCCATTCCAAGTGTTCTGAAGAATCTCCACACTGCTTTCCATAACTGTTGCATGATTTTGCAATCCCACTAGCAATGTATGTGTGTATATTTTCCCTTATGTCCATACAAAATATTAGTGCTCCTTGCATTCTTGATAATTGCCATTCTCTTTGCAATTTACCAGTCTTGGAATCATTGGACATGGAGATCCAAAGTGACTTCTTACTTGCAAACATATCTGTCCAGCCCTAGGGGTGCAGGGAAAGTTCTCACTTTCTTTGGTCTTCATGTGTTTGACATGCTAACACAGACAGATTTAAACTTATTTTTAGACAGCAGCCCTCATCTGCCCCTCAGCAGCATCCTGAAACATTTGAGTTTTTCCATGAATACTGATTCATCAGACATGGAGACACAAACTGAGGTTATCTCCTCTGCTAAAAACCAATCTGCTCTGGAGAGAAAAGTTAAGTTGAACAGTACAGAAACACAGACCATGAGTTCATGTTTTGAAACATTGGGGAGTTTCTTCTTCAACAGCAATGAAATTCAGACAGCAATGGATGACTTTCTTTGGGCCGCTTTGGCATGAAACACAAATGGAGTCTCAGTTCAGCTCTGTAGAAATTCGGACTTGTGTTGGGCTGTATGCAGCCACCAAATTCTAAAAGTGAAGTCCAGGTTGGACAACATTTACTTTTTTTCCATATATAGAATATGGGGAGCAGGGACAGCAGCATTACCTCTGTTTTATGTAGCTGATGAAGCAGTTGCTTATAAAAATAAACTTTTGTATAAATATGAGTATATTACAAAATGTAAGATGTTCATCTAAAAAAGGGAGAAACTAAATAAAATTAAAAGCCAGAAATAAACCAACATGACTGGGAAAGCAAGTCAAATTTTGTTAATAACCTTGAGTATTATTGAGCTAAACTCGTAAGTCAATGGATGTAGATTTGAAAGTTATAAAACAAGACCCAACAATATGCTGTCTACAAAAGACTTGACACATAGGCAAAAACATTCACAGACTGAAAGTGAAAGGATGGGGGGGGGAATACCACTCACACAGATTACATAAACAACCAGAGGTTTCCATCCTCATATCAGATAAAGTGTACCTTAAACCAAAGTTAATCAGAAGGGACAAAGAAGGTTACTTCATTCTACGGAAGGGAATTACACAGCAACAAGACATAATGATTGTAAATATTTATGCTCCAAACAATGAAGCATCTATGTACATCAAAAAATTCTTCTCAATTTCATAAATCAACTACACCAAAATTCAATTATACTGGGTGACGTTAACATGTTTCTGTCAACTACTGGACAGATGTTCTAAACAAAAACTAAAGAAACTATATAATTAAATAATACAATCAATAATTTAGACAAAACCTACATATATAGAATATTTCATCCATCAACCAGTGAATACACTTTTTTCTTGGAAGCACATCAATTCTTTTCTAAAATAGATCATACCTTACACCACAAAGCAATTCTTAGTAAATACAAAGAAATGGAGATAATACCTTGCATTCTACAAGATCAAAATGGACTCAAATTGATAATCAAAGATAAAAAATGGAAGCCACTCTAACCAATGGATATTAAATAATACACTATTGAATGATGAATGGATAGCAGAAGAAATCAAGAATGAAATGCAAAGATACTTATAATTAAATGAGAATACTTATACAACATACCAAAATCTCTGGGACACTATGAAGGCAGAGAAAAGTTTATTGCATTCAGCTCATTTAATAATAAAAAAGTCAACAAATAAATGACCTAACATTACATCTCAAAATCCCAGAGAAAGAAAAACACACCAGCACCAACAAAGAGTAGAAGGGAGAAAATAATTAAAATAAGAACTGAAATCAATGAAATTGAAACAAACAAAAAAAAATCAAAAAGCATAAAGTTGGTTTTAGAAAAAAATCAAAAAATTGATAAAACTCTAGACACACTAACAAAGAGAAAAAGAGAAATCACAAGTTAAAAAATACATGATGAAAAAGGAAATGTCATAACAGACACAACTGAAAAACAGAAGATAACTAGATATTATAATAAAAATGTATACTCCAATAAAATAGAAAATATTAAGGACCTTGACATATTTACAGAGATATATGGCCTACCTAAACTGAATCAGGAGGTCATACATGATATAAACTGAACAATTTCAAGTAATTAAATAGAAAACAACATTAAAAGTCTATCAATTAAAAAAATCACAGGACCAGATGGACTCTCAGATGAGTTCTACAGGACTTTCAAAGAAGAATTAATAACATTAATCCTCAATATCTCCATGAAATAGAAAAGAAGGAACCCTTCTAAACTCATTCTATGAGACTAATATCATCTTGATTCCAAAACTAGACAAAGACACATTAAGGAAAGAAAATTTCATACCAATATCCCTGATGAACATACATGCCAAAATTCTCAATAAAATTCTGGCAACTTGCATACAAAAACGTGTTAAAAGGATAGTGCATCACAATCGAGTGGGTTTCATTCCAGTAATGCAGGGTTGGTAAAACATATGGAAATCAATAAATATAATTTATCAGATCAATAGCCTTAAAAACAAGAATCATGGGATCATCATAATAGATGCAGAAAAAGCATTTGACAAAATACAGCACCCTTTTATGTTCAAAACACTGGAAAAACTAGGGATGGTAGGAACATACCTCAACATCATAAAAGCCATATTGCTAAAACAAAGAGCATCATGATTCTAAGTGGAGAAAAATTTAAAGCATTCCCTCTAAAAACTGGAAAAGGACAAGGATGACCTCTTTCACTACTTTTATTCAACATTGTCCTTGAAACTCTAGCCAGAATAATTACAAAGAAATTAAAAGAATATATATATGTATAAATATATGTAAAAAATAATTCAAAGTATGACTTTTTGACAATGATATAATTCTATATTGGGAAGATTCAAAAAATTCTACCAATATCTTATAGAAAAATTAAATGAATTCAGCAAAGAAGCAGAATATAAAATAAATATTCAGAAAGCAAATGCATTTCTATACATCAGTAATAAACCCACTGAAAAAGAAATAAAGAACACTACCCCATTCACAATCACCTTAAACAAAACAAACAAGAAAAAAACAAAAAACTATACATTGGGAAGAAATCTTTACTACCTGCTCCTCAGATAGGGTGTTAATTTCCAGGATAAATAATAATTGTAAAAACTTAATGCCAAAAAGAAACCAAATCAGTAAATGGACAAAGGAATTGAAAGGAAACTTTTTAGAAGAGAAAATACAAATAGGAAACAAATAAAAAATTTTTTTCAACATTTCTAGCAATCAGAATAATCCAAATTAATACTACACTGAAACTTCACATCACTTATAATAGCAATTTTCAAGAATACAAGTAACAATAAAGTTTGTGACCATGCGGGGAAAAAGGTTCACTCGTACATTGCTGGTGGGACTGCAAATTGGTGCAACTGTCCTGAAAATAAGTATGGATATCCTAAAAAACTAAGAATGGATCCACCATTTGACTCTGTTATCCCACTCCTTGGTATATACCAAAATATTTAATATATAATATATATGAATACAATATATATATTATATATATATAATATGTGTGTGTATATATATAAATATCACAGTGAAGTGCTTATTCAGTTACAACCACAAAGTGGGGTCCTAATTAAAGTAGGATATATCCCTTGCTTGTACAATTATATCAAAGTAGATTTTACTACCATAGCCAAAAAAACAATAAAAGAATGAATAAGTAAATAATGATAAAATAATAAATGGCATGTACCAATAAATTCAAGAAAGACCAAGAGAACAGATAAAAGCCAATAAGGGAACAAGGAGAAAATTTAATTGAGGAAAACCAGGCATTGAATTGGAGAAAGTTATATTCAGTTCTTCTATAATTATGTCAAAATAAATATTATTTTTATTTGTATTTGTAATTTTAATGTGCTAATAACAATTTTAAAAAGTAACCAGAATTCATCTGTAAGTGGGAGCTTATCTGGATAAACATAAAATTCAAGTTGAATGTGGAGGAGAGAAAAAAGACTGGAGGAAATTAGAGAATGGAAAGAATGTGAGAGCTCAGTATTTTATATTTAAAGGAATCTGGGGTTCTACAAAGAAGAACTTAATGAGAAAAGGTCCATGATTTTCACTGAATTTTTCAATAGAACATGGCTGGAAATAGAGAAGAGAGGGCAGTTAAAACCCTTTTCCCAATAAAATTAGAAGACTGTATCAATGGGGTGAATACTTTAGTAAATTGCCAATATTACATTTGTTTCAGAAAAAAATGATGTTTTGCTGTGAAAATAAAGATATGAGTATCACAATTTTGTATGCATTGTGGAAGGTTATTTAAAGGAAGATTTTTTGATACTAAGACTTAAAATCATGAAAAAAATTAATAAAAATCAGTGTCAATAATTTGATAGTTTTCTCCCTTTGGATGCATACATCAAATTTTACCATAAATTAAGATTACTATGCAGTGGATTTAAATAGAGTATGAGAGACATTTCCATTAATGTTACAATAATTATTTTGCAAACACATGAAGTTTTGAATTTCCTTTGGCATTCAGATGATATCAGTCATTGATATATGTAAGGGAAGTGTCCTCCATTGTCCAGAGCCAGCAGGCTAAGCCCCCACCTTGCCACATGTTGAGATAAGATGGCACCTGCCAGATGCTGGTGGGGCATGCCTCTCCTGCACATGTAACTGTCAGACAATACCAGGTGTATCAGACTAGATTGTGTGGTGCTTCACAACTGGCCAAGTACACTTCTTTGTTTGAGCTCTGGTGCGCAGACTAGTCTTGCCTTCCCACGCTTTCCCCTGATTGGCTTCTGTACTTTATATCAACTGGGTTTATTCCCCTTGATCAGGCTTTTGTCTTGAGACTTGATCAGCCTTTTTTCTTGTCTCCATTTCTCGTGTCTCTTGTCTCTCCCAATCCCTGCTCCCCCCTCCAGGTTCCCTTTGCAGTCCTGTGGGCCGGGACACTCCATCATCTCTAAAGATTTATGCATTCTCCTTCTTCAGTGCTTAGGCCCAAGTTTACTCATTTGTAAAAGGCAATACCATTCTTCACAGGATCCCACAGTTGGTTCAGACTGACAAAGACAGATATAGAAATTCAGCTTTAACACTCATGCTTCTGCATTTTTTTTTTCTTCTATCATCTTCCTTTTGTTCTCAAAGATTAAAACTCAAGCATGGGCTACAGTAAATTATGGTGACCTTACATTGAACATCTATGTTAATATACTAGCAACTACATTATAGGGTGAGTAAGAGAGAACAATTTCACACATTTATATCAGACTAGGGGGCTAAGGAGAGATATCTGTAGAAATTATGTTGGTTCTCACATACTAATCAGCATCAGTATCCAGGCAGGCAATCACAGCCTTCTGAAACCCAGAGCTGACCACCTTTATTCAATGGGTCCATGTGAGGGAACACACAGTGGAGTGTATTAGGAAACAGGACAGCACTGAAGCACCTACAGCACTGCCTGTGTCTTTGACCTGCTCTATACAAGATGTAAAAGGGGATAGGAGCTGAAGTAAGAAGGAAGAGTACTACTACTGTATTGCTAATTGCTGATGCTGCTGGTTATAGAGAAGTCATGCCTATTGCTGATGTGTAAAACATTCTACTAAAACTCTATAATTAAAAAAAAACTTACTGAAAACATTGAAAGAAAAAAATACTTTATCTGTCTGGAAATTTGAATCTTTCTGTTTGTATGAAATATATGCTCACGAAATGAAAATTTTTGCTGAAAGAAAGTTTCCTGAAAGAGGAAAAGCAAACTAACCATTTGTTTTCTGGGACACAGCAAGGTGGTTTGGTTTCAGGATGAACTTGTGCTGCATATTTTGAGATACATGTTCCATGAGAAAATGGTGTAGCAACTTGGAAGTAATAGCACAGTCCTTTCATCACTGCGTGAAGATTGCAGTGCCTTGAAGATGGCTCATTTCCCTCCCCTGGGGATATCCAGGCCCTATAAAGAGAAAAAACTATACATAGACATCAGGCTGCAAATTGCCATGACCATTTTTGTTACAAGATAAAATGGACTGCAGTTTTCCCCTGGGACTTTTGCTGTAAAGAATATTTTGATGCCTGAATTACCCCCAGGTTCACTTGTACAGTTGGAGACATTGCATAAAGCATATTTTTGTGGGGAGTTGGGAAAGTGGAGAAGATAAAGAAATATTTAAGAATCTGATTTTTTTGGAATTATTTTGCACATCAATTATCATTATAGTTGACTCTAGTTTTCATCTGAAACATTTAAAGGCATTCTAACTTTACACAATGCCAAAAATATTCTTTTAACTTTTTGAAATCCTTGTTCTCTGCTGGACTCAACTTATAACTTAAAGAATTTACCCTACATATAAAAAGGAATTGTAAAGAGAAAATACATAGAACTTAGCAGCTAATATCATTTATACATTAGGGAGAAGCACTATATATATGCTGCATCATTCTTACTATTATCTAGCATGTCCATATGAAAAAGATGTCTTATGGTTTTACTAATTATGTAAAAAGATTGACTCAAGAGCACTGGGACTGGTATGCTTGATTTATGCCTCCCTCTCTGAAGTTTATGTCCATAGGCAATCATCAAAAGGAAGAATGAAGAGGATTGAAAACACAGAAATAGGTGCAAAAATTAATTTACAGAATAGAAATGCTGAGCCCTGGAGATCTTCCTATGGCGTGACTTTTGTCCTCTTATTCTTCAAGCAATTGCATCCTTTTACAGTCCTTTTGTATTTTAATCCTGGCAATTTATAGGTATACCGATGCAATTATCTTCTATTTATCTTCTAGTCTTAAACCTGAATGTCACTTCATGAATGCTTACTCTTCCATTCCACATGGTGCAGGCATGTAATATAAATGTTCCAAATATGTACACAATACAGTACTTTTTAGGGTTGGAAAAAATAGCATTTAGAACAGCAGTACACAAAATTTATTTATCAAGGTAACTAATACATGTCCCAGAGTATTTAATAAGAGCTTGTAATGAAGTTTGAAATTTCTGTAAGTAGTTACTATCTGTAATACAAAGCTGATCTCCCACCTCTTCCTTTGCACCACAACCTAACTTGCCAGTCACAAAGCTGCTCTGCCTGCCCCTTACATTGCAGGAATTTCTGGTGAATGCTACAGTCATTTCCTGCTTCCCATGTTACATCCTAACTTGTCAGTCTGAATATCCCAGCTAGCTATTGGTTCATTCGTCAGCTTGCAAGTGTTCTCCTCTGCTATTGGTTTCCTCCAGCTTGGGAGATTCCAATATCTTGGAGAAGCTTCCATGCCATCTTTCTCTTTCCCTACTTTCCAGCCCCAGAGTGGACACTTTAGTGGTTCGCATAATAAAGTCTCTTGCGTGAGGTCCTGTGTACGTTGTGGATTTCTGGGTGCTGTTGTTGGACCGCAACTCAGACCAGGTGTATGGAGTACCTGCTCTGTCAGATTTAAGAGCCGGAGTCACCATGGGTCCCGAGCTGAGCTGCATTTTCCTTATACTATCTACATACTTTTACATATATACTTTATATTAATGTTTTATTAGTAGATTTATTTTTTTATTTTAATGACATACTTCATAGTCACTTATTCATTTTTTAAAAAACATGATCAAAAGAACATCATGAAATTCCATCAATATTGCATTAGGCTCTACGTATGATGACTTTCTATATTCTAAGAGTTAGCATTAGAATATATTGCAATACTTCATAGAAACATTTGGCTTTAAATTATACAGATCACTGGAAACATTCTGGATTATTCAAGAGTGACACTGCCAGCAAAGAGATAATAATATGGAATTATGCATATGACATGCTTAGCACAATGCCCAGAAGATAGAAATCATTTAAAACTTTTTTATTTTAATTAAAAATAATAAATTTACATAGGGCAATATTGTTTGATTCATTCTGTTATTTTTTCCCTTCCCCTCCACCCCTCACACCCCTCTTTTCCCTCTATACAGTACTTCCTCCATTCTTACAACCCTCCTTATCCCTAATCCTAAAAATAACCCTAAACCTAATGGTAACACCTCCCACCCCCCATTATATGTCCTCATCTGCTTATCAGCGAGATCATTTGTCCTTTATTTTTTATTTTTTACTATTATTATTTTTTATTTTATTGTAAACAAATGGGATACATGTTTTTCTCTGTACATGGCGTAAAGGCATACCATTTGTGTAATCATAAATTTACATAGAGTAATGTTGTTTGATTCATTTTGCTATTTTTTCCCTTCCCCCATCCCTCCCACCCCTCTTTTCCCTCTATAGAGTGCTTCCTTCCTCCATACTTGCCCCCCTCCCTAACCCTAACTCTAACCCTAACACTAACCCTTCCCTCCCCCCATTATGTGTCATCATCCACTTATTAGCTATATCATTCGTCCTTTGGCTTTTTGAGATTGGCTTATCTCACTTAGCATGCTATCCTCCATTTCATCCATTTGCCTGCAAATGCCATAATTTTATCATTTTTCATAGTGGAGTAATATTCCATTGTATATATATGCCACAGATTCTTTATTCATTCATCAACTGAAGGGCATCTAGTTTGGTTGCACGATCTGGCTATAGTGAATTGAGTAGCTATGAACATTGATGTGGCTGTATCTCTGTAGTATGCTGATTTTAAGTCCTTTGGGTATAGGCCAAACGTGGAATAGCTAGGTGAAATGGTGGTTCCATTCCAAGCTTTTTGAGGAATCTCCACACTGCTTTCCAAAGTGGCTGCAATAATTTCCAACCCCACCAGCAATGTATGAGTGTACCTTTTTCCCCACATCCTCGCCAACACCTATTGTTGCTTGTGTTCTTGATAATCGCCATTCTAATTGGTGTGAGATGAAATCATAGGGTAGTTTTGATTTGCATTTCTCTTATTACTAGAGTTGTTGAACATTTTTTCATGTATCTGTTGACTGTTGTACAACTTCTGTGAATTGTCTGTTCATTTCCTTAGCCCATTTGTTGATTGGATTATTTGTATTCTTGGTGTAGAGTTTTTTGAATTCTTTATACATTCTGGAAATTAGCACTCTATCTGAAGTATGAGTGGCAAAGATATTCTCCCACTCTGTAGGCTCTCTCTTCACATTACTGATAGTTTCCTTTGCTGAGAGAGAGCTTTTTAGTTTGAATCTATCCCAGTGGTTGATTCTAGCTTTTATTTCTTGTGCTATGGGAGTCCTGTTAAGGAAGTCTAATCCTAAGTGAACAAGGTGAAGGTTTGGACCTAGTTTTCTCTTCTATAAGATACAGGGTCTCTCATCTGATTCCGAGGTCCTTGATCCATTTTGAGTTGAGTTTTGTGCAGGGTGAGAGATAGGGATTTAGTTTTATTCTGTTGCATATGGATTTCCAGTTTTGCCAGCACCATTTATTGAAGAGGCTATCTTTTCTCCATTGCATATTTTTGGCACCTTTGTCTAGTATGAGAAAATTGTACTTACTTGGGTTTGTGTCCATGTCCTCTACTCTGTACTATTGATCTACCTTTCTATTTTGGTACCAATACCATGCCATTTTTGTTACTATTGCTTTGTAATAGAGTTGAAGATCTGGTATTGCGATACCCCCTGCTTTGCTCTTTCTGCTAAGGATTGCTTTAGCTATCCTGGGTTTCTTATTCTTCCAGATGAATTACATAATTGTTTGCTGTATTTCTGTAAGGTACATTATTGGAATTTTAATTGGAATTGCATTGAATCTGTATAGCACTTTTGGTAGTATGGCCATTTTGAAAATATTAATTCTGCCTATCCAAGAACATGGGAGATCTTTCCATCTTCTAAGGTTTTCTTTAATTTCTTTCTTTAGTGTTCTGTAGTTCTCATTGTAGAGGTCTTTCACCTCTTTTGTGAGATTGATTCCCAAGTATTTTTTTTTTTTTTGATGCTATTGTGAATGGGGTAGTTTTCCTAATTTCTCTTTCTGAAGATTCATCACTTATGTATAAAAATGCATTGAATTTATGAACATTGATATTGTAACCTGCTACTTTACTGAATTCACTTATGAGTTAAGAGTTTTCTGGTGGAATTTCCAGGATATGTAATCATGTCATCAGCAAACAGGGATAGTTTGGGTTCATCTTTTCCAATTCGTATCCCTTTAATTTCTTTGGTTTGTCTAATTGCTCTGTCTAGAGTCTCAAGAACAATATTGAATAGAAGTGGTGAAAGAGGGCATCCCTTTCTTGTTCCAGTTTTTAGGGGGAATGCTTTCAATTTTTCACCATATAGTATGATATTGGACATGGGCTTAGCGTAGATGGCCTTTACAATGTTAAGGAATGTTCCCACTATCCCTATTTTTTCTAGTGTTTTGAGCATGAAGGGGTGCTGTATTTTATCAAATGCTTTTTCTGCATCTATTGAAATAATCATGTGATTCTTAACTTTAAGTCTGTTGATATGGTGAATGACATTTATTAATTTCCAGATGTTGAACCAATCTTGCATCAATGGGATAAATCCCACTTGATCGTGGTGCACTATCTTTTTAATATATTTTTGTATGTGATTTCCTAAAATTTTGTTGAGAATTTTTGCATTGATATTCATTAAGGATATTGGTCTGAAATTTTCTTTCCTTGATGAGTCTCTGTCTGGTTTAGGTATCAGGGTGATATTGGCTTCATAGAATGAGTTTGGGAGGGTTCCCTCCTCTTCTATTTTATGGAATACTTTGAGAAGTATTGGAATGAGCTCTTCTTTAAAGGTTTTGTAGAACTCGGCTGAGAACCCATCTGGTCCCGCACTTTTCTTTGTTGGTATGCTTTTGATGACCTCTTCTATTTCATTGCTTGAAATTGATTTATTTAAGTTGTGTATGTCCTCCTCGTTCAGTTTAGTTAATTCACATGTCTCTAGAAACTTGTTGATGTCTTCGAGGTTTTCTGTTTTGTTGGAGTATAGATTTTCAAAATAGCTTGTAATTATGTTTTGTATTTCACTCGTCTCTGTTGTGATATTTCCTCGTTCATTCCGAATTTTAGTAATTTCAGTTTTCTCCCTCTTTCTCTTTGTTAGTGTGTCTAAAGGTTTCTCAATTTTGTTTATTTTTCCAAAGAAGCAACTATTTATTTGTTAATTTTCCGATTGTTTCTTTTGTTTTAATTTTGTTGCTTTCGGCTCTGATTTAAACTATTTCCTGTCTTCTACTACTTTTGCTGTTAGTCTGCTCTTCTTTTTCTAGGGCTTTGAGCTGTAGTGTTAGGTAATTTATTTGTTGATTTCTACTTCTTTTGTTGAATGCACCCCATGAAATAGATCTTCCTCTAAGTACTGCTTTCATAGTGACCCAGAGATTTTGATACGATGTGTGTTTGTTCTCGTTTACTTCTATAATTTTTTTATTCCCCTCCTGATGTGTTCTGTTATCCATTCATCATATAATAGTGTATTATTTAATCTCCATGTATTGGAGAAGTTTCTGTTTTTTATTCTGTCATTTATTTCTATTTTCAATCCATTATGATCTGATAGAGTACAAGGTAGTATCTCTATCTTCTTGTATTTGCTAACAGTAGCTTTGTGGCATAAGACATGGTCTATTTTAGAGAAGGACCAATGTGCTGCTGAGAAGAAAGTGTATTCGTTTTTTGTTGGATGGTATATTCTCTATAAGTCGCTTAACTCTAAATTGTTGATTGTGTTATTGAGATCTATGGTTTCTTTATAAAATTTTTGTTTGACGATCTATCCAGCGGTGAGAGCGGTGTATTAAAATCGCCTAGTATTATTGTGTTGTGGTCTATTTGATTTCTGGAATTGACAAGGATTTGTTTGATGTACATGGATGAGCCAATATTCGGGGCATAGATATTTATGATTGTTATGTCTTGCTGATTTATGCTTCCCTTAAGCAGTACATAATGTCCTTCTTTATCCCTTCTGAATATTTTTGGCTTGAAATCCACATTATCTGAAATGAGGATGGATACTCCAGCTTTTTTGTTGTGTGCGTGTGCAAGGTATGTTTTTTCCCATTCTTTTTTCTTTAGTCTATGGGTATCTCCTTCTTTGAGGTGAGTCTCTTGAAGGCAGCAAATTGTTGGATTTTTCTTTTTAATACATTTTGCCAGTCTATATCTTTTCATTGATGAGTTCAGGCCATTAACATTCAGGGTTATTATTGTGATATGATTTGTATTCCCAGTCATTTGACTAATTTTTTGTTTTTTGACATGATTTGGTTTCCCCTTTATTTGGCTATTCCTTTAGGCTAGTTCCTCCTGTTGCTGATTTGCATCGTTGTTTTTCATCTCTTCCTTATGGAATATTTTGCTAAGAATGTTCTGCAATGCTGGGTTTGTTTTTGTTAATTCCTTTAGCTTTTGTTTATCATGGAAGGGTCTTATTTCATCGTCAAATCTGAAATTAAGTTTTGCTGGGTATAAGATTCTTGGTTGGCATCCATTTTCTTTCAGGGCTTGGTAAATGTTGATCAAGGCCCTTCTAGCTTTTAGGGTCTGGATTGAAAAATCTGCTGATATTTTTATTGGTTTCCCCCTGAATGTAATTTGATTCTTTTCTCTTGCAGCCTTTTAAATTCTGTCTTTATTTTGTATGTTAGGTATTTTCATAATAATGTGCCTTGGTGTGGGTCTGTTGTAATTTTGTATATTTGGAGTCCTATAAGCCTCTTGTACTTGGTTTTCCATTTCATTCTTCAGATTTGGGAAATTTTCTGATATTATTTCATTGAATTGATTGTTCATTCTTTTGGTTTGTTTCTCTAAGCCTTCCTCAATCCCAATAATTCTTAAATTTGGCCTTTTCATGATATCCCATAATTCTTGTAGATTCTGTTCATGATTTCTTACCATCTTTTCTGTTTGGTCAACTTTGTTTACAAGATTAAATATTTTTTCTTCAATATCTGAGGTTCTTTCTTCCAGGTGTTCTATCCTATTGGTTATGCTTTCTATGGAGTTTTAACTTGGTTTACTTTATTGATTCCTTCATTTCAAGGATTTCTGGTTGGTTTTTTTTCAGTATCTCTAACTCTTTATTGAAGTGATCTTTTGTTTCCCGTATTTGCTCCTTTAACTGTTGATTGGTGCGATCATTTAATGCCTGCATTTGCTCCTTCATGTCCTCCTTCAATACCTGCATTTGCTCTTTCATCTCCTCGTTTGCTTCCCTGATTGTTTTAATTATGTACATTCTGAACTCCGTTTCTGACATTTCTTCTGCTGTGCTGTCATTGGGTTTTATAATGCAGTGTTTCCAAGGAAATCTGCCCCTAGCCCGCTACTGGCTCCAGGACTTGGAGCTGGCTCTGTGTGGAAGGGCTTTCACTGGGGTCCTGCTCTGAGAAGCTAGCCTGGAAAAGTGCTTCCTGCCAAAGGGGGCCAGGCTGCAGGCTGCCTGGGGAAGTCCTGGCTGCCCTGTCCTGGTCCCTGAAGCAACCTGCATGCAGGAACTCGCCGCCCTGGTTCAGGGACTTGAATCTTGGTTCTGTGCAGGAACGCTCTCACTGGGGGGCCTGCTCTGAGATGCTGGAGAATCTGGCCTTTTCGGAAGAGCCCACCGCCAGAGTGCACAGGGCTGCCAGGGGAGGACACTAGCTGCTCTGCCCTACTCTAATAAGCCACCCGAATCCGGGCCTGCCACCCGGGCAGCGCTTCACTGGGTGGGGGAGACTCATTCCGAGGCTCTATTTTAGTCCGACTCTCTCAATGACTCCCCTTCTTGAATCCTGGGTTCTGGAGCGACTAGAGATGCAGTCACCCTCTAGTCCGCCATCTTGGATCGCCCCATGGAAAAAGCCTGAGGCCGTGGGGGCCAGGGGGCAGGTACGCCTGGAGAGGTCTCTGGCTGCCTTGCCCTGGTCCCAGAGGCTGCTTGTGGGCCGGAGGTCACCGCTGGCTTGGGGACTTGTGACTGGCTCTGTGTGGAAAGGCTCTCACTGGGTGGTCTAGTCTGAGAAGCTAGCCTGGAAAGGTGCTTTCTGCCAGAGGGGACTGGGCTGTGGGCTGCTTGAGGAAGTCTCTGGCTGCCCTGTCCTGGTCCCTGAAGCAACCTGTGGGCAGGAACTCACTGCCCTGGTTCAGGGACTTGAAGCTTGGTTCCCATTTTAAATAACTAACACACTATAATCATTATTTTGTCACCATTTCAAGAGCTCTAATAGTCACTAATTTTAAGTGAAATGTTTCTATTCAGAACGCTGAATAAAATTATCTATCAAGAATTTTGTAATGTAAATATAAGCAAGGTTTATCTCATTCATATGTGAACACAGCATTATTTTTTAGGTTTTATTCCCCAGTACTGCCTCACTTCATTCCATGCTCTGTTCCTCTCTACACATTTTCTCTATTCTATTCATCTCCCTAATATTTTCATGAAGGTCACCACCATTTTTTCTTTCCTTTCCAACATCAACATATGAAAGAACATTTAACCTCTATCTTGAGCCAGGCTTATTTATCTTAGCCTGGTGTTCTCCACCTCCACTCACTTACAAACAAAAAAGGAAATTCCATGCTTCTTTATGACTGTGCAAAAACTTCATTGTGCACTGTGTCATAAACTTGAGAAGACTGTCCTGTGTGTGTACTATGAAGACACATCTAGAAAGAAAATGTGTTTGTACTGACTAGTCTATCCATATATTAACTTCTATTACACTTCAATAACTGGTAATACTTTTGGGCCATGTTTATTAGGAATATCTGTGCCTGCATGAGATATACTGGTAACTTCTGTTCCTCTTGACTTAGTAACTGAGGCCAAGGGACATGAGAAATGTTGCACACAAAGGGAATTATGTTCTTAACCACTTATTTACAGGTGTGTGGGGGTGTGCATTCAAGTAATAACTATCATTTCCACCTCAAATTTTTAAATGCAAATCTTGTACATCTGGATAGAGGCTGAAGTAAGACTGGGACTTCAACTTTGGCTTATCTGACTCCAAAATTTTAGGGTTTATTTTAAACAATTACTTTATATCACTCCTTGGTTTGAGGCAGTCACACTGGTTAGTGTTCTCAAAGGGAAAAAAAATGCTTTGAAACAACTAATGACACTTTTCTGTTTCACTTCCTTTTCATATATTCTACCAAATAGGATAGAACACATCATATTTAGTAAACTCTAAGTTGCAACTCAAATTTAAGTATACTTTTACACTACAGTGATCCAAAACATTGTCTTCCAGAATACCATGATTTTCAGTGTCAAAATAGTGATAAATATTCCATTCATCAAGTTATGAAAATGAAAAACACCATTGCCTTTTCTATAAATTGGACTTCCATTTCTGAACTGAAGGATGTATTAGGACAAAATGTGCTTGGTGCAACACACATGGCAAAATTACAAGATGCAAATTTATTGATGGAGGAATATTTTGTGATTTTTTAGAACTCCAAAGAGATGACTTCAACAATGACATTGGTTCTTGGCAGTTTTTCTAATAGCCTCAGAAAAGAAAGGTGTGCTCCTTAATAATTCAGTTCATTACAAATTTGCAAATACAGACAATCCTCACTGTGCATAGGAAACCATGAAAAAAAGGGGATAAACCAAGAATACAGATCAAGAATATAGGCTAGAGTTTCTGTCCATGTGCTACCTTGCAGATTGAGGACTCAGAAACAGGTAAAAATGAACATAGAAAATTATTATATTTCATTCATTTTCTCCATCACTCAATGAAAATCTTAAAAAAAAAATACAGAAAATATAAGTTGTCTGAAATTTTTCCCTGAAACGAATACAATGTATTTAGCATAGATGAATTCTGCAGCATTTCACAATACTCTAAAGCAGTTCTCATAAGAATCTTTCTGGTAAAATTAAAATGCATCTTTATTTTCCAGTAGAAAGACAGGAATACTGTCACTTGGAGAATCCAACCTTAGCAGTTGAGACTTCCAGATCTGTTCTGGGAACATGTGCTGTGCTCCCCACCACATTCTCAGGTCAATTCCATTCTAAATGTGTTTCATTGGTACTCCTTTCACATATATGACAAGCTGGTGTTTTTATATTATGCACTGTTCTCACGTTATTGTTGATAAATAACTGAAAATTGATAATTCATCAAAAGCAAATGTAATAGGATCCAGAAATTATCAAATACACAGATATGTGTAAAGTGTGTATTTGTGCATGTACAGATATCCATGACTATTGATTTTACTCTTTTAGAAGTGTCATGCTTGCAGAAATCTGGTATTCCAATGCTTCTTTAACAAAGAGCAGAGACCTTCCTTCAGTACAGTGGAGTCACAGTAAGCATAATTGAAAAGGTTAAATCACAAAAGACTGAAAAATATCAAAAGATTATTGGGTGTACTCAGCAGGAAAGTCTGGGAAGCCATCCTTATTTAGCAGAATCAGACTAGGTTGAGCCATGGGACACAGATGCCCGGTTTCTAGGAACTGCCAGGAAGAATTTGGTGCTGCATGGGAGTGGTTCCCTGTCTCCTTCTGGTATATTTCCCCTTAGGAGAATGGCACCCCTAACTCCACCCTATCCTGTCTATCACAGAAGATTCTCCTCCCACTCCTTGTCCCCTTTTCCTGTATATTATAAATAAGTGAGAGTTGGACAATTTGTTGTGTAAAGATAGAAAGAACCCACACCTGTGTAAATACAAATACGAGGCTCTTCCCAAACTGCCCTCAATCCCTCATAAAAGCCGCAAAGAACTGTCATCTCTTATCTTATCTATAAAGGCTAGGTGGCTTGTCAGCCAATCCAAAAGCAAACTTTGCTGGCACAAAAGCAAACTTAAAGATAATGACAAACCTCCTCTCGGAGGTTAGGGTGACCCACAACTTAAAATGACATGCTTTGTATATAATTTTATGTGTAAGTCAATCAAAAAGAACACTGTAAAACAGTTTGCCTTTCATTTAAAAAGCCTGCTGAAAAAGAGGAGGTATTGAGACACTTGGGACCAACTCAAAGCAGCCGGGTGACTCTCACCCATTGGGAAGGCATCCCGGATGGGACGGTGGTCCCGGAACGCAGGAAACTTTGTGAAGTAGAGCTTCCGGTGAGACACCCCTCCCCCCGCTGGAGCAGTGAACGCGGACAACTGGGAGCACCGTAAAGGACGCCGCTCGGCACAGCGCTGGAACTCGGAGAAACCACTGGGGCTCCGGCAGCTGCCCAGGGGAGGAGTGGCGAGGAGAGCCCAGGGGAGGTGTGGACTCAGAACACTGAGGCCTGCCCTGAGGAGGAGGAGG
The DNA here is from genome assembly GCF_902686455.1 of Sciurus vulgaris. Lineage (NCBI taxonomy): Eukaryota > Metazoa > Chordata > Mammalia > Rodentia > Sciuridae > Sciurus > Sciurus vulgaris. The sequence continues at coordinate 5,059,311 of NC_136474.1, read as the reverse complement.
AGGAACGTGGCCACTTGGATTCGGAGTGACTGTACCAGAGCTACAGGCGGTTGCCAGAGGAGAAGCTGCGCGGCGAGCTGTTTGGACTCTAAGCGACCGCTTCTGAACACCAGGGCCTGCCCTGAGGATGAGGAGGAGGAAGAGAAGCGTGGCCGCTTGGATTTGGGGTGACTACACCAGAGCTACAGGCGGTTGCCAGAGAAGGGGCTGCGTGGCGAGCTGTTTGAACTCAGACCACTTCTGAACCCCGGGGCCTGCCCGGAGGAGTAGGAGGAGGAGGAGGAGCACGGCGGTTCATTTGGACTTGCAGTGACTGCATTAGCGCTCCAGGTGGCTGCTCAGAGGAGAAGGCGAGTGGTGAGTTGTTTGGACTTAAAGTGACAGCGCCTGAACACAGGGGGGCTGCCTGGAGGAGAAGGGTGGTGGGTCACTTGGTCTTGAGTGGCCGCACCAGAGCTCCGGGCGGTTGCCCAGAGGACCCGTGCAGCGGGTCACGTGGATTCAGAGCCACACAGAGCGACCGCTCCTGAACACCCAGGGGGTTATCTGGAGAAGGAGGAGGAACAGGGAGGGTCACTTCGACTTGGAGTGAGTGATTGCCCAGGGCTACGGGTGGTTGGTGGGAGGAGGACGCACGAAGTGAGTTTCTTGGACTTCTAGTGACCACACCAGAATACTGGGTGGCTGTCTGGAGGAAGAGGCCTGTGGCGGGTCTCTGGGACTCAGAGCGATTGTTCAGGGCCCCAGGTGGCTGCTCAGAGGAGGGGCCGCATAGCCAGGCGATTAGGTGCAGAGCAGGGTCCCAGGATCTAGGTGGCATCTGGGTGGAAGAGCCACACAGAGACAGGCTTAGGGTGGAGCGAAGGTTCCAGGCCTGTGGGCAGATTCTCTGAGGAGGGGCAGCCTAAGGAGATTCATCTGCGAAGGGTGAGGCTCCCAGGCCCAGGAGGCAGGGCCGGGCCCCTGGGAACTTTGCAGAGGAAGGCAGCCCAGCCCAGGCAGTAGCTGTAAATTGAGGGGAACCTCTAGGAGGAAACTAACCAGCGAGACCTCCCCACCGGGTGAGTCTTCCCTGCTGGGTGAGGTTTCCCCACAAAGACGGTAAAACCAGAGACTCAGGCCCAAACAGGCCTTGCCTCAGCCCGCAGCTTAGGTCCTCTTTGGATGACCATTGGTCAACAAGTGGAGGCACCTCTGCCCACTAACAGGGATTATACCCCACCTGAAGGCCACCACTCCTAGAGAGGCAGCTTCCTTGTGGAGCACTGCATTATCAACTTCCTCCAAGACTTCAGCCTACTGAAGGCTAAGGGGGGATATATATATAGAAATCTTCAGGGACATTGTAAGTCAATAGAGGAAATCTGCAATATCTCAGCGGTCCACTGATACCTGAACAATATGAGAAAACAAGGAAAGAAAATGCTGCAAACAAATCTAGATGTTACATCAATAAAACCCAATGACAGCATGGCAGAAGCAATGACAGAAAAGGAGTTCAGAATGTACATAATTAAAATGATCAGAGAAGCAAACGATGAGATGAAAGAGCAAATGCAAGCATTGAATGATCGCACCAATTGACAGTTAAAAGAGCAAATACAGGAAGCAAAAGATCATTTCAATAAAGAGTTAGAGATATTGAAAAAAAAAAAACCAAACAGAAATCCTTGACATGAAGGAAACAATAAACCAAATTAAGAACTCCATAGAAAGCATATTCAATAGGATAGAACACCTGGAAAACAGAACCTCAGACATTGAAGACAAAATATTTAACCTTGAAAACAAAGTTGAACAAACAGAGAAGATGGTAAGAAATCATGAACAGAATCTACAAGAACTATGGGATATCATGAAAAGGCCAAATTTAAGAATTATCGGGATTGAGGAAGGTCTAGAGAAACAAGCCAAAGGAATGAACAATTTATTCAATGAAATAATATCAGAAAATTTCCCAAATCTGAAGAATGAAATGGAAAATCAAGTTCAAGAGGCTTATAGGACTCCAAGTACACAAAATTACAACAGACCCACACCAAGGCACATTATAATGAAAATACCTAACATACAAAATAAAGAGAGAATTTTAAAGGCTGTGAGAGAAAAGAACCAAATTACATTCAGGGGGAAACCAATACGGATATCAGCAGATTTTTCAATCCAGACCCTAAAAGCTAGAAGGGCCTGGCACAACATTTTTAAGCCCTGAAAGAAAACGGATACCAACCAAGAATCTTATACCCAGCAAAACTTACCTTCAAATTTGACGATGAAATAAAATCCTTCCATGATAAACAAAAGCTAAAAGAATTTACAAAAAGAAAGCCAGCATTGCAGAACATTTTCAGCAAAATATTCCATGAGGAAGAGATGAAAAACAAAGAAGCAAATCAGCAAAGGGAGAAATTATCCTAAAGGAATTGTCAAATAAAGGAGGAAACAAGTTATGTCAAACAAATAAATAAACAAAATTTAAAAAATGAACCAAATGACCAGGAAATCAAATCATTTCTCTATAATAACCCTGAATGTTAATGGCCTGAATTCATCAATCAAAAGACATAGACTGGCAGACTGGATTAAAAAGAAAGATCCAATAATATGTTGCCTGCAAGAGACTCACCTCATAGAAAAAGATACCCATAGACTAAAGGTGAAGGTTGGGGAAAAACATACCATGCACATGGACTCAGCAAAAAAGCTGGAGTATCCATCCTCATTTCCGATAATGTGGACTTCAAGCCAAAGTTAGTCAGAAGGGATAAAGAAGGTCATTTCATACTGCTTAAGAGAAGCATAAATCAGCAAGATATAACAATCATAAACATCTATGCCCCAAACAGTGGCTCATCCATGTATGTCAAACAAATCCTTCTCAATTTCAGAAACCAAATAGACCATAATACAATAATACTAGGTGATTTTAACACGCCTCTCTCACCACTGGACAGATCTTCCAGACAAAAATTGAACAAAGAAACCATGAATCTCAATAACACAATCAATAATTTAGACTTAACCGACATTTATAGAATATACCATCCATCCAAGAGCGAATACACTTTCTTCTCAGCAACACATGGATCCTTCTCTAAAATAGACCATATATTATGCCACAAAGCTAATGTTAGCAAATACAAGAAGATAGAGACACTAGCATGTATTCTATCAGATCATAAAGGATTGAAGTTAGAAATAAATGAAAGAGTAAAACACAGAAACTATTCCAACACCTGGAGATTAAACAATATGCTATTATATGATGAATGGATAACAGAAGATATTAGGAAGGAAATTAAAAACTTCTTAGAGGTAAATGAGAACAAAGAAACATCATATCAAAATCTCTGGGACACTATGAAAGCAGTACTTAGAGGGAAATTTATTTCATGGAGCGCATTTAATAAATGAAGTAAAAATCAACAAATAAACGACCTAACACTACAGCTCAAAGTCCTAGAAAAAGAAGAACAGAACAGCACCAAAAGTAGTAGAAGACAGGAAATAGTTAAACTCAGAACTGAAATCAATGAAATTGAAACAAAAGAAACAATACAAAAAATTGACAAAATAAATAGTTGGTTCTTCGAAAAAATAAACAAAATTGATAAACCTTTAGCAACACTAACAAAGAGAAGACGAGAGAAAACCCAAATCACTAGAATTCGGAATGAACAAGGAAATATCACAACAGACAGGATTGAAATACAAAATATAATTAGAAGCTATTTTGAAAATCAATACTCCAACAAAATAGAAAATTTCGAAGACATCAACAGGTTTCTAGAGACATATGAATTGCCTAAACTGAACGAGGAGGACATAAACAATTTAAATAGACCAATTTCAAGTACTGAAATAGAAGAAGTCATCAAAAACCTACCAACAAAGAAAAGTGCGGGACCAGATGGGTTCTCAGCCGAGTTCTACAAAACCTTTAAAGAAGAGCTCATTCCAATACTTCTCAAAGTATTCCATAAAATAGAAGAGGAGGGAACCCTCCCAAACTCATTCTATTAAGCCAATATCACACTGACACCTAAACCAGACAGAGACTCATCAAGGAAAGAAAATTTCAGACCAATATCCTTAATGAACATCGACGCAAAAATTCTCAACAAAATTTTAGCAAATGGCATACAAAAACATATTAAAAAGAGAGTGCACCATGATCAAGTGGGTTTCATCCCAGAAATGCAAGGTTGGTTCAACATCAGGAAATCAATAAACGTAATTCACCATATTAATAGACTTAAAGTCAAGAATCACATGATTATTTCAATAGATGCAGAAAAAGCATTTGATAAAATACAGCACCCCTTCATGCTCAAAACACTAGAAAAAATAGGGATAGTGGGAACATTCCTTAACATTGTAAAGGCCATTTATGCTAAACCCATGGCTAATATCATTCTAAATGGTGAAAAACTGAAAGCATTCCCCCTAAAAACGGGAACAAGGCAGGGATGCCCTCTTTCACCACTTCTATTCAACATCGTTCTTGAGACTCTGGCCAGAGCAATTAGACAAACCAAAGAAATTAAAGGGATACGAATTGGAAAAGAAGAACTCAAACTATCCCTGTTCGCTGATGACATGATTATATATTTAGAGGAACCTGGAAATTCCACCAGAAAACTCTTAGAACTCATAAGTGAATTCAGTAAAGTAGCAGGTTACAAGATCAATGCCCATAAATCCAACGCATTTTTATACATAAGTGATGAATCTTCAGAAAGAGAAATTAGGAAAACTACCCCATTCAAAATAGCCTCGAAAAAAATAAAATACTTAGGAATCAATCTCACAAAAGAGGTGAAAGACCTCTACAATGAGAACTATACAACACTAAAGAAAGAAATTAAAGAACACCTTAGAAGATGGAAAGATCTTCCATGTTCTTGGATAGGAAGAATTAATATTGTCAAAATGGCCATACTACCTAAAGTGCTATACAAATTCAATGCAATTCCAATTAAAATCCCAATGACGTACCTTACAGAAATAGAGCAAGCAATTATGAAATTCATCTGGAAGAGTAAGAAACCCAGAATAGCTAAAGCAATCCCTAGCAGGAAGAGTGAAACAGGGGGTATTGCAATACCAGATCTTCAACTCTACTACAAAGCAATAGTAACAAAAACGGCATGGTATTGGTATCAAAATAGAAAGGTAGATCAATGGTACAGAATAGAGGACACAGACACAAACCCAAATAAATACAATTTTCTCATACTAGACAAAGATGCCAAAAATATGCAATGGAGAAAAGATAGCCTCTTCAACAAATGGTGCTGGGAGAATTGGAAATCCATATGCAACAGAATGAAACTAAACCCATATCTCTCACCATGCACGATACTAAACTCAAAATGGATTAAGGACCTTGGAATCAGACCAGAGACCCTGCAGATTATAGAAGAAAAAGTAGGTCCAAATCTTCACCTTGTTGGTCTAGGATCAGACTTCCTTAACAGGACTCCCATAGCACAAGAAATAAAAGCTAGAATCAACCACTGGAATAGATTCAAACTAAAAAGCTTTCTCTCAGCAAAGGAAACTATCAGCAATGCGAAGAAAGAGCCTACAGAGTGTGAGAATATCTTTGCCAATCATACTTCAGATAGAGCACTAATCTCCAGAATCTATAAAGAACTCAAAAAACTCTACTCCAAGAATTCAAATAATCCAGCCAATAAATGGGTTAATTAAATGAATAGACACTTCACAGAAGAAGATCTACAAGCAATCAACAAACATATGGAAAAATGCTCAACATCTCTAGTAATAAGAGAAATGCAAATCAAAACCACCCTAAGATTCAATCTCACCCCAATTAGAATGGCGATTATCAAGAATACGAGCAACAACAGGTGTTGGCGAGGATGTGGGGAGAAAGGTACACTCATACATTGCTGGTGGGGCTGCAAGTTAGTGCAGCCACTCTGGAAAGCAGTGTGGAGATTCCTTAGAAAACTTGGAATGGACCCTCCATTTGACCCAGCTATCCCACTCCTTGGCCTATACCCAAAGGACTTAAAATCAGCATACTACAGAGATACAGCCACATCAATGTTCATAGCTGCTCAATTCACAATAGCCAGACTGTGGAACCAACCTAGATGCCCTTCAATTGATGAGTGGATAAAGAAACTGTGGTATATATATATACAATGGAATATTACTCAGCCATAAAGAATGATAAAATTATGGCATTTGCAGGTAAATGGATGAAATTGGAGAATATCATGCTAAGTGAGATAAGCCAATCTCAAAAAACCAAAGGACGAATTATATCGTTAATAAGTGGAGGATGACACATAATGGGGGGGAGGGAAGTGTTAGTTTTAGGGTTAGAGTTAGGGTTAGGGAGGGGGCAAGTATGGAGGAAGGAAGTACTGTATAGAGGGTAAAGAGGGGTTGGAGGGGTGGGGGGAAGGGAAAAAATAACAGAATGAATCAAACAACATTACTCTATGTAAATTTATGATTACACGAATGGTATGCCTTTACGCCATGTACAAACAGAGAAACAACATGTATCCCATTTGTTTACAATAAAAATAATAAAAATAAAAATTAAAAAAAAAAAAAGCCTGCTGAACAAGGGCTCAGGGCCTCTTAGTGTCACCAGTTACCGAGTGTGCAAAGGAGCAGGCTCGAGCTTGCTAATAAATGACTTTTTGTTGTTTGCATTGATCGTCGTCTCTGGTGGTCTTCGTGGGGTCTTGAGCCACTGGGCACAACATATGAGGTCTCGCCCGGGATACCCCACACCCACCCAGACACCTGATCATAGAGTCATAAGTAACATCATTGGCCAGTGAGTAAGGCATTGCCACATTTCTGTCTGGATTGCCTGCAGATTCTGGTTCTGGGCTGTCAAAGTCCTGGCAGGTGGGCTATAGGACCCCAGCAGGGTCTAGGGAGATGTTCCCTTGACCCATCTGGGCATCCATTGTGCTGCATCTGGGCAGCCTTTGTGCTGCATCTGGGCAACTTTTGTGTTGCACCTTAGGGATACTTATTGCAGAGTACTTTACAGTCCTTCTCCTTGTTCCTAAGAGATTTGTTACTCTAATTCCCCTAGGCGGAGAGCTCAGCAGCTCCATTTCCTAAAATTATTGGGAAATAATGTTTTATGATTTTCTGCATTCAAAACTAAACTGATTTCTCAACCAGGAAAAAAAGGGTTAAAAGATTCTAGTCAATTCCCCCTGCCTGGCCTTGCTGAAGCCTGGTTTGGAATGTAAACTGCAGCAGTATCAGCAGGAGGGAGGATGACCTGAGACAGAAAAAAAATGTGTCCGTTTTAAACTCCTAGGCTGCTTGCTACACAGAACTAACTCATTTTCTAGGATTCTTGTTTTGTTTTGTTTTGTTTTTCTTTAATGCTGTATTTCTGAGCTCATAATTTTGATCCTACATACCTAGGTTAATGATTTTTTTTATCAGTTCTACTTTTATACAACTGGAGTTATTTTTAAACATCTGTTAAATTGCAATGGAGATAAACATTACAAGGCCTTTGCTTTTGTGTTATGTGTATATGTTACTGTTTAAAGTCGTATTGTCTATGTATGTACCTGACAAAATTTACATAAATAATAAATGCGCATAAAGTTAAAATTTAAAAATGGATCAAAATACTTTTATTCACATGATTTAAAAGGGTTCAATTTAAATTGAGTAAACTAATAATAGTGAAATGTCTTTAGAAATAATTCGCAAGTCTCTAGGTGGTCAAACTAATGAAATGTTGATATTAAACATGTCTAATATTAATTGTTTCTAGGACTTTTCTTCAACAGGAAAGAGACAGCAAATACTGTTCAGGACACTTGTCTGATATCTTGGTTTTTGCAGAATAAGTGAATTAAATTTAATACGTATGGGACTACCCAAATGTATTTGTTAGTGACATCTGATTAATTTGTAATGTTAAAATGCTAGTTTTTAAATAATATTAAGTACTCTTAAGTCATTAAATTCCCTGGTGTAACATACTTAAACATTATTGGTGTTTTCATACGTTGGTAAATTAAAAAGTGTTCAAAATTGCTTTGTGTCATTACGAAAAACAAGGTTATTAAGAGTTATGTCCTAACAGGTAAAACCTCAACCCGGAGGGTGAGCATTCCATCTGCTCCCTTACCACTTTCCCCTGCTTCCCCTCCAGTTCTGCAAAGTTCCACGGAGCTCTTAGATTTGGATTTAGAGTTACCATCTCCCCTCTCACTGTGTTTCAGTTAGAGTACTATAAACAACAAAGTATTTTATCTTGTTACAATGGAGTAATTTATCTAAATTCAGAAATTTCATGAGAGTTGTTTCAGAATGTGATCAAAAAGGAAAGAGAAAATAAAATGTTCTGGGTATGGAAATATATTTAGTAAAAGGGAAAAGAAAATGTCTCTGGGCAAAAAAATGTGTTTATGTGATGAAATACATGAAGGTCTAAGTAAGTGCTAAGAGAGTCTGTGTGTAAGTAAAGAGCAAATGTCAACAAGTTTGCATGAAACTAAGTTGGTTACAAGTATGTGAGACAATCAGTTAAAGCTGTTTAAGGTTTTTCTTAAAGTTAAATACTACTGTTCTGACATAAACCGAAGTCTAATCTACATGGTAAAATGACATGGTAAAATGACAAGGATTTCAAACACTAATTTACTCTTAACTTTGTGTCTATTAAGTTTTATTCTTTAGAACAATTAGTCTTAAAAATTGGGGCTTATACAATTATGGTTAAACAACTGTTAAGAGTATTGTACTATGTTTCAGAGTCTAAATTTTTCTTTAAAAACTAAATTTGTTAAGATAAAAGTGTCAAGGTAATTGTGAAATGGTCACTAGTTTTGTATTAAATGTGTTCATATTTTCCAGGTATACAAGATTTTAAAGCAGGGAATTTATCAAGCACTGCTATTCTCCAGAATAAACTTGTCTGTAATGGTACTCTTAAACTTAAGGAGTACATTTTATTGGGGATATATTTTTATCATTTATGTTCTATTATGGGACCTATTATCAATAAGATATATGTAAAATTGGTTACTTGTTTCACTGAGATAAAAATATAAATGTAAATGTATATCTATGAGTTAGTGACAGTCTGATTCGTTTAAAGGTTCATATCATAGAAGGTGAAAGCATTTTGCCACACAAAACAAAAGTTAAAAGCTTTCTCAGCCTTTCTTTGATTCATGTTTTAGATATAATGTTAAATTGTGTTAATTATAAAGTTTATATGGACTCAGGAAACAGTATATGTAAACTACTTAATGATATTTAAGAAGAAGCAATGATCAACATTAAAATTAGAACATGTAAGATCTGTAACAGCCACGCCTTACCTGAGATAAGGCTCTGCCTCCCACCTTACTGCATGTTAGAGTAATTCCAAAATAAGTAAGACTTCAGCTTATTTAAAGTTATAGTCAGAAGATTGTTTATGTTGTAAAATTACTATGATCTCAAATAGGGGAATAATGTGGTTCTCAGTCAAAATTCAAGATAGCTATTATACAACCTGAACATGTTTTTACTCTTGCTAAATTCATTTTATAAAACTGTTGCCTGTAACTGTTTTGCAGAAGTAACTGTTTCCAGAACATACAACTCAGGTAACTTGTTATAATACGCCATCACTTACAAAATTAATAGTATGCGGTAATACTCTAATAAAAGGATAAATAACTGTAAATTTATAAACATTGAAGCTAAAGCCCAGTACTCTTACTTTATGACTGGTGAAACTGGCTTGCTGGATGATTAAGATCAAACTTAGAAACTGGAATTAAATACAGAGGCTGAGAAAAAAACAGTATCTTGCCCTCAAAGTCAGTCTGAAACCAGGGAAGAAGGGGACTTCTCTAAGGAGTGCTGCAACTCTGGGTCACACTACCTCCTGATCAAGCAGATTGTTGAGACTACAGGATGAAAAATCACTCAGAGCATCTGCTGCAGAGGAAGGTCATGGAAAAGGGTAGATATCCCTGACATTTTCAAGGAAAGCCATGTCATTGAGAAGACGCTGCCAAACCAATGGCACTGGTGGTGCCAAGAAGCTGCTCTTAATTTCTCTAAGAGTGGCCCCTGTGTGAACTCAGCTGACTCTTTAACAAAACAGGAACCAGGTCAATTTGACCAGATTGATCTTTGAAACCCAGTAAAACAGTTAAAACCAAAATACAGCCATTCTTGGGCACTTAAAAGAAATAATAGTTAAATGTAACTTAAGATGTACACTTGTATTAGTCCACTAAAATAAAGACTGGAAGCTACAAATGAAAGAAATATTCTTCAGCAAATGTGCCTGATAACTATCAAGAAAAACTGCCAGAGTCAGAAGTTTTTAGTCAGTTTAAGACCTTCCTAAGCTACACAGGTAGACTTAATCTATGTTTGCTAGTATGATTACCTAGTCCTCAGTAACAGAAGTATAGAGATCTCTACTAAACACAGGTTATACCAATAAAGGGATATTTTACAAAAATCAGATGACATTAAGTAGCTTAACTATATTTTCTGGGTATATCTATAACATTAAGAGTTAAATGTTGAGTTTACATTCCTGATAACCCGGACAATGTTAAAGTCCCCAAATAAAGGCCTTGTCCTCTCCAGTCTTTGTTAGGCCTAGTAATGGGAACAATTTCTCAGTTCTTCCACCTCCTGGTGAGAGATTGATTTCTGTCATTTTCATGATACTCAGTGACATGTTTCAGATGCTGCAACATTTACTTTGTACTAATCTCATTTCAGTATTCATGTCTTTTTGTTCTTTCTTATAGAAGCACCCACCCCCAGATGACTTTACAACCTGTTATTCCCCAGCCAGACTTCTACCTTGGACTCCTCAATTTACCTGATTTTTAAAATAGGGAACTCCAACAGCTTGCCCCATGCTGCCTCCTTTCAGCTTCGAAGCAGCCAGAACAATTGGCACCCCTTTCCCTACAGCAGCAAGGAGTTTCTATAGCAAAAGAGGGGGATGAAGCCAGAATTAAGAACAGGTCGTTAGTGTAGAAGTAGGGGATTGCGTCAAATCGAGGAAATGAAGGCCATGAAACTCATCTGCCTCTGGAAGTTGGAGACTGCCCCTGGGAGAATAAAATGTAAAGGATCTCAAAAACTCAATGATTGCCAAATTTACCTGCCTTTAAAGACTGTAAGCAAAGAGGTCTATGTGAAGCCCTAGGAGAAGAATATTGTTTTTATATAGATCATGCTGGGATAATCAAGGATAATGTGGCCAAAATCATACAGGGAATAGCAAACAGAAAGAACAAGAAGCTAGTCAGAGCTGGTTTGAATCCTGGTTCAATTTTTCCCCTTGGTTAATTACTCTGGTGTCCGCTATAGTGGGACCCCTAATGTTGTTGCTACTAGCTTTAACTATAGGACCTGTATAATCAATATGTTAATTGCTTTTGTTAAAGTTAGAATAAAAACTGTACAGTTAATGGTGCTAAGGGCCCAATATCAGCCCATTAAGCAGTAAGAATTAAAACTATGAGGACCCAAGATTGGCTCTCTAAATGTTCTTGGAAAGGGGGGAATATAAAGATAGAAATTTGCACCTGTGTAAATACAAATACGAGGCTCTTCCCAAACTGCCCTCAACCCCTCATAAAAGCTGCAAAGAATTTTGATCTCTTATCTTATCTGTAAAGGCTAGCTGGCTGACCCAAATCAAACTTTGCTGGCACATAAACAAACTTAAAGATAATGATAACCCTCCTGCCGGAGGTCAGGGTGACCCACAACTTAAAATGACATGCTTTGTATACAATTTTATATATTAGCCAATCAAAAAGAACACTGTAAAACCATTTGCCTTTCATTATAAAAAGCCTGGTGATCAAGGTCTCAGGGCCTCTTAGCTTCACCGGTTACTGAATGCGCGGAAGACCAGGCTGGAGCTTGCTAATACATGACTCTTTTTTACTTGCATTGATCGTGGTCTCTGGTGGTCTTTGTGGGGTCTCGAGCCACTGGGCAAAACAGTTGTAAGAGCCAAGAGCTCGTATAGTCAGACCCATCATGACCCTTCTCATTTAAAAAGAGTATTGGCTTTTGTAAGCTTGGATGGGCTTGGCAGGCTCAATGGCAGGACCAAATGTAAACTTGGCAGGTCTTGGAGGGCACAGTTAGTGGCCAAATAAAATGGGACAGAAAGTGGCCAAGCAAGCTTTTTCGAAATTTGGCTCGGGGGGGGGGGTAATCCCAGACCCCCAGGGGTACAGGGACCTGGAGAAAATTGCAAATGGCCCTGGATGCCCAGGGTTTTTATAGACTGGGATGGGAGGGGGTCCTGTTGAGTGACAGGTGGATGTGAAGGGTCAGTGGAACTTTCCATCCACGTGCTGAGAACTTTCTGTTCACCTTTGATGGGCTGGTCTTTGTTCTGGCTGCTCAGCTTTGCCCCCTACAGTCACCTAATTTCAGACCTAACAGCTTTTGTGTGTTTATTGAGTAGATAAGTTTTCTGGGTAATTGAGTGATGTACAGCCAACATCCTCTTGCAGCAGTTCATCCTTTTTTTATTTACATGGGACATGGCAGAGAGGACCCCACATTTGAAACCTGAACTGGGGCTATTCAAGAGGATTTTAGAAGAAAGAAAAAAGGTAAGGTGTTGACCCCTTTCCATGGGAAGTGCACGCATGTGAATAAGTTTAGTAGTAAGAAAGGAAATGGAAATTAATTGCATGATGTTAAGACTGGAGAATTTGCTTTCTACAGAGATAGAAATAAAAATAGATCTATTCAGTTATATTCAATACTCTGTCAAAGTGAAAATTCAGTGGAAAGAATGCAACTCCTACAGTCCTTGAAATGTAAATGGAGACCTAGTAGCTGTAAATAATGCAGTCTTGATCAGGCAGGTCTGCCTGCATCTCTCTGACTGTATGAGACCGAGACCTATCTTGGCTTAGATAAATTTAAAAGTTTAGAATCCTCAGAAGCAAAGATTCAGGGAAAAATTTCTAACTTAAGAAGGGGAAATAACTCTGTGAGTTTCCTAGTTTAAATATGTGTGTTCCTGCCATGGCTTGCATTCCTCCAGAAACATCATGGTTTCTGCTCCCTGTAGGAAAGATGGAAGCCTACAGAACATGGCTGCTTCCTACTCAGGCAGAACCCCTCAGGGCCAAGTCTGTTTAAGAGAGGAAAAATAGCATGGGCATTGGAAGCACAATGACAGGCTATGGAAATTTAATTTGGATTGTAAAAGAAAGTTATTTTTATTTGGACCGAGATGTTGATTTATGGACTTTGGGAGAATTAAGCACTGGTCTTAGAAAGGCTATTAATAACTTAAATCTAAAATTCAGAAATATTTATCCTCCAAAACATCTTTGTGTTCTGGGGAATTGTTAGTTGATAAAAAGAAAGTTTCAGAAACTAGCCCCATGCATGTTTCTGTGAACACCTGTTAGAGGGAGCAAAGGTTCTATTCAGAGAACTGGAAGGCATTCAGATGTAGAGGATGATGAGTTAGCATAGGACCTCTGTAATTTACATCTTGCTCTTAGGGAAGTTAAATTGAATGGAGTTCAGACTACCTTGGACATGCTGACCAGGACAATTTGCTGATTTGGGACAACAATTGACTTATGATTTACAAATTTATGCTCAAATAAGTGAATATGCACAAAGAACATAGACAGAATCACCTGCTGAGAGAGAAAAATATCTAGACCCCAGACAAATTCAGCAGGGGCTAGAAAAAAAAAAAATTCAAACTTTGTAACAACTAATCTAGACAGTGTTGCCACAAGAATTTGGAGATAGTCCTCATCTGTAGAAAAACCCCTAGCTAAGGATATAACAAAATTCATAGATAAAACATTTTTAATTTTTCTCCAATTTGAAGATGACATTGTTTATGTGCTATCACAGAAGACATATATCAAGGCCATTACAGAAGCTTCTAGGGATAACTGGATACTACTCAAGACCCTGGATTCCTGGGTATAGGAAATTAGCTAAGCATCTTTACAGACTCCTTAAAAACTACACCAAGGAGCAACTGCCCTGATATGAGAACCAATACATACTGAAGGTTTTTGGAATATCAAAAAGGGGCTTTACTTCAAGCCCCTGTTCTAAGCTTACCCAAGGAAGAAGATATAATCTGTTTGTCACTGAGAGAAAAAAAAAAAAAAAAAACCCTAAACATGAACTCAAAAGTACTGGATAGACAGGCACGGACAAATCAGGCAAATAGTCAATGGCATATCTCAGTAAGGAGATTAGCATAGTAACTCCATTCTCAAAAGTAATAGAAAATAAGGTCTCATAATTTTCTTTGTCATCCAAACCTGTCCTAAAAATAAACAGTTAAAATGCCCTTCTCATCAAAATTTTGCTGGAGCCAATGATCTTTATTTTAGTTCCTTACTGATCTCAATGAAGTCTTAAATTGAAATGTAAATGTAAATGGAGAAACCCCCAGGCTCACTAGGAGACAACTCAGGTCCAAGAAAACATTTTTAAAAAAGGTGAAAGAATGAACATTTTTTAAGCTGTTTTAAAGAATGAACATTTTTTAAGCTGTTTTATCTCAACTCCCTAAGGTCTCCCTCCCATTGTCTTAACTCCCTAAGGTACCCTCCCAGTTATCTTAACTCCCTAAGGTCACCCTCCCAGTAATGGGAACAAAGCCCCTAAAGCTGTTCCAAGAAATAGCCCCAAACAGAGAGTAAAAGAGTAAATTGAGCCAGATAACTAGATAGTGCTCAAACAGTAGGATTACCAGAAACTATTGACCAGAATCTACGCCCTGTTGTTAAACATTGTAAAACATGTTGTATGTTATCAGACAACTCAGACCCCCTTTGGAATTTCCCGGCAGCTTTGTTCCCCCATTTTTCCCTTTTTCTCCCTTTCATGTGCGACCCCTCCCGATGTGTGGTTTTCTACCTTTATAAACTTGTAAGATTTTCTGCTAGGGACTCGACCCTTGGACTCCTGCGTGAGTCACGAGTCGGGTCCCAGTGCGCTGGAATAAACACCTCTTGCGGTTTGCATCAAGTGACACCTCCTGTGGTTGATTGGGGTTGCCGTCAATCCAAGGGATAGAGTTCGGGTCTCCTTTTTGGAGGTTCTTCATTTGGGGGCTCGTCCGGGATAAGACGGCCCCCCCTCATCCACGGAGTCCACCTTGGAGGTAAGAAGGGGTACCCCGAAGTTGTCTGTCTTTGTCTTGTGTTTTGTTAGTTGGTCTGGTTCTGCGAGCGTGCTTTTGGTTTCGGTGGCAGCTGTTCGGTGTCTCGTGAGAGTGGCCGAACAGTGGTGGGTAGACGTGCCCAGAGGGCCACAGGTTGCAGCCCTGGGGGACGCCCTAAGGGTGGAAGGAGAGCCAGGGACACCTGGTAGTCTCCGTTGGTAAGGGTGCTGATCGGGTTCAACTGGTGGATCAGAGATTGGCGCCCATCTGGTTCTGGTTCTCTTGTATGTTTGTGGCGGACAAGGTGGAGTAGGTGGGTCCTCGTGTCTGTAGCATTTTTGTTGTTATTTTTGTTGTTTGTGTTTCTAACAACGGATGAACTGACGATGGGACAGACTGTGAAAACCCCTCTTAGTCTGACATTAGACCATTGGGCAGCTGAAGTTGAGGGAAGAGGTCACGACCTATCAGTTGAAATCAAGAAGGCCCATGGCGGACCTTCTGCTCCTCAGAATGGCCTGCTTTTAATGTAGGATGGCCAGCAGAAGATACCTTTAATCTATCTGTCATTCTTGCTGTTAAAAAGATTGTTTTTCAGAAGGAACCTGGAGACCATCCGAATCAGCAGCCTTACATCATGGTCTGGCAGGATCTGGTGCAAAATCCACCTCCCTGGATTCAACCTTGGGTGGCAAAACCCAAGCCCAGGCCAGCCGCACAGATCCTAGCCGCCCACTCTCGCAGTTCTGGGGGGAAATCCAGTCACTTAGAACCACTCAAGAAGATTTATCCTGAAATCCAGGCTGACCACCTTCTCCTTGACTTACCTCCCCCATACCCTCCCACCTCGGTCCCCGTAGGGGGTCAGGAAGAGCCAGAAGAATCGCCGGCCCCTCCAGTCACCCCTCTGCTCCCCTTAACGAGTCTCTGCCGGGGCCCACTCAGGGCGCCACGGGACCTGCACCGGGTACCAGGAGCCACCGCGGAGTAACTCCCGACACCACCATTGCCCTTCCCTTAAGGGCTTATGGGTCCCCGCCCGTGGCAATGGATGGTGGACCGGCTCCTCTTCAGCCCCTCCAGTATTGGACTTTCTCCTCCGCAGACTTGTATAACTGGAAAACGAATCATCCTCCCTTTACAGAGGACCCCCAGCGCTTAACTGGGCTGGTGGAGTCTTTGATGTTCTCTCATAAGCCCACATGAGATGATTGCCAGCAGCTACTGCAGACCCTTTTCACTACTGAGGAGAGGGAGAGGATTTTATTGGAGGCAAGGAAGAATGTACCAGGAGCAGATGGACGACCCACCCAGCTCCCCAACATCATAGAGACTGCCTTCCCCCTCTCCAGGCCTGACTGGGATTTCAACACGGCAGAAGGTAGGAAGCGACTGACAGTCTATCGCCAGACTCTAGTGGCTGGCCTCCGTGGGGCAGCGAGACGCCCCACTAATTTGGCTAAGGTAAGAGAGGTTATCCAGGGGGACACAGAACCCCCATCAGTATTTCTCGAGCGCCTAATGGAAGCTTTCAGGCGCTACACCCCATTTGATCCTACCTCTGAGGGGCAAAGTGCTTCCGTGGCCATGGCTTTTATAGGGCAGTCAGCAATAGATGTTATGAGAAAGTTGCAGAGAATAGAAGGGTTACAAGATTATACCCTACAGAATTTAGTTAAGGAGGCAGAGAAAGTGTATCATAAGAGGGAAACTGAGGAAGAGAAGGAGCAAAGGAAGGAAAAGGAGAGAGAGGAAAGAGAAAACCAAAGGGATCGTAAGTAGGAGAAGAACCTAACACGGATTTTGGCTCCAGTAGTAGGTGAGAGAGGCCAGGAACAAACACAAGGCAGGGCTAAAAAAGGGTCAGGCAACCTGGGCAACCACACTCCATTAGACAAGGATCAGTGTGCCTACTGCAAGGAGAGAGGTCACTGGGCTAGAGAGTGTCCTAAGAAGAAGACCGGGCCCTCCAAGAAAATATTAGCCCTAGAAGAAGAATATTAGTGGGGATGGGGCTCGGAACCCCTCCCCGAGCTTAGGGTAACACTAGAGGTGGAGGGGAAGCCAGTTGAGTTCTTAGTGGATACTGGGGCCTGCTCGAACCGTCTGGGCCCATCTCCCACAAGAAATCATGGGTCATGGGAGCTACAGGGCACCGGCAGTACTCATGGACTAACCAAAGAACAGTAGACTTAGGAAAGGGACGGGTAACCCACTCATTTCTAGTCATCCCCGAGTGCCCTGTGCCTCTACTTGGGAGAGACCTCCTAACCAAAATGGGAGCTCAGATTACCTTCACCCCTGATGGCCCAGAAGTGACCCAAAGCAAGAGAATAACTACTGCCCTGACTATGCGTCTGGATGATGAACACAGACTTTTTGAGAGACAGGGAGCAAAAATATGTCACATAAATAACTGGTTGAACAGGTATCCAGGGGCGTGGGCCGAAACGGCTGGAACAGGACTAGCAGCAGAAAGACCACCCATAGTCATAGAGCTTAAGGCCACATCTACTCCAGTGGTTGTACGTCAATACCCTATGACTAAAGAGGCCTGGGAAGGAATTAGGCCCCATATCCAGTGCCTCCTTCAGCAAGGTATCGTAGTGAAGTGTCACCATGGAACACTCCCTTGTTACCTGTTAAAAAGCCTGGCACAGGAGACTATCGCCCGGTACAGGACTTAAGAGAAGTAAACGAGTGAGTACAGGACATCCACCCCACTGTACCCAACACTTACAGCTTGCTGAGCTCTCTTCCGCCGGATCATATTTGGTACACTGTCTTGGACTTAAAGGACGCTTTCTTCTGCCTGCGACTACAGCCTTCCAGACAAAACATCTTTGCATTCGAGTGGAGGGACCCTGACTCTGGGACAACAGGACAATTGACTTGGACCCAACTATCCCAGGGGTTCAAGAATTCCCTGACCCTCTGCGATGAAGCTCTCCACCAAGATTTAGCCCACTTCCATGCCAGCCATCCCCAGGTAACACTTCTGCAGTATGTAGATGACTTACTACTGCCCGGGGCCACAGAGGAGGAATGCCAACGGGGCACGGGACTACTGCTAGACGAACTTGCCCACTTAGGATATCGGGCCTCCGCCAAGAAGGCCCAGATCTGCCAAAAGGAGGTAATGTACCTGGGGTACGCCCTCAAAGGGGGACAGAAATGGCTGACGGAGGCCAGAAAACAAACTGTGACTCAGATACCTGCTCCTCACTCACCCCGCCAGGTGCGAGAATTTTTAGGGACTGTGGGGTTTTGCCGCCTGTGGATCAACGGGTTTGCTACCCTGGCAGCTCCACTCTATCCTCTGACTAGAGAAGTGCCTCATTTGAGTGGGGTAATGACCAGCAGCAGGCCTTTGATGACATAAAGAAGGCACTACTGTCTCCCCAGCCCTGGCATTGCCAGACGTAGCAAAGCCCTTTGTCCTATTTGTGGATGAGAGGAAGGGGGTAGACCGAGGGGTGCTAACCCAGCCTCTAGGGCCATGGAAGAGGCCAGTAGCCTACCTCTCCTAGAAGCTAGACCCTGTTGCTAGTGGCTGGCCTGCCTGTCTGAGGTCCGTGGCAGCAGTGGCAGTATTGGTGAAAGATGCTGACAAATTAACTATGGGACAAAAGCTAACGGTCATTGCCCCTCACTCCCTGGAGAGCATCATCAGACAGCCCCCTGACCAGTGGCTGTCCAATGCCCGCATGACACATTACCAGAGTCTCCTACTGAATGGAGACAGGATCCAGTTCGGGCTGCCTGCCATCCTCAACCCAGCTTCCCTACTACCTGACACGTCCACCCAGTAGAGTGTGCTGCCTACCTGCCAAGAGATACTGGCAGAAGAAACGGGGACCCGAAGGGACCTCCAAGACCAGCCCTTACCAGATGCTCAGCTGACCTGGTTCACTGATGGAAGCAGCTACATAATAGAAGGTAAAAGGGTAGCCGGGGCAGCGGTAGTGGATGATGAACAAACTATCTGGGCAAGCAGCCTACCCGAGGGGATGTCAGCTCAGAAGGCCGAGTTACTAGCTCTGACTCAGGCTCTGCAGTTGGCAGAAGGGAGAAAAATTAACATCTACACTGACAGCAGGTATTGCCCATGTCCACGGGGCCATCTACCGGCAGTGGGGGCTACTGACCTCAGCAGGGAAGGAAATCAAAAATAAAGAAGAAATTCTAAGCCTGTTAGAGGCCATTCACCTTCCTAAGAAAGTAGCGATTATTCACTGCCCCTGACACCAAAAAGTGGGGTCAAAAGTTGCCAGAGGGAACCAAAGGGCTGACAGGGAAGCCAAACGGGCGCCTCAAGGACTTAATATCATATCCTTGTCGGGGGAAAAACTGATGTCTCAACCTAAGGAGGCGGTATACCCCTCTATTAAGAACTTTGAATATTCAGAAGTAGACCTTGAGGAAATGGACAGATTAGGATTTCGCCTAGAGACTCCAGAGGGGATCTGGGAAACTTCAGAAGGAAAAAGAATTCTCCCTGAAAAACAGGCGATCATATTTCTCAGACACCTTCACAAGTTAACTCATCTAGGCCCAAAACATTTAAAAACTCTTGTCCAATATTCACCGTATTACATCATGAAGCTCGGGGAGCTTGCAGATACAACTGTAAAAGAATGCAAGTCTTGCCAGATGGTAAATGCCCAGCCCAGCAAGCTACCTCATGGCAAATGGCTCTGAGGAGACTGTCCTGGGAGTTACTGGGAAGTGGACTTTACTGAGGTAAAACCAGCCAGGTATGGATATAGATACTTATTAGTATTCATAGATACATTTTCAGGATGGGTTGAAGCCTTTCCTACCAAGGAGACTGCTCAGGTGGTGGCCAAAACAATACTAAAAGACATCTTCCTGAGGTTCAGGGTGCCCAAGGTAATCGGGTCAGACAATGGCCCTGCGTTTGTTGCCCAGGTAAGTCAGGGACTGGCCAAAATCCTGGGGCTTAATTGGAAATTACATTGTGCTTATAGGCCCCAAAGCTCAGGGCAGGTAGAAAGAATGAATAGAACTTTAAAAGAGGTCATGACTATATTATCCTTAGAGACTGGCATAACAGACTGGACAGTCCTCCTTCCATTTTCTTTGTTTCGAGTGCGCAATACCCCTGGCTCCCTCAAGCTAACTCCTTTTGAAATCCTTTATGGAACTCACCCGCCACTCATTACCATACAACACCTTCCTTCCCCAGAATCTTAACCCTCTCAATCTCTGTACACCAGATTAAAAGCCCTTAAGACTGTGCAGAGGGAGGTGTGGAATCGGTTGGCTGAGGCCTACAAGCCTGGAGACCTTCAGGTACCTGATCGGTTCCAGGTCGGAGACTCAGTATACATCTGGCGTCACCGTGTGGCCAGTCTGGAACCAAGGTGGAAAGGACCATACATAGTGCTGCTTACTACTCCAACTGCAGTAAAGGTTGATGGCATCACCGCCTGGATTCACGCTTCACATGTTAAGCCTGCACCACCACCAGACCCAACGAGGAAAGTGGAAAAATTGGACAACCCCTTCAAGCTCCGCATCCACTGTGTTCCTGCTCCTGTTGATGCACCTCCCACCGATAAGTAGCCCCAACCCTCATGCCCCCCAACGACTAACACGGCAAGTCCTCTCCCAGACTGGAGATGTAATATGGAGCACCACCAGGGAGAAACCCCTTTGGGCTTGGTGGCCGTCCCTAACCCCAGACACCTGCCCCTTAGTAGCTGGGTTAGATAATTGGGACATCCCTACCCTGACTTCTGAGGAGGCCCATAGACATTGGCCAACATCACCCAGGCCTTTCGGGGGAGCAGAATACCGCCTAGTTGAAGGGTATGACCCAGGATGTAGCTACCCACGCTCCCATGACAATCTAAAACAGACCCCTTTCTATGTCTTCCCCCCGGAAAGGGAGGTCATGGAATATGGCAAGGATGTGCGGAGGCATAGACCATTATTGTGCCGCATGGGGGTGTGAGACTACTGGCAACACTTATTGGCACCCCACCTCCTCCTGGGATTTAATAACCATACAGCAAAATCTCACGGCAGCCAAATGTTACAACCAAAGGTGGTGTAACCCTCTGAATATCTCCTTCATGGAAAAAGGAAGGCTATCACGTGAATGAATAAAAGGGAGAACTCGGGGATTCCATTTCTATATGTCAGGGAGGAACAATGGATTTACCTTCTCTATCAAGCTTAAGATTGAAACCCCAACTACTGTCCAGGTAGGACCTAACCTAATATTATCTGAGCAGCGGTCATCACCCGCCCATATCAGGCCGCCTGTTTTCCAAGCCCCAACAAATAAGCCAGTTACAAGCCCCTTGGCCCCAACCTAGCAAACACACCCAAGATACTGAACACAGGGCAGAGACTCCTTAATTTGATACAGGGAGCTTTCAGCGCCCTCAAAGCTTCCAACCCTAATCTGACTGAGTCTTGCTGGCTATGTCTGTTGTCAAGTCCTCCGTATTATGAAGGCATCGCCTTCTCAGGGACCTTTAATAACACCACCTCCCATGACTCCTGTAGCTGGGGGTCAAACAGAAAGCTCACTCTTACAGAAGTCTCTGGGCAAAGTACTTGCTTAGGTACAGTTCCTGCAAACCATAGACATCTGTGCAACTGGACAATAGAAAGCCCTCAAACAACTACCAACTATTATCTGCTTCCCCCCGTAGGCGGATGGTGGACCTGCAGTACAGGACTGACCCCATGTATATCCTCATCAGTGTTCAACACCACCAAAGACTACTGTGTCCTCGTACAACTGGTACCTAGAGTTATCTACCATGAGGCAGGCTCTTTTGAGGCTGAGTTCGACCTACAGCCCCGTAGACAGAAGAGGGAACCGGTCTCACTCACTTTAGCTGTCCTGCTGGGCCTAGGAGTAGCGGCCGGAGTAGGGACAGGGACCGCTGCACTTGTTCAGACTCCCCAGTACATTGAAGAATTATGGGCAGCTGTAGATGAGGATCTGAAGGCTATAGAGCAATCCATCACAAAACTAGAGGAGTCACTGACCTAGAACTAGAGGAGTATCCGAGGTGGTACTACAGAAGAGGCTAGGCTTAGATCTCTTATTCCTTAAGGATGGTGGATTATGTGCTTCACTAAAAGAAGAATGTTGTTTTTACATAGATCACTCTGGTGTAATAAAAGAGTCCATGTCCAAACTTAGAGAAAGACTGGAAACAAGACAACGAGATCGAGAAGCACATCAAGGGTGGTTTGAAAGTTGGTACAACTGGTCCCGCTGGTTCACCACCCTCATGTCCACCCTGATGGGTCCCCTTGTTATACTGCTTTTACTCCTCACTTTTGGGCCCTGCATCCTAAATCGCCTAGTTACCTTCATCAGGGAAAAAGTAAGTGCTGTACAGGTACTAATGCTCAGGCAACAATATCAGTCCCTCCACCAAGAAAATAATTTGGGAGAAGAGTATATAGAGACAGAAGTTCCATGATTAGAACTTTCCGAAAAGAAAATGGGGAAATGAAAGAATGAATATTTTTTTAAGCTGTTTTAAAGAATGAACATTTTTTAAGCTGTTTTATCTCAACTCCCTAAGGTCTCCCTCCCATTGTCTTAACTCCCTAAGGTACCCTCCCAGTTATCTTAACTCCCTAAGGTCACCCTCCCAGTAATGGGAACAAAGCCCCTAAAGCTGTTCCAAGAAATAGCCCCAAACAGAGAGTAAAAGAGTAAATTGAGCCAGATAACTAGATAGAGCTCAAACAGTAGGATTACCAGAAACTATTGACCAGAATCTATGCCCTGTTGTTAAACATTGTAAAACATGTTGTATGTTATCAGACAACTCAGACCCCCTTTGGAATTTCCCGGCAGCTTTGTTCCCCCATTTTTCCCTTTTTCTCTTTTTCATGTGCGACCCCTCCTGATGTGTGGTTTTCTACCTTTATAAACTTGTAAGATTTTCTGCTAGGGACTCGACCCTTGGACTCCTGCATGAGTCACGAGTTGGGTCCCAGCGCGCTGGAATAAAAACCTCTTGCGGTTTGCATCAAGTGACGCCTCCTGTGGTTGATTGGGGTTGCCGTCAATCCAAGGGATAGAGTGGGGTCTCCTTTATGGAGGTCCTTCAAGGGAAACAAAAGATTTTCAAAACTTCATAAGAGATCTTCTGATTGTGCTTCTGGAGAATTAATCTTGTTTTTTAGGAATGATTTTAAAGGTGAAAACAATTATCAGGACAAAAGTCAACGACCCAAATTATTTTGAATTTTTTCTTTTTATATATCTTAAATTCTTACACAAATTAAATCAATGTTTAATGCATGTTCACTGCTATTGTTGTGCCCAGGGACTCAAGACCCCACAAAGACCACCAGAGACCACGATCAATGCAAGCAACAAAGAATCATTTATTAGCAAGCTCGAGCCTGGTCCTCTGCGCACTCAGTAACCAGTGATGCTAAGAGGCCCTGAGCCCTTGTTCAGCAGGCTTTTATAATGAAAGGCAAACAGTTTTATAGTGCTCTTTTTAATTGTTTAACATTTGAACAGCTAAACATTAGTCCTCCTCTGGTTGAGTCCTGCCAATCTATTTGATTCTCATTGGGTCCCACCAGAACTGAATGGTCCTAGAGGAAGAGGGGAGAAGGGAAGGGGTGAACTATGCAGGAGATGAGTTGGGGTTAGGCCCCCTTGTCCTTAATAGATAAGGTTTTCTAGGCAGCTGCACATTTCTCAGACAATTATCTCTTAACAAGCTCAATAAGCAAGGGGGCCCAGCAGTCCTGTTTGCACTGTATTGGCTCTTGAGGGTGCAGTCGCAACTACCTGCATCCTGGTGATTAAGACAGCTGCACAGATATCACCCTGTTCTCAACAGTATATATTTCACTTACAATTAATTATAAAAATTTCCTTTTTGACTGATCTACAAATGTCTACACACTAGGATTACATTTACATGATTTCAAAATTTACTTACAGTTCAAGGAGCATGCACACACTTTAAAATTAAAATAAAAATGGATTTATATAACCTTAATTCATGTGAATTAATGAAATTTAATTGGTAAATATCTAAAAATAAAAATAAAATAAAAATAAAATAAAAATAAAAATAAAAGGCTTTTTTATATTTACTTTCTTATATTTCTAGGTAAAAAACCTTTTAATTCACATTTTTCCACGTGATCAAATAAATAACAAATTGTTATATTCTATAATATTTAAGATATATATTTCTTGTTTTTAATGTTTTATTTAAACAGGAAAGAAATTACTAATATTATTATTTACACTTTTTGATATCTTAACTTTTGCAATTAAGAGTAAGTAAATTTAATTTGAGGAGAATAAAATTAATTATGATTTTATTACAGGAGATTCTTAATCAATTTACAGGGATGGGATGCTAAAAGATCATTGATTGGAACATCATCTTCTAAGTGTAAAAACATCAGATATTCCTAACTAAAATATATGTGAACATTAGACATGTTTGTAATTTGGTTAATAAAAGGTCTAAAATTCCTTTATTCTCTCTTTTTTCATTGAGAACAAAATACTAGCACTTAAAGTATCAGGTAAAATATGTAAGTGCCTAAAACCTTTTTTTAACCTGATAAAAATAGAAGACTATAGCATGTTGAATAAATTAAAACATTTGTGCAAAATAATTTTTGAAGTATTTATATGTAATTAAATTAGCTATATAAAATTGGCTATATATATTTAAATTGGCTACATAAAATTAAATTGGCTATATATAATTAACACAATCAGCTAAAAAATAAAAGAATAAAAGTTTTTATTCTTTAAATTCTACTGTTTCTTATTATAAAGGATGGTTACAAATATAGACAAGATCTTTTCACAAACCCCTATTCATTGGAGCTTGTTACTGAAGGAGAGAAGAAAAAGAAAATACTTAAACATTAATTTCTCATCCTAATAAAATAATTTCTTATGCTTGTTGAATTTCTACTATTTTAAAGAAGTTAATTTCACATATATTATGGTTTCTACAATTTGGTTTAACAATAACTTATTTTAAAATACAACTTTCCATTCCAAATTTTAAATTTCTCTTTAAAAGCCAAATTTGATTAATATGAAAACATCAATGACTATATTTTAATTAACCATGGTAACTAGTACTGACTTATTATGTTAATTATATTCTTGTTTTCCAGATAAAGAAGTTTTTAAAATATTAGATTTACAGTGATATGTTATTAAGCTGATGTTTCCCAAACTAAAATCTCAATAATGGTCTCTTACAAACTTATATATTAATAGCAATTTAATTAAAAAATGGATTATATCATTTAATATTTTAAAATTATATAAATATAAGTTTACAGTTTTTGTATTACTCTCTACATTAAAAAGTAAATTTAACTATGTTTTCAGAGAACATTCAGAAGATACTGGCTTATTTAAAGTCTAACCATATAGGAAGTATTTTGACACCTTCCCCCAAGAGGGGATGGAAGTTCTTGGCATGTCTGTTTATATTTCAGATGTGATGTTAGATTGTACTATTTAATTTATATTAATCCAAAGATTAATATAAAATAAAATAATATTCACATAAAGAGGCTAAAAATGGCTTCAGGATTATGGTATCTTCCCTATATTTTGTCGAGACCCACTTAGAAAAAAATTAGTTCACATAAAAAATTGTTTTGGAGATTCCAGCAATTATTATTAACATTTATTAAATTTTCTAAGCTGCTTTCTATAAATAAGTTCAGAGATATACATATTTTGCACATACACAATTATACTGTTCATTTTAAATCTTATAACATTGTATTAGATTGCACACTACTATAGTATGCTTTTACAGCAATACTTTTAATTCCATGATTTTTTTAATGTATTTCATTTATCCAAAACATTTGGACCTTTGGACTATTTTTACTACTTTAAAACAAGGTTATTTAACATATTCATACAACAATATCTTTATACATGAAGATTATCTTTCCATAGAACCCTTAAAATATAATTGTTGGATCAAAGATATAAGTTTTTAAGATTTTTAAATGATGTATTAAAATGCTATCCTGAAGTTAATTTAGAAAAATGAGACCATTACATATAAAACAAATAGGTCACAAGACTAATTTTCAATGTCTCTACTGACTGCATTTTATAGACTTTTAACTCAGTTCACAATTACAGACAAAATCAAATCCTATATTTGGTGGAAACTGGACCTTCCCTTCTTGTAATGCCCTTTTTAACTTAACACCATTGACTTTAATAATATGTGACTTTATTAAACTTTCTGGTCAAATAGAAATGTTTGTTAAGTCACTACTTTTTTTTTTATCTTTTGGGGGGTGCTGGGAATTGAACCCAGGGCCTTGTGCATGAGAGACAGGTACTCTACCAACTGAACTATATCCCCAGCCCAGGTCACTTCTTATAGTTTAATTATGTGTGCAATGCTAGGCCTTTGTCTACAATTTAAAGTTAGTAATACTCCAGTTTATAGTAGTTTTTCCCTACAATTTAATTTAAGAAAATTAAAATATAAAGAGGGAAACAGATCCCTATGTAAACCTACTTAATTTCAAAAAATATTTTCTAAAAATTATATTAGAAATTTCACTGCTGCTGAGTGATACATGGAGCAATAGAATGCACCAGATTTTACAATAAGATTTTAAATCTCCAACCACAATATTGATATGTTAGCTTTATTGAGCTCTCAGGTAAGTGAAATTTATGGTAAATATGTTAGGCCCATTTCTCAGATCCATCTTTAATACATCCAACAATGTGGACTGGAGAATCAATCCCAATATTTACTGATGATATTCAAACGATGGAAGGTTTTATAGAAACTCACATTAGACCCATCCATGTAAATGGATTTGACTCTACTGGATGTAATGGAACATTATCTATATGCTGGTTCCATGATACACTCTGGTTATGTAGATGTAGCCTATAGGAAAAAGACAGCATAAGGAGTACCTGGCACAACCAATTTTACTGGCCCTTGGAACTTTGGATTATGTTCAAACAATTATTAGAATGGGACTTTCTCAAATACAGGCAGTCATTTTTATGAAATATCCACTAATATCTTACTCCCTTAATTGTTCTGCAATAGAATCTGCTATCTTTGCTAAATGGATAAAATAGACAAATGTCTTGACAATGCTACATATTTCAAAGGTGATGGATGTTTTTGGATTGACCTTCAAAAATTGATGAAAGACAGTTATATCAAAATATCTTCAGA
This sequence comes from Sciurus vulgaris, assembly GCF_902686455.1. NCBI lineage: Eukaryota > Metazoa > Chordata > Mammalia > Rodentia > Sciuridae > Sciurus > Sciurus vulgaris. The sequence continues at coordinate 5,031,885 of NC_136474.1, read as the reverse complement.
AGATTCAAAGCCAGAAAGGCCTTACTTGGCAACATTGCCACTAAATGTGTCACTTTTAATTCTAAAATGAATTTGCAAACAAGCATATTTAATCTAAATCTTTAATGCTATGAAAGTTCTAAGAAACTTAGGCAAATAGTTGAACTCTTTAAAACTATTTCCAGTATACAAAATAAGATTAAATGTACAAACATTATGATTTTTGAAACTCCATGAAATTTGGACTATTCTCTATTAATTGGATATTACTTTGCACAGCTATTAACCATTTAATAAACACCAAATTGGAATCCAACAAACTGCTTGATATTACACTAGATAGATGAATAATTCACATTTATATTCTAACAGTTATTTCTTTTATGATAATTTGGTTCATATATATTTTAATATAATCTTTTAGGTTCCTATCTACTCCCACATTCACTATATATAGGGGCATGATTTTTTCTGTTAAGATACTATGACCTCTGAAATTTAAGTATTAACAAAATGATTGAGATTAAATTAAATTCTTTAGCAGCTACTATTACAAATATCAGTAATGAGCCTTCTGCTCTCATATTTAAACAAAGGCTTAAATGCCATAATGACTGTAAGCATGTATGTTATTACAACTAAATATCATACTTCCCAAGGGGACTAAGAGATAATTTAATATCATCTAATGGACAGTTGACATAAAATGATATAATAGCCTGGATTTTGTAAAGTCACATCACTACACTAAGAATATTCAAAAGAATTGACCTCATGGACTCTGCATTTCTGGTTGATCAGATATTTACTAAATTGAATGGTATAATATTGAAATGATACATTTGCTATTGATTCTTTTTTTGTCATGACAATAGGTTGCCATACTCTCAGAACCAAGAGCCAGGACCTCAGAATAGTTCTCAGAACCAAGAACCAGGACCTCACAGCAACTCTCAGAATCAATATGTGGAGCCTGAACATAATTGCCCATCATTTGAATTTTAAAATATTAAAAAGGGGAAGATGTTAGAAGACATCATTATTTAGCAGAATCAGGCTAGGTTGAGCCATGGGACACAGATGCTTGCCTTCTAGGAAGTCAGGAAGCATGCAGTGCTGCATGGGGTGCTTCTGTCTCCTTCCAGAATATTCCCCCTTAAGAGAATGGTTCCCCCAACTCCACTCTATTCTGTTCATTACAGAAGCTCCATCTAGTCCTTGTCCCCTTTACCTGTATATCATAAGTAAAGGAGAGTTGGGTGAGTTGTTTTAAGAGCCAAGAGAGAGCTGGTATGGTCAGACCCGTCATGACCCCTCTCATTTAAAAAGAATATTGGCTCTTGTGTGTTCATTGAGCAGATAAGTTTTTGGGGTAATTGAGTAATGTCCAGTCAACATCCAACTCTGGCAGTTCACACTTCTCTCATCCACATGGGACAGTGGCAGAGAGCACCCCCACAGAGAAGTAAGCATCTTGTTATGCTTCATGCTTATCTCACTGTAATAGGGCTCTAAACTTTGAGCTGTTTTTCAAGTTTATAAGCTGAAGGTAAAAGATAACATATACCTAGTACCTGTCCATAGATCTAAATTGTGTCTGGTGGATCAATCTGCATTTCTACCCTAGTAGGAAATGCCAGGTTTATATCTCTCTGTGAATTAATTTCAGCATTTCCAATTCAACTTTTGTAAGTTTTGGAACTTTGAAGATCATTGAACTGTTTATAACATCATACTTGTTCTTTTATTAATTAATGATTTAAGTAATATGTTTTTATCATCTTTCAAGTTTAATATTATTTGTAAGCATATCATAATTTTATCTTTTTAAAATCAAATTTTCACTACCTAAATTACACAAAATGTTGATTAATAGATAATGTTGTATAGAATTTAATGCTTTCTCCCTCTGAATGATTTACACCATTAAAAAAAAATGGATGTAATATATTGCTGCATGACTTTGGCTTCTGATGTTTTCAATAACTGTACAATACTATGTTGATAAAGATGTGTCCCAAGAGCACTGGGTAGTAGAAAATTTGCTATAGAATAAAACTAAGTAGTCAGGCAAGGAAATGATGTTGTGATTAATGAACTTTTAAAGAGCTGGAGTGCTGCTTTTAAATTAATGGACTGTCTTTCCTACTCTCTTATAAAGGAGATAGTGCTTAGCAATGTGTAATAGGGAGTTCTATTAGCCATATTTTGTGCATGAGGATAGGAAATACATTCCTTGTGATCAAACTGAGACTTTTCAACTCCCTTTCTTCCTTCACACTTCTCAATAGTTAACTGCTTCTGTGCTATGCTCCCTAGCACTGCCCCAATACTTGATGGAGTACAAATTATACTGTATTGGAGGTGTTATGCTCAGTTTACTTACATATTCTACAAGACTGTGACTTTTGGCACAGTGTTTCAGGTTAAGATGCTGGGAACAGGCCAGGGATGTGTGAGGGGCTGAGAATTCCTCTATCCCTCCTGCCCTCCTCCTCAGTCTTGACCAGCAGATCCCACCATGACCCCAGGCTGCCTCCAGAGCCAGTCACAGATTTTCAGTATTAGTCATATATTATCATTCTGCCTTTCAATGGAACCATGTTTATCACATGATTTTCTTCAAGCCCTTAATCAGGATGAGCAAACATTTAAAAATGGGAAATTATTCATGACATTAAAAAGTTATGTGATATAATTTTAGTTGCTGCTGATCACAAAATTCCAACTAACAGATTGATGCTCTCTTGTCTCTCAGATTATTTTGCTGTCATGCTTACTAATGATGTCATAAACAAGAAAAAAGAAATAAAAATGGAAGGTGTAGAACCAAACTCATTTTTGTCTTTGATTCAGTATGCATATACAGGCCACACTGAATCAAAAAGAAGATAATATTAAATTTTGTTAATCTGCATCTTGCCTTCTTTAGCTTTCACAGGTTGTGGAAGCATGCTGTAAGTTTTTAATAAAATAGCTCCACCTGACTAACAACAGTCTTAGAATCTGTTCTTTGCTGTTGCATAGAGTTGTACAGGTTTGCATATAGTGGCTCACAATTACTTTATGTAACATATTATGGAAGAAATTAGAAGCCAGGGACTTGTATTACTGTAAGCCAGTGAAATAAAAAGCTCTTGGCCAATGATGTCATGAACAGTGCAGATGAGGACACAATATTGAATTCTTTTTTACTTGTGTCCCTCAGGATTTGGAACAGAGACAGATCTCAGTAAACTTTTGGCTTATATTAGGTTACCACTGTTTTCTTAACTCAAACCATGTTTCCAGAAAATTTTGTTCCTGGGTACAAGGAATATCTTGTTACTTTTTTCTACATTGGGCCTAAATTATCATGGAATGGGCTCTTTGATTACAGGTTAGAAATGCACAAGAACAGAAGTTTCATCAAGAAGCTTCATTCACTATGCACTCACTGTGTTTGCAATGAGAACATTGTGGTTTGAATTTGGAGGTGGTAGCACAATCTAAGAGCACTTTCAAGAACCAGAGGAAATGTTTTCACTTCAAAGCATTTGTATCATTGGTTTCTGGTATATGCTGTTAGATTGAATTTTTTGGAAATGTTTTATCAGTGGATTTCACTTTGAAAAGGTGATCCTCTTTAAATTTAACTCTGCTTCAAGATGTTTGTTCTAATAGAAGCAGAACTCTTGTGAGTCTTATTTGTATATTTTGCCAGAAATCTTTTTTGAATGTGCTAGCTGAGATCACCATAGGTGTGCTTACCAGTGTAGTTTCAGGAAGCAGCTTCAACCTGTATGCTCTCACTCTGTTCTCATTCAGAACACTGTCAATTGAATTTGGATGAATAAGCACAATGCAAATGTGCTTTTGAACACAAGTTTTCCTGCTTTCAATTCAAAAGTTTGTAACATTGAAACAGGCAGTTCATTTGAAGGGGGATGGCACTTGAAATGAGTTTTCCGAAAATGTGTCACAAATGGATTTCAATGAATCCCTGTGAAATTGATATTCTCTGCAGTCCCACCATGCTCCCTGAAAATGGTGCTCCCAGGCACAAGTAACCACTTACTACCTCTGTTCTTACATTGGGTTTGAAACATGCTTTGTGCTGTTTGAAGATAGCACAGTATTTCCAAACAGGAGAAGTTTAAGAAAGAAGTTTCAACCTGTGTGCCCTCACTCTGATCTGGATGAGAACACTGCTCTGGTTTGAATTTGGATGAGGTAGCACTATGGGAGAGCACTTTCAAGCATCAGAACCAATGGTTAATTTCATAGCATTTTTTCCATTGCCACTGGTATATGCTGTTAAATTGTGTTTTTAAAAAATGTTTAACCCATGGATTTCAATGAGACTTTGAGAAATTGTTCCTTTACAAAGGTGCACTCTGCTCTGAGAAATTGATCCTATTAGAAGCAAGAGCTCTCTTGTGAGCCCGGTGTGTATTGTGGGCTTGAAGTGATTTTTGAATATATTGGCCAAAAACACTTAATAAGTGCTTAACAGGAGAGTTTCAGCAAGCAGTTCCAACCTGTATGCTCCCACTCTGTTGTCAGTGAGAACAATGTGGTTTGAATTTGGATGAATAACACAAAGGAAAAGTGTGCAAAAACACAATGTATAACAATTTCAAGTTGTTTGTAACATTGAAGGAAGCACTTAATTTGAAGCAGCAACTGCATATGAAGTGACAGTTCAGAAAAGTTTCACAAGTGGATTTTAATACACTGGGCAATTGATGTTCTCTGTAGTGCCATCATGGTCGCAGAAGACAATGCTCCTGGGTACAAAGGATATCTTGTTACATTTGTTCCTACATTGCTCCTGAAATATCCCGGAATGCATTGCTTCACTACAGCTTAGAAGTGCCTAAGAGGAGAAGTTTCAGTAAGAAGCTTCATTCTGTGTGCACTCACTTTGTTTGCATTGAGAAAATAGTGGTATAAAAGTGAATGTGGTAGCTTAAAGCAAGAGCACTTTCAAACACCAGAAGAAATGGTTTTATTTCAAAGCATTTGTAGCATTGGTAAAACATACATGCTGTTTAAACTGAGTTTTCTGAAAGTGTTTCACCAATAGATTTCTTTGAGACTTGAGATACTGATCCTCTTCAAAGTTTTACTCTGCTCCAAGAAGTTGGTTGTAATAGAAGCAAAACCACTCTTATGAGTCCCACTTGAATATTTCACCTACACTATATTTTGAATGTGCTGGAACACCATAGGTGTGCTTAACAGTGTAGTTTCAGCAAGGAGCTGCAAACTGTATGCCCTCACTCTGGTTGGAATGGGAACACTGTGTTTGAATTTGGATAAATTTTACAAAACAAATGTGCTCTCAAGCAATGGAAGCAATAGTTTCATTTCAAAGCATTTTTGATATTGGCAACTGGCTATTCTGTTAAATTGTGTTTTCTGAAAAAGTTTCATCAGTGGATTTCAAGTAGACATTGAGAAATTGTTCCTGAAATGATTTTTGAATGTACTGGCCAAAAACACTTATTAAGTGCTTAACAGGAGCAGCTTCTGCAAGCATCTCCAATCTGTATGCTTCCACTCTGTCGTCAGTGAAAACAGTCTGATTTGAATTTGGATGAATTAGCACAAAACAAAAGTGCTAAAAAGCTTGAAGTATAACAATTTCAAATTGTTTGAATAATAATAATGTACATTTTTAAGTTGGAGCTACATGAATATAACACAAAACTGAATATATAAGAATGTATATGCAAATATGGCATCAATAATTTGACATTTAAGTCAAAATACCTGTAAACACTCACATTAGTATACATACTTTTATGTGAAATTAGGTTTACTTATAGCGTTAACATTACAGTGAGTGATAACTTTTGATAATGTGTTAAGTGGCACACATCTGTAATCCCAGCAGCTTGAGAGGCTGAGGAAGGATCATCAAGAAATCAAAGCCAGATTCAGCAACAATGATGCAATAAGCAACTCAGTGAGACTCTGTTTCTAAATAAAACTTAAAATAGCTCTGGGGATATGGATTGGTGGTTGAGTGCCCCTGAGTTTGATCCACAGTGTGAAAAAAGCAAACAAAAATAGTTAGTGTTAAATTTTTTGTTGTATAGGGAATAAATATGTATATAGAGTAAAATAAATATTCATAAAAATGTACAGGTGAAAATATGTATAAACCAATATATAAACATATGTTCTGAAACTTGAAGTGTATACTGAGAGTCATATATATATATATGTTTTTTCAACTGTAGTATGCCTGGTTATGGAGAAAAACTGAAAACATTACCCCTTCAAACTGGAAGAAGGAAGGGATGCTCCCTTTCACAACTTCCATTTAATGCTGTTCTTGAAACTCCAGCCAGAAAAACCATACAGAGAAAATAAAGGGATATGAAGAGAAAAAGAAGAACTCAAACTATCACCATTCACCAATGACATGATTCTATATTTAGAGCCCAAAAATTCCACCAGAAAAATTCCAGATATCATATATCAATTCAGTAAAGTAGCAGGATATGATATCAACTCTAATAAAATATCAAATCTAATGCATTTTTACTCATAAGTGATGAATCCTCTGATAGAGAAATCAGGAAAACTACCCAATTTACAATAGCTTCAAAAATCAAATATTTGGGAATCAATCTAACAAAAGAGGTGAAAGACCTCTACAATGAGAACTACAGAACACTAAAGAAAGAAGTTTAAAAAAATCTTAGGTGGAAAGATCTCCCATGTTTTTGGATAGGCAGAATTACCATTGTCAAAATGGCCATACTACCAAACGTGCTATACAAATTTAATGCCATCCAATTAAAATCCCAGTAATGTACCTCAGAGAAATAGAGAAAGCACCATTAAATTTATTTGGAAGAAAAAGAGACCCAGAATAGCTACAGCAATCCTTAACAGAAAGTGCAAATCAGGTGGTATCAAAATACCAAAGCTTCAACTACAGTACAGAGCAATAGTAACAAAAATGGCATTGGCAAAAAAAAAAAAAAGATAGGTAGACCAATGGTTCAGAATAGAGGACACAGAGACAAACCCACATAAATACAGATATTTCATACTAGTTCATACTAGATAAAAGTGCCAAAAACAACATACAGTGGAGAAAAAAATTCTCTTCAACAAATCCTGCTGGGAAAACTAGAAATCCATATGCAGCAAAATAAGACTAAACCCATCTCTCTCTTTCTCTCTCACCCTGCACAAAACTCAACTCAAAATGAATCAAAGACCTAGGAATTAGACCAGAAGCCCTACACCTACTAGAAGAAAAAGTAGGTCCAAATCTTCATCATGTCAGTTTAGGACCAGACTTCCTTAACATGACTCCCAAAGCACAAGAAATAAAAGCAGGAATGAATAATAGGGATAGATTCAAACAAATTTTTTTTCTCAGCAAAGGAAACAGTCAACAATGTCAAGAAAGCCTACAGAGTGGGAGAAAATGTTTGCCACACACACTTTAGACAGAGTACTAATATCCAGAATCTACAAAGAACTCAAAAAACTTTACATCACGAATACAAATAAACCAATCAATAAATGGACTAAGAAAATGAGCAGACCTTTCACAGAAGAGGATCTTCAAGCAATCAAGAGATTTATAAAAAAAAGTTCAACATCTCTAGTAATAAGAGAAATGCAAATCAAAACTATCCTATGATTCCACCTCACCCCAATTAGAATGACTATTATCAAGAATACAAGCAACAACAGGTGTTGGCAAGGATGTGGGGAAAAAGATACACTCATACATTGCTGGTGGGGTTGCAAATTGGTGCACACTTTGGAAAGCAGTATGGAGATTTCTTAGAAAACTTGGAATATAACCACCATTTGACCCAGCTATCCCACTCCTTGGTCTATACCCAAAGGACTTAAAATCAGCATACTACAGTCATGTAGCTACATCAATGTTTATAGAAGCTCAATTCACAATAGCTAGATTGTGGAACCAACCTAGATATTCTTCAATAAATGAATGGATAAAATACTATGGTATATATACACAACAGAATATCATTCAGGCATAAAGACAAATAAAATTATGGCATTTGCAGGTAAATGGATGGAGTTGAAGAATATCATGCTAAGTGAAAAAAGTCAATCCCCAAAAACCAAAGACTGAATGATTTCTCTGATAAGTGAATTGTGATACATAATGCAGTATAGAGGGGAGGCAAGAACAAAGGTAGGATGGATAGTATAGAGGAAAATGAAGGGTGAGAAAGAGGTGGGGGAAAGAAAAATCTAATAGAATGAAGCAAACATCATTAACCTATGTTCATGTATAATTATGCAAATGTGACTACTTCATGTACAACTAGAGAAACAAAAGTTTTACTCCGTTTGTGTAAAATGTGTAAATAAATGTGTGATAAGTAAAGTAAATGTGTGATAAGAGATTTAAATGTAAATAAAGAGTAATATTATTGTAGATAAAATCCTGTGAAAATATGAATGAAAACATAAAAATATGTTCTGAAATAGGAAAGAGTATAATTAGTTTTAGTTATAGAGATAAAAAGATTAATATTAATTGTTGAGTTGGGGTAGGATTAGAGTTAGGGAATGATTATGTATATAAAAACATGAACAATCATAAGAGTCATACACACTTTTCAGTTGAGGCTACATGGATATAATTGAAGGCATAATATCATATATGCAAGAAATATACACATGAACTGAAATAATGTGGGTTTTTTTCATGGTGCTGGAGATTGAGTGCTGGGCCTCATGCTTGCAGGACAAGCACTCTATCAACTGAAATATCTCCCCAGCCCACCAGTATTATGTTTATGTTTTTTATTGTTTTCTGCATATGGTTAGGGATTGACTATATATATATGATGAAACATGAATATTCATAAACATTTCCATTTGAAAATAAGTATACAAATGTACATATGTTTTGAAAAAAATAATCATTTAATGTGAGAAATAAATAGATATGTTTTTAGCCTTGGGAATGCATGTATAAATATATATGTGAATATATAATTATATGTATGCAAATATATCTTTGTTAATTGAAGGTATAAGTCAAAACACACATAACTATTCTTATTTCAATATATGCACTTATGTAAGTTGAAGATTAGGTGTAGCAGCAAATTTCAAGTTAGAATTAGATTTGGAGTTCTATTAGGGTTAGGATTAGGGAGTGAATATGTATGTCAGGAAACATGACTTTTAATCAGAAAATATGACCACTGAAAATGTGTTTCCAGTGGAAGATGATTAATACAAGTCAAATCAGAATACTGCCAGTTTGATAGAACTGTGGCAGATATCAATATGTGCTATCAATATAAATTATATAATTATTTAGGTAAAGACTGAAGAGGAAATAAGTTAACTCATTACTGTAATTAATAGTAGAAAACATGTTCATTAATTATTGTATATACAACTTAGAAGTTTGTAGGTTCTTTAGGAGAGCTTTGATAACAAAATATCCTTACTTTTCTGAGAAGCTTCAAGTCAAAAAAAATTCTTGTTCTGGTATAATATGAAGAAATCTTAAGTTATTAGTAGTTATTTTAATTTTAGTTATATTATAAAGTATAAAATTTATCTCTGCCTTTAAAACTTTTCATGCTTTTTTTCATTACTTTCTATTCTTTTTATAGTTACCTGATTAGGTAGAAAATCTGTCTAGTGCACTAAAGTATATAAAAGCATTACTTCTAGTATATTTGGTCTCTGTCATACATAAGGTTTTGTGCTGGCACCAATTTTCTGACATCAGGAGACATAGCATTTTTGGAGTTATTTTGTAATTTACGGTGTTCTGTGAAGAATGAGTACTGAAGTGACTATGTTTTATTGAATGTTTGAGAAGCATGTGATGACACTGAGGTTCCAATGTGTCTGACAGTGTAATTGGTGTAACATCTGGTAAAATTGCCTTTCTCCCCTTTGTAATGGAAGGCAGTGTTCTAATTGGTGCACAGCAAATTTAAGTAAAGGTTGTGTTTCATAGGGTTATGAAACACATGGGCACTATTTCCACTTGATGTTTTTTTTTATTTTAATTGAAAATCATAAATTTACATAGGGCAATATTGTTTGATTCATTCTGTTATTTTTCCCTCCCCCACCCCTCTCACCCCTCTTTTCCCTTTGTCTAGTATGAGAAAATTGTATTTACTTGGGTTTGTGTCCATGTCCTCTATTCTGTACCATTGATCTACCTGTCTACTTTGGTACCAATGCCATGCCATTTTTGTTACTATTGCTTTGTAATAGAGTTGAAGATTTGGTATTGCAATACCCCCTGCTTCGCTCTTTTCACTGAGGATTGCTTTAGCTATTCTGGGTTTCTTATTCTTCCAGATGAATTTCATAATAGCTTCTCTATTTCTGTAAGGTACATCATTGGGATTTTAATTGGAATTGCATTCAATCTGTATAGCACTTTTGGTAGTATGGCCATTTTTTTTTATTGTAAACAAATGGGATACATGTTGTGTCTCTGTTTGTACATGGCGTAAAGGCATACCATTTGTGTAATCATAAATTTACATAGAGTAATGTTGTTTGATTCATTCTGTTATTTTTTCCCTTCCCCCCACCCCTCCCACCCCTCTTTACCCTCTATACAGTACTTCCTTCCTCCATACTTGCCCCCCTCCCTAACCCTAAATTTAACCCTAACACTAACCCTTCCCTCCCCCCCATTATGTGTCATCCTCCACTTATTAGCGATATCATTCGTCCTTTGGCTTTTTGAGATTGGCTTATCTCACTTAGCATGATATTCTCCAATTTCTGCCTATCCAAGAACATGGGAGATCTTTCCATCTCCTAAGGTTTTTTTTAATTTCTTTCTTTAGTGTTCTGTAGTTCTCATTGTAGAGGTCTTTCACCTCTTTTTTGAGATTGATTCCCAAGTATTTTATTTTTTTGATGCTATTGTGAATGGGGTAGTTTTCCTAATTTCTCTTTCTGAAGATTCATCACGTATGTATAAGAATGCGTTGGATTTATGAGCATTGATCTTGTAACCTGCTACTTTAATGAATTCACTTATGGGTTCTAAGAGTTTTCTGGTTGAATTTCCAGGTCCCTCTAAACATATATCATGGCATCAGTGAACAGGGAGAGTTTGAGTTCCTCTTTTCCAATTCGTATCCCTTTAATTTCTTTGGTTTGTCTAATTTCTCTGGCTAGAATCTCAACAACGATATTGAATGGAAGTGGTGAAAGAGGGCATCCCTGTTTTGTTCCAGTTTTTAGGGGCAATGCTTTCAGTTTTTCACCATTTAGAATGATATTGGCCATGGGCTTAGCGTAGATGGCCTTTACAATGTTAAGGAATGTTCCCACTACCCCTATTTTCTCTAGTGTTTTGAGCATGAAGGGATGCTGTATTTTATCGAATGCTTTTTCTGCATCTATTGAAATAATCATGTGATTCTTAACTTTAGTCTGTTGATATGGTGAATGACATTTTTTGATTTCCAGATGTTGAACCAACCTTACATCCCTGGGATAAAACCCACTTGATCATGGTGCACTATCTTCTTAATATATTTTTGTATGCGATTTGCTAAAATTTTGTTGAGAATTTTTGCATCGATGTTTATTGAGGATATTGGTCTGAAATTTTCTTTCCTTGATGTGTCTCTGTCTGGTTTAGGTATCAGGGTGATATTGGCTTCATAGAATGAGTTTGGGAAGGTTCCGTCCTCTTCTATTTCATAGAATACTTTGAGGAGTATTTTAATGAGCTCTTCTTCAAAGGTTTTGTAGAATTCTGCCGAGAACCCATCTGGCCCCAGACTTTTCTTTGTTGGTAGGCTTTTGGTTACCTCTTCCATTTCATTGCTTGAAATTGATATATTTAAGTTGTGTATGTCCTCCTCGTTCAGTTTACGTAATTCATATGTCTCTAGACAATTGTTCATATCTTTGATGTTTTCTGTTTTGTTGGAGTGTAGATTTTCAAAATAGCTTGTAATTATGTTTTGTATTTCACTCGTCTCTGTTGTGATATTTCCTTGTTCAATCTGAATTTTAGTAATTTGAGTTTCCTCCCTCTTTCTCTTTGTTAGTGTGTCTAAGGGTTTATCCATTTTGTTTATTTTTTCAAACAACCAACTATTTATTTTGTTAATTTTTCCGATTGTTTCTTTTGTTTCAATTTCATTGATTTTGGCTCTGATTTTAACTAATTCCTGTCTTCTACTACTTTTGGCATTGGTCTGCTCTTCTTTTTGTAAGGCTTTGAGGTGTAGTGTTAGGACGTTTATTTGTTGATTTCTACTTCTTTTGTTGAATGCGCCCCATGAAATAAATCTTCCTAAGTACTGCTTTTACAGTGTCCCAGAGATTTTGATATGATGTGTCTCTGTTCGCATTTACTTCTAAGAATTTTTTTTATTTCCCTCCCGATGTCTTCTGTTATCCATTCATCATATAATAGTGCATTATTTAATCTCCATGCATTGGAGAAGTTTCTGTTTTTTATTCTGTAATTTATTTCTAATTTCAATCCATTATGATCTGATAGAGTACAAGGTAGTATCTCTATCTTCTTGTATTTGCTAACAGTAGCTTTGTGGCATAAAATACGGTCCATTTTACAGTATCTGTCTATGAGATGAGTCTCTTCTAGGCAGCATATTGTCGGATTTTTCTTTTTAATCCATTCTGCCAGTCTATGTCTTTTGATTGATGAGTTCAGGCCATTAACATTCAGGGTTATTATTGTGATATGATTTGTATTCCCAGTAATTTGACTCATTTTTGTTTTTGACATGATTTGGTTTCCCCTTTATTTGGCTATTCCTTTAGGCTAGCTCCTCCCGTTGCTGATTTGCATCGTTGTTTTTCATCTCTTCCTCATAGAAAATTTTGCTGAGAATGTTCTGCAATGCTGGCTTTCTTTTTGTAAATTCCTTTAGCTTTTGTTTATCATGGAAGAATCTTATTTCATCGTCAAATCTGAAAGTAAGTTTTGCTGGGTATAAGATTTTGGTTTGCATCCATTTTCTTTCAGGGCTTGGTAAATGTTGTTCCAGGCCCTTCTAGCTTTTAGGGTCTGGATTAAAAAATCTGCTGATATTCTTATTGGTTTCCCCCTGAATGTAATTTGATTCTTTTCTCTCATGGCCTTTAAAATTCTGTTTATTTTGTATGTTAGGTATTTTCATAATAATGTGCCTTGGTGTGGGTCTGTGGTAATTTTGTATATTTGGAGTCCTATAAGCCTCTTGTACTTGGTTTTCCATTTCATTCTTCAGATTTGGGAAATTTTCTGATATTATTTCATTGAATAGATTGTTCATTCTTTTGGTTTGTTTCTCTAAGCCTTCCTCAATCCCAATAATTCTTAAATTTGGCCTTTTCATGATATCCCATAATTCTTGTAGTTTCTGTTCATAATTTCTTACCATCTTTTCTGTTTGATCAACTTTGTTTTCAAGATTAAATATTTTGTCTTCAATATCTGAGGTTCTGTCTTCCAGGTGTTATATCCTATTGGTTATGTTTTCTATGGAGTTTTTAACTTGGTTTATTGTTTCCTTCATTTCAAGGACTTCGGTTTGTTTTTACTTCAATATCTCTAACTCTTTATTGAAATGATCTCTTGCTTTCCGTATTTGCTCCTTTAACAGTTGATTGGTGAAATCATTTAATGCCTGCATTTGCTGTTTCATCTCCTTGTTTGTTTCCCTGATTGTTTTAATTATGTACATTCTGAACTTCCTTTCTGACATTTCTTCTGCTGTGCTGTCATCGGGTTTTATTGATATAGTATCTAGGTTTTTGGGACATTTTCTTCTCTTGTTTTCTCATATTGGTCAGATGTCAGTGGAACTTTGAGATATTGCAGAATTCTTCTATTGGTTTATAGTGTCCCTGTAGATTCCCAGTGTCTCACCTTCCTGCCTTCAGTAGCCTGAAGTCTTGGAGTAACTTGATAATGCAGTGCTTCAAAGAAAAGCTGCCCCTAGCCCACTACTGGGTCCAGGACTTGGAGGTCGCTCTGTGTGGAAAGGCTCTCACTGGGGGCCTGCTCCGAGAAGCTAGCCTGGAAAGGTGCTTCCCGCCGGAGGGGGCCAGGCTGTGGGCTGCTTGTGTAAGTCCCTGGCTGCCTTGTCCTGGTCCCTGAAGCAACCTGTGGGCAGGAACTGGCTGCCCTGCTTCAGGGATTTGAAGCTTGGTTCTGTGCAGAAAGGCTGTCACTGGGGGGCCTGTACCACATGCTGGAAAATCTGGCCCTGTGGGAGAAGCCCACCACCGAAGTGCACAGATCTGCCTGGGGAAGACTCTACCTGCCCTGCCCTACTCTAATAAGCCACCCAAATCTGGGCCTGCCACCCAGGCAGCGCTTCACCAGGTGAGGGAGACTCACCCAGTGGTCTCTTTTAGTCCAAGTCTCTCAATACCTCCCCTTCTTGAATCCTGGGTTCTGGAGCAACTGGATATGCAGTCACCCTCTAGTCCACCATCTTGGATCCCCCATGGAAAAAGCCTGTGGTGGTGTGGGGACCAGGGGGCAGGTCCACCTGGAGAGGTCTCTGGCTGCCTTGCCCTGGTCCCAGAGGCTGCTTGTGGGCCAGAGGTCACCACTGGCTTGGGGACTTGTGGCTGACTCTTTGTAGAGAGGCTCTCACTGGGCAGTCTGCTCCAAGAAGCTAGCCTGGAAAGGCACTTCCCGCCGGAGGCGGCCGGGCTGCGGGCTGCTTGGGGAAATCCCTGGCAGCTGTGTCCGGGTCCTTGAAGCAACCTGCAGGCAGGAACTTGCCGCCCTGGTTCAGGGACTTGAAGCTGTTCTGTGCAGAAAGAAAGGCTCTCACTGGAGGGCCTGCTCCGAGATGCTGGAAAATCTGGCCCTGTGGGAGGAGCCCACCACCCAAGTGCGCAAAGCTGCCTGGGGAAGACTCTAGCTGCTCTGCCCTACTCTAATAAGCCACCGAATCCTGGCCTGCCACCCGGGCAGTGCTTCACCGGTTGGGGAAGACTCACCCCTGTCTCTGTTTTATTCTGAGTCTCTCGATGCCTCCCCTTCTTGAATCCTGGGTTCTGGAGCAACTGGAGATACAATCACCCTCTAGTCCGCCATTTTGGATCACCCCACTTGATGTTTAATAATAGATTATGTTGGCTTTTGACATGTACTTCAACATTTTCTTGGCCCACAGATATGAGTGGTTCCCAAGTTGTATACAAGAACAGAGTTCATTGATTCTTCCTTCAGATGGCTGAGATGAGACAAATGGACAGAAGTTGTAGGGAGGAGAATTCTAGAATAATTAGTGTCAAGAAAGATTTTTAATCAGAATGTTTCAATAGTCTGAAACAGTCTAACTAGCTCTTTGACATGGGGTGAGTTTAGTAGTGCTATGTGACTACCTTTCCTACCTGCCTCAGTGCTTGGACTAATTGAATTGAAGGTCTGATTTTTGGATAAGCTGAATTTGTGGTTTGATTTTTTGATCAGTGTTTCAAGGCAGATGGCGGTTTGGTGTAAAGAAGAAAATGCAGCTACTTCAAATAAAAGTGAATGTTTCAGGGCTGGGGTGGTGGCTCAGTGGTAAAAGAGCTTGCCTAACTGTGTTCAATTCTCAGCACCACATAAATAAAGGTGTTATGCCCATCTACACCTTTTTTTTTTTTTTTTTTTTTTTTTGGCAGTGCTGGGGATTGAACCCAGGGCCTTGTGCTTGAGAGTCAAGCACTCTACCAGCTGAGCTATCTTCCCAGTCCCCCAACAACATCTAAAACAATACATGAAAAAATTGAAAAGCTTTGAAAAGAAGTGAGTGCTTCTTCTTTCAAAGGTCTTTATATTGTGATAGGCAGTAACAGTATTTGATACTGATAATCATTATGATTCCACTTCTTTCCCCATGAAGTACACCTATTGAAGTTTTTGATCTTGTGAAGAGAGGTATTTCCCCCCCTTGATTTATTAACACAATAACTTAAAAAATGGTCTTTTGTGAACAACTGGAAAGAAAAATCTTATAGTACATGAGGATAGGACAAGGCCCTTCTGCCAGAGGCTGTTGCATGTGGCTAAGTTTTGCCTTTCTCTCTGACCTTCAGCTTGTCCCTTCTGCCCTCATATGGGGTCCCTGTAAATGCTAGTGGACACCACTCACCAGACTTCTGTGTACAATAAGCCCCTGTAGAGGTGGTCACTGCCCACATGGCTATATCCTTCCACATGTCACACTCTTCACTAACCCAAGGCCTCAGATTTGTTACCACCAATGCTAGCATGGTGGATTCCCAATAAATAGTGGTCTTAGCTGTCATGGTTACAGCAGAAAGCAGTGTTGTCATGCTTTTGCACACACTGTGCATCTCCGCACTGTATGCTGCCAACACATAACCTCCACAAGGCAGGTCCCATTATCACCTATTTCCTCTTATTGACAAAAACATGGCAAGAAAAGGAAATTAGCTTGTACAACTCCCAAGTGGTGGGGCTGAGGATAGAGCTTAGGAACCCCTCAACTCACAGCCCAAGCACTATGGCTAGTATCATTCAAAACATAAGGTCCCCAAAGATGAAAATGACTGGAGGTGACAGAGTGGAATGCAGATGATGGGGAAGAATGCAGATGGAGAGTCTGAGACCAGAACTGACAGACCCATGAGAAAAATCATTGAGGACCCCATAGCAGCACTGGACAGGCAAAGACAACTTAGAAGAGTGCAGTCTCAAGAGAGCTGCATGCTCAGAGGATGACAGGTTTACTGGATGGGCAGAAATGGAGCCAAAGGAGAAAGGTTCCAGGAAGAAAGGTGATCTGGCCTGCCATATCATGTTTATCCAGAACACCAAATTTTCTGCCCTTTATGGCTTCTATGACTGTAACCTCACATGAAGGCTGAACTCCACTCTCCTCATTCCCCCTTAAATCAACAAAACTGAATGCACAAGGAGGTATGCAGCTGATATCTGATGAATGTATGAATTAGTTTCAAGCACCTCATATTCACCATGGAAGACTTTTGTGGCCACCTTAATCTGATGTTGCTAAATGCATAATGGAAACCCACAGTATTTAAGTCATATGTCTTATTATTTGGGTGTGGTGAAATGTTGGTTTGCTTCTCTCTTTCAGACTCAGTTGCAAGTGCACACACACACACACACACACACACACAACTTACTATTGAATATTCAATATATATTTGGGTTTCCATGAAGTAACTCCTTCAAGTTCTGTTCTATCTTGAATGTTGTGATTTTTTTTTTCTTTTATCAAGTTGTCAGAGTCAGCAACCTCATTCTTTGTAAAGAGAGTAAATATAATTTACAGTACTCTGTTGCCAATACATACCTGAGAAAATAAAGCATAATATCTTTGAAGACACTCCCAGCTCCATTGTTGGCCATCAAGCACCAAACCTCCATTGAACTACAGGCCAGACAAGAAAAGTCCTTGATTTCTCAGTGGCCAAGTCTGCATGAACATAAAATTCCTCAATCCACAAAGATTTCCTAAAAGACATGTGGTCAGGGCAAGGGTAGGGGGAAAAGTTTCCCAGTGGTACTCTTGGCTCAGGCTTTGCTACCAGAAAGGAGATTCTTCCAGAATCATTTCAGAAGATTACATGCATGTATATGTATGTATGTATACACATCCCAAAACTACATATATACTGTAAATTATACACACACAGTTTGTATTTATATAATTTATTTAAAAATAAATTTAAAAAAACAGGTGTAATCTCAGTAGCTCAGCATAGAAGGCTGAGGCAGGAAGATTACAATTTATTTTCTTTTTATTAATTGCAATTTCAAAATCAGACTTATCCCAAGAACTTTGTATCCATGACAAATGGTTGTTTATACACACCCTAGAACAAACTTGTGCCAATAAATTTTAGTTGTCAATACTGTGAATTCTATTACTATTAGGAAGCTTCTGTTGCACCTCTCTATGTTCAAAAAGTTGAGACAGATCCCCAGGAAGAGTTCAGAACATGATCAGTAGTTTTAGAAGAATGGTAAGGATGATAACACCCAGTATTTTTCCTTTAAAATATTAATGAGAAACAAAGTGAGTGATAGAAACTTAGTAAGGCCCTCAGCAAATTAGAAAGACAGGCAAGTCTCAAAAAATAAAACATGTTGCTGGTGTGGCTCAGTGGTTAAGCACCCCTAAGGTCAATCCCTGGCATCAAAAAATAAATAAGAAGGGGAGAAGGATGAACAAAGATACTGCTCAACAAGCTACAATGTGTAGCATTTATCTGGATGTTAATTCAAGCAACCAGTTAAACAGAAAAGTACAACAGTAGGTGAAATGCTCCTTTTGCTCCCTTTCTGTCCATTTAGTTAACCTGCCGTCCCCAGTGAGCATTACTGATAAAAGCATTCTCATCCTTTAAAACTACATGTTGAGAGGTTTTCAAGATGGCGGCCTAGAGGGTGGCTGCATTTCATGTTGCTCCAGGACTCAGGATTCAAAAGAGGAGATATTGAGATGCTTGGTACCAACTCAAAGCAGCCAGGTGACTCTCACCCCCTGGGGGGGCATCCTGGATGGGACGGGGGTCCCGGAACGCAGGAAACTTTGTGAAGTAGAACTGCCGGCGAGACGCCCCTCCCCCCACTGGAGCAGTGAACTCGGATAGCTGGGAGCGCCGTAAAGGAGGCCGCTCGGCACAGCGCTGTGACTTGGAGCAGCCACTGGGGCTCCGGCGGCTGCCCAGGGGAAGAGTGGCGAGGAGAACTGTGTGGACTCAGGACACCGGGGCCTGCCCTGAGGAGGAGGAGAGGAGCATGGCCACTTGGATTCGGAGAGACTGCACCAGAGCTACAGGCAGTTGCCAGAGGAGAAGCTGCGCGGCGAGCTGTTTGGAATCAAAACGACGCTTCTGAACACCGGGGCCTGCCCTGAGGACGAGGAGGAAGAGGAGCGGCCGCTTGGATTCGGGTGACTACACCAGAGCTACAGGCGGTTGCCAGAGAAGGGGCTGCGTGGCGAGCTGTTTGGACTCTGACCACTTCTGAACCCCGGGGCCTGCCCGGAGGAGTAGGAGAAGGAGGAGAAGGAGCGCGGCGGGTCCTTTGGACTCGCAGTGACTGCATTAGCACTCCAGGCGGCTGCTCAGAGGAGAAGGCGAGTGGTGAGTTGTTTGGTCTTAAAGTGACAGCTCCTGAACACAGGGGGGCTGCCTGGAGGAGAAGCATGGTGGGACGCTTGGTCTTGAGTGGCCGCACCTGAGCTCCGGGCGGTGCCCTGAGGACCCGTGCAGCGGGTCACGTGGATTCAGAGCCACTCAGAGGGACTGCTCCTGAACACCTGGGGGGTTATCTGGAGAAGGAGGAGGAACGGGGAGGGTCACTTCGACTCAGAGTGATTGATTGCCCCGGGCTACGGGTGGTTGGTGGGAGGAGGAGGCACGAAGTGAGTTTCTTGGACTCCTAGTGACTGCACCGGCATACTGGGCGGCTGTCTGGAGGAAGAGGCCTGTGGCGGGTCTCTGGGACTCAGAGCGATTGTTCAGGGCCACAGGTGGCTGTTCAGAGGAGGGGCCACGCAGCCAGGCGATTAGGTGCAGAGCAGGGTCCCAGGATCTAGGAGGCTTCTGGGTGGAAGAGCCGCACAGAGATAGGCTTAGGGCGGAGCGAAGGTTCCAGGCCTGTGGGCAAATTCTCTGAGGAGGGGCAGCCTAAGGAGATTCATCTGCGAAGGGTGAGGCTCCCAGGCCCAGGAGGTAGGGCCGGGCCCCTGGAAACTTTGCAGAGGAAGGCAGCCCAGCCCAGGCAGTAGCTGTAAATTGAGGGGAACCTCTAGGAGGAAACTGACCAGCGAGACCTCCCCACTGGGTGAGTCGTCCCTGCCTGGTGAGGTTTCCCCACAAGGACAGTAAAACCAGAGACTCAGGCCCAAACAGGCCTTGCCTCAGCCCACAGCCTAGGTCCCCTTTGGATGACCATTGGTCAACAAGTGGAGGCACCTCTGCCCACTAGCAGGGAATATACCCCACCTGAAGGCCACCACTCCTAGAGAGGCAGCTTCCTTGTGGAGCACTGCCTTATCAACTTCCTCCAAGACTTCAGCCTACTGAAGGCTAAGGGGGGATATATATAGAAATCTTCAGGGACATTGTAAATCAACAGAGGAAATCTGCAATATCTCAGCGGTCCACT
Organism: Sciurus vulgaris; assembly: GCF_902686455.1. Lineage (NCBI taxonomy): Eukaryota > Metazoa > Chordata > Mammalia > Rodentia > Sciuridae > Sciurus > Sciurus vulgaris. The sequence goes on along the minus strand of NC_136474.1, from coordinate 5,011,778 downwards.
GATATCTGAACAATATGAGAAAACAAGGAAAGAAAATGCTGCAAACAAATCTAGATGTTACATCAATAAAACCCAATGACAGCATGGCAGAAGAAATGACAGAAAAGGAGTTCAAAATGTACATAATTAAAATGATCAGAGAAGCAAACGATGAGATGAAAGAGCAAATGCAAGCATTGAATGATCGCACCAATCGACAGTTAAAAGAGCAAATACAGGAAGCAAAAGATCATTTCAATAAGAGTTAGAGATATTGAAAAAAAACCAAACAGAAATCCTTGACATGAAGGAAACAATAAACCAAATTAAGAACTCCATAGAAAGCATATCCAATAGGATAGAACACCTGGAAAACAGAACCTCAGACATTGAAGACAAAATATTTAACCTTGAAAACAAAGTTGAACAAACAGAGAAGATGGTAAGAAATCATGAACAGATTCTACAAGAACTATGAGATATAATGAAAAGGCCAAATTTAAGAATTATTGGGATTGAGGAAGGTCTAGAGAAACAAGCCAAAGGAATGAACAACCTATTCAATGAAATAATATCAGAAAATTTCCCAAATCTGAAGAATGAAATGGAAAATCAAGTTCAAGAGGCTTACAGGACTCCAAATACACAAAATTACAACAGACCCACACCAAGGCATATTATAATGAAAATACCTAACATACAAAATAAAGACAGAATTTTAAAGGCTGTGAGAGAAAAGAACCAAATTACATTCAGGGGGAAACCAATACGCATATCAGCAGATTTTTCAATCCAGACCCTAAAAGCTAGAAGGGCCTGGAACAACATTTTTCAAGCCCTGAAAGAAAATGGATGCCAACCAAGAATCTTATACCCAGCAAAACTTACCTTCAAATTTGACGATGAAATAAAATCCTTCCATGATAAACAAAAGCTAAAAGAATTTACAAAAAGAAAGCCAGCATTACAGAATATTCTCAACAAAATATTCCATGAGGAAGAGATGAAAAACAAAGAAGCAAATCAGCAAAGGGAGGAATTATCCTAAAGGAATTGTCAAATAAAGGAGGAAACAAGTTGTGTCAAACAAATAAATAAACAAAATTTTAAAAATGAACCAAATGACCGGGAAACCAAATCATTTCTCTATAATAACCCTGAATGTTAATGGCCTGAATTCATCAATCAAAAGACATAGACTGGCAGACTGGATTAAAAAGAAAGATCCCACAATATGTTGCCTGCAAGAGACTCACCTCATAGAAAAAGATACCCATAGATTAAAGGTGAAAGGATGGGGAAAAACATACCATGCACATGGACTCAGCAAAAAAGCTGGAGTATCCATCCTCATTTCCGATAATGTGGACTTCAAGCCAAAGTTAGTCAGAAGGGATAAAGAAGGTCATTTCATACTGCTTAAAGGAAGCATAAATCAGCAAGATATAACAATCATAAACATCTATGCCCCAAACAGTGGCTCATCTATGTATGTCAAACAAATCCTTCTCAATTTCAGAAACCAAATAGACCACAACACAATAATACTAGGTGATTTTAACACGCCGCTCTCACCACTGGACAGATCTTCCAGACAAAAATTGAACAAAGAAACCATAGATCTCAACAACACAATCAATAATTTAGACTTAACGGACATTTATAGAATATACCATCCAACCAAGAGTGAATACACTTTCTTCTCAGCAGCACATGGATCCTTCTCTAAAATAGACCATATATTATGCCACAAAGCTAATGTTAGCAAATACAAGAAGATAGAGACACTACCATGTATTTGAGCACATGATAATGGATTGAAGTTAGAAATAAATGAAAGAGTAAAACACAGAAACTATTCCAACATCTGGAGATTAAACAATATGCTATTATATGATGAATGGATAACAGAAGATATTAGGAAGGAAATTAAAAAATTCTTAGAGGTGAATGAGAACAAAGAAACATCATGTCAAAATCTGTGGGACACTATGAAAGCAGTACTTAGAGGGAAATTTATTTCATGGAGCGCATTTAATAAAAGAAGTAAAACTGAACAAATAAACAACCTAACACTACAGCTCAAAGCCCTAGAAAAAGAAGAACAGAACAGCACCAAAAGTAGTAGAAGACAGGAAATAGTTAAACTCAGAGCTGAAATCAATGAAATTGAAACAAAAGAAACAATACAAAAAATTGACAAAATAAATAGTTGGTTCTTCGAAAAAATAAACAAAATTGATAAACCTTTAGCCACACTAACAAAGAGAAGACGAGAGAAAACCCAAATCACTAAAATTCGGAATGAACAAGGAAATATCACAACAGACAGGATGGAAATACAAAACATAATTAGAAGCTATTTTGAAAATCTATACTCCAACAAAATAGAAAATTTCGAAGACATCAACAGGTTTCTAGAGACATATGAATTGCCTAAACTGAATGAGGAGGACATAAACAATTTAAATAGACCAATTTCAAGTACTGAAATAGAAGAAGTCATCAAAAGCTTACCAACAAAGAAAAGTCCGGGACCAGATGGGTTCTCAGCCGAGTTCTACAAAACCTTTAAAGAAGAGCTCATTCCAATACTTCTCAAAGTATTCCATAAAATAGAAGAGGAGGGAACCCTCCCAAACTCATTCTATGAAGCCAATATCACACTGATACCTAAACCAGACAGAGACTCATCAAGGAAAGATAATTTCAGACCAATATCCTTAATGAACATCGACGCAAAAATTCTCAACAAAATTTTAGCAAATCGCATACAAAAACATATTAAAAAGATAGTGCACCATGATCAAGTGGGTTTCATCCCAGGGATGCAAGGTTGTTTCAACATCAGGAAATCAATAAACGTAATTCACCATATTAATAGACTTAAAGTCAAGAATCACATGATTATTTCAATAGATGCAGAAAAAGCATTTGATAAAATACAGAACCCCTTCATGCTCAAAACACTAGAAAAAATAGGGATAGTGGGAACATTCCTTAACATTGTAAAGGCCATCTATGCTAAGCCCATGGCTAATATCATTCTAAATGGTGAAAAACTGAAAGCATTCCCCCTAAAAACTGGAACAAGGCAGGGATGCCCTCTTTCACCACTTCTATTCAACATCGTTCTTGAGACTCTGGCCAGAGCAATTAGACAAACCAATGAAATTAAAGGGATACGAATTGGAAAAGAAGAACTCAAACTATCCCTGTTCGCTGATGACATGATTATATATTTAGAGGAACCAGGAAATTCCACCAGAAAACTCTTAGAACTCATAAGTGATTTCAGTAAAGTAGCAGGTTACAAGATCAATGCCCATAAATCCAACGCATTTTTATACATAAGTGATGAATCTTCAGAAAGAGAAATTAGGAAAACTACCCCATTCACAATAGCCTCGAAAAAAATAAAATACTTGGGAATCAATCTCACAAAAGTGGTGAAAGACCTCTACAATGAGAACTATACAATACTAAAGAAAGAAATTAAAGAACACCTTAGAAGATAGAAAGATCTTCCATGTTCTTGGATAGGACAATATTTTGTCAAAATGGCCATACTACCTAAAGTGCTATACAAATTCAATGCAATTCCAATTAAAATCCCAATGACGTACCTTACAGAAATAGAGCAAGCAATTATGAAATTCATCTGGAAGAATAAGAAACCCAGAATAGCTAAAGCAATCCTTAGCAGGAAGAGTGAAACAGGAGGTATTGCAATACCAGATCTTCAACTCTACTACAAAGCAATAGTAACAAAAACGGCATGGTATTGGTACCAAAATAGAAAGGTAGATCAATGGTACAGAATAGAGGACACGGACACAAACCCAAATAAATACAATTTTCTCATACTAGACAAAAGGGCCAAAAATATGCAATGGAGAAAAGATAGCCTCTTCAACAAATGGTGCTGGGAGAATTGGAAATCCATATGCAACAGAATGAAACTAAACCCATATCTCTCACCATGCACGAAACTAAACTCAAAATGGATTAAGGACCTCGGAATCAGACCAGAGACCCTGCAGATTATAGAAGAAAAAGTAGGTCCAAATCTTCACCTTGTTGGTCTAGGACCAGACTTCCTTAACAGGACTCCCATAGTACAAGAAATAAAAGCTAGAATCAACCACTGGGATAGATTCAAACTAAAAAGCTTTCTCTCAGCAAAGGAAACTATCAGCAATGCGAAGAAAGAGCCTACAGAGTGGGAGAATATCTTTGCCAATCATACTTCAGATAGAGCACTAATCTCCAGAATCTATAAAGAACTCAAAAAACTCTACTCCAAGAATTCAAATAGTCCAGTCAACAAATGGGCTAAGGAAATGAATAGACACTTCACAGAAGAAGATCTACAAGCAATCAACAAACATATGGAAAAATGCTCAACATCTCTAGTAATAAGAGAAATGTAAATCAAAACCACCCTAAGATTCCATCTCACCCCAATTAGAATGGCAATTATCAAGAATACAAGCAACAACAGGTGTTGGCGAGGATGTGGGGAGAAAGGTACACTCATACACTGCTGGTGGGGCTGCAAATTAGTGCAGCCACTATGGAAAGCAGTGTGGAGATTCCTTAGAAAACTTGGAATGGAACCACCATTTGACCCAGCTATCCCACTCCTTGGCCTATACCCAAAGGACTTAAAATCAGCATACTACAGAGATACAGCCACATCAATGTTCATAGCTACTCAATTCACAATAGCCAGACTGTGGAACCAACCTAGATGCCCTTCAATTGATGAGTGGATAAAGAAACTGTGGTATATATATACAATGGAATATTACTCAGCCATAAAGAATGATAAAATTATGACATTTGCAGGCAAATGGATGAAATTGGAGAATATCATGCTAAGTGAGATAGGCCGATCTCAAAAAGCCAAAGGACGAATGATATCGCTGATAACTGGAGGATGACACATAATGGGGGGGAGGGAAGGGTTAGAGTTAGGGTTAGGGAGGGGGGCAAGTATGGAGGAAGGAACTACTGTATAGAGGGTAAAGAGGGGTGGGAGGGGTGGGGGGAAGGGAAAAAATAACAGAATGAATCAAACAACATTGCTCTATGTAAATTTATGATTACACAAATGGTATGCCTTTACGCCATGTACAAACAGAGAAACAACATGTATCCCATTTGTTTACAATAAAAAAAAAAACTACATGTTGAAACTGTCAAACATGCAATCTAGAAGTAGTGATCTCTACTGTAGCAGGGACCAGGTACATGGAAATGTATCTCCACATGGTTTCATGATTTTTTAAGTTTGTTTGATAAAAAATAAAACAAACATAGAAGAAGCTTAGGAGCCAGCTGGTCCTACAAAAGGATTGATGCAGGGCATCCTGGGAAGGATGAATATTCTATGATCCCAAGTAAAGGAGGAGTAATTATGGTCCAAGTAATGGATGTGGACTCAGAATGCCTGGGTCCTACTCTGGTCCTCTTCTACCTAGCTGAGTAATCTTGGACTGGAGACACACCCACTGAAGCTCAGTCCCTCATCTATGCATGGGGACATGCCACCTAGCCCACATGTTTGAATGATGCTGTGAACCATTAAAACTGATATTTAAGGTGCCAGAAATTTTATAAACCACTGTGTAAGCCTACAGTGACAGAGAAGTCATGATAGAACATTGACAAGGTATATTGTTGACTTGAATGGAAGAAAGGAAGCTCAGCCACTGCACAGAAACAGTGCCTTATCCAGCAAACATGGGGAAACTCCAAGGACACTGCAGATGATGTTTATGCAGAAGGGCACATTTGGCTGGCTCCTGAATGCAAAGATCAAGCAGACATTACTTGAGGCAACTAATTGGTCTCTGCTCCTCACTGCTGACCAATAAGATTTACACAGATTAATTTCAGTTGAGAAGCAATCATAAGACATGGTTGTGAGACTTCCCCTTCTGAATAAAATATTTATTTCAGTCAAGGAAAGACATCATGAGCCCACAGTTCACCACTTCAGGCAGTGAACTATGAATAGGTCAATGTGACCAACAGATCTTTGAAGTCAGATTCTGGGATCTTCATCAGGGGTCCTCCACTGGGCAAGGATTATCCCACCTGATTATTTTATTATCTATAAACTGGGAAACACCACCACTGGCAGAGTGGTCCAGAGGATAGGATGTGAAGATATGAGGATGCTGGAACCATCCCTAAATATAGAGAAGGTGCTAAAGGACAGAGCTGTCCCATGCACTAAGTGCCTTTTTAATAGATACCTACTCATGTGTCATGTCAGGTGTTATATAACAATGTCCCTCAGTCCTAGGGATGCTACTCTTGATACCTTATTATGAGGCAAAGTAGACTTCTAGGTACATACCATTATATCAAGAATAAAGAAGTTCATTTAGGGAAAAAGGTTTCAATTCATATGAGCACAAAAGGATCTTAAACATTGCTCTGCTAAAGACTGCCAAATACATGAAGAAAAAAATGATAAAATATAAAGAGAAAACCTGTAATCTCAGTAGCTTGGGATGCTGAGGCAGTAGGATCATGAGTTCAAAGCCAGCCTTGTGAGTTCAAAGCCATTCTCAGCAATGGCAAGGTGCTAAGAAACTCAGTGAGATCCTGTCTCTAAACAAAATACAAAATTAGGTTTGGGATGTGGCTCAGTTCAAACCCCAGTGCAAAAAAAAAAAAAAAAAAAAAAACAAGGAAAGAAAAAATATGCAATGATTTTTTGATTCCTTTTAATGAAAAAGTAAACAGAAAAATTGTAAGGATACAAATTTTAACATTTACAAACTTGTCCTAATTTAATTTTTGGAACATTCCACCAGAACAACAGGACAATTATTGGTTTCTAGGATATAAGGAAGAACACTTTCATGACAAAACCTTTGTCTAACGGATTCTAATTATACAAAATATATTCTCTAATCACAAGAGACTACATTTAGAAAGTGCAACCAGAATGTCACTAGAGATCCTATGAACTTTAAAAAATACAGAAATAAAAAAAAGATTACATGCATCTTTAGGCCTACAAATTCAGCAACTTCGACAAAATAGACATATTTCCTAAAAGACAAGAAATATAAAAGCTTACATGAGAAAAATAACCTGAACAGCCCTGTATCTATTAAAGAATTTGAATTGACTGAAATGTTTCATTAAATCTAGGCTTAAGTGTGTTTATTGGTGAAATTAACAAACTATTTTTTTATTGGAGTGCAAATTAAACCCAGTGCATGACACAGGGTAGTCAAGTACTGCACCACTTAACTTCATCCTTAGTGGTTTTTACTTTGAGAGTTCTCACTAAATTGCTGAGTCTGGCCTTGTACTTGCAATTCTCCTATTCTTACCCTCCAGAGTCCCTGGGATTACTGATGTGCAAAAATATGCCCAGTTGTACCAAATTATAGGACTACATACCTCAAGAAGACATGTGCAGGGGCTGGGGGGATAGCTCAGTCAGTAGAGTGCTTGTCTTGTAAGCACAAGGCCTGGGTTGGATTTCCAGCACCCCCCCCCCAAAAAAAAAAGACATGTGCAAAAACTCTAAAAATTTAATGAATTGATCATGGCAATATAAAATATGGACAATACATCATGACAAAGTGAGAATTATCCTTGGGATATAAGGGTCAATCAGTCTTTTAAAATAAATAATTTTCTTCTTTTAATTTGTTGATATGTAATCATAGTGATAGATAATCATTTATTATTTTGCTTCTAGTAGATGCAAAACAAAGCACTGGACACAGTTTGATACAACTCATGATGAAAACTCATCACACTGAAAAGAAAAGAAAAGTTCTGGAAGATTTATCAAGTTCAATAAAGTAAAGTAAATAAAATGAGATTTTGAAGAAAAAGAAAGCTGTGTCCAGCATCAACACAACTCTCGATGTAGAATATTCTACTAATAAGCTCCTACAAGAAATAAATCACTTTTATGTGATCATGGAATATAAGACTAGAGGAAGATCAACTGTATTCATTCAAGAAAACAGGAGGGAAAGTAAAGACATGAAAAATGTTCATTAGCCACTTCAAGCATATAAATAAAAATCTCAGTAAGAAACTCATCCACATCCATCAGAGTGAAATAAAATTAGTGAAATAAAGAAAAATTCTGGTGACAAGGCAGAGAAATTGAATCACTTTACATATTGTGGGAATATAAAACTATATAGTACAAATAAAACAAAGTTATTAAAAATTTATTTTAGACCTATAACCTGAAAACTATGTACATAAGACAATGGTAAGAGAAATTTAAAGACCTAAATACATTGAAAGATATATCATGGTCATACATGAAAGATGAAAAGATTTAATATTGTTTTAAATGTATTGTAACTGTAAACATAACCCCAGCAAGCCTTGTGAAAAAGCTGAAACTAAAATGGAGTAAAAGAAGGAAGAGTATAGAAAAATCCAAACAGCAGAAGAGAAGTTGGAGGAACAGCACTACCCAGTTCCAAGCTTATTGCAAACCTCAGAAAACATCACAGTGCATACTACAATGAGACCAAGTGAAGATAGTAGAGGACAAAGGAGACTCACACCTAAGTGGTCAAGCAAGCTTTGACAAACATTAATGTCAATAGGAAAAGAAGAATCTTCCACAAAATGGTGTTGGAAAAACTTGGTAATCATATGAAAAAAAATTGGTCTCAAGTTTTGCCTCACACACTATGCCCAATTAAGTGGGAATGATCATTGATCTAAATATAAGTGTGAAAACTCTTAAAAGAAGAGATAAAATTCATGACCTTGGTTTTGACTGACTTCTATGTAAAATAGGTCTTGAATAAATTTTTAATAACTTTGTTTTATTTGTGCTATGAAGTACAAAAGAAAAAGAGGATTGGATGTATCTCAGTGGTACAGCACTTGCCTAGCAGGCTTAAGGTCCTGGGCTCAATTCTCACTTCAAGAAAAGACATTAACAATAAATGAAAGGATTTACCATGCGTATTGACTGGTGACAACATGAAACGGCTGTCACTTTGTACACGCTGGTGAGAATGTTTATGTTGTCATCTCTTTAGCAAAGAGTTTGGCAGATTCTTAAATATTACACCTACATCATGGTCAACATATTTCACTCCTGAGCATCAACCAAGAGAAATTCATGTACAGTTCTGCATGTATATTTTGCATGTATAGCAGAGGTGAATTAGTAAATTAATAAACAGATTTAAATATACACAATGATATAATCAGTACTGAAAAGGAAGAAATTAATACAAGATGCAAAAGTCAAAATTATGCTAGAAGATAGAAAAGAATATGAAAAACATGATTATATAATGTATTAAAATTTTATAGTGAGAAAAGACACAGCAGCAGTTTCTTGCAAACAAAGAGGTAATAAAGGGGGAGCAAGAAACCTCTGGGGGAAATGGATACATTTATCATTCTGGGAGGGCTAAAGTCTCCTTAGGGCACAACTGAAATGCATGGAATTTATTAAAAATCAATTATACCTCAGTAAAGTATATGGAAAAACTCAACAAGTTACATATTACAAGTTTAAATTTTAAAAAAGGGGACGAAGAAACTAAAGGCTTGCATAGGAAGATAACCACATGAACAAAATATATTTCTAATAACAAAGAATGTTTATATAAAAACAAGTTGCTGTGAGCAATAAAACATGTTAAAATGTAATAATATAGAGAAGCATTGTCAAGACAGATCCTGGAACAACAGTGTTGCTTCTAGGGTATCACAGGTTCAAAGTTGTTTTATTGTAATACCAAATTTTATTTGCCTTTTTTGTTCTAGAACACCCAAGAGAATATAATTGAGTTTACCACAGGTAACATGATACAAGTCAAACATAAAATATAGAAAGAGGGGAATCCAGCTATATTCTAATGAGCCAAATGGCAAGATTTGCAAGAGTTTACAATACCACTCTTTCCACTGATTTTTTTGTTGATCAATATATATTTTACTAAAAGTACTATGTGTGCTAACATTTAATATGTTCACAATATTTTAAGTGAATTTAGTGTTTTTTAAATTCCAGTTTTAATTCCCAAGAGGCCAAATATTGATAGATAAATGAAGTTCTTTGGAATTTTCAGTGTTGGGGAATAGCTATTAATTTACTATCAAAAACTGCTCAGGCAGGCCTCTTGGGAGGAACAACTCCCCTGCTAAGGTCTGGCCAGACACCCTATGGGAGGGTCTCCATATTCTGGAGGGATGTCCTTCCACATGTTGACTGCAGGTGTGGCTATATTGACCATGTCTATGTCATAAAAAGCTCAGCAAAGATATTGAGACTCAACCTTCAGAAACTTGTACAGCATCGTACAGTGGCACACAAACCAACATATGATTTGCATTGTATCTTGGATGCTTTTATCCCATTTTTCTATGTACTTATTTTCATTGTGTTTTATATGAATATTGTTCTACAACAGTTTGGGATTGTTTAAATATTGTCCTTCACCATGGAACCAGGGAGAAATACTGAACAATGTATCTTTCAATAAATAGCAATTGGTATGATCCCTAAAGGGAAATGTTATGAGTAGAAATTAATTCTACTCCATTACCAATGATGAAGAGGACTGCCTCCCTCTATATGCTATTTCTGATATAAATATCAATGCATTCACACTTACAGTGAGAATTGGCAATGGCAAAGAGAACCATGCAAACTCTCTTCAGTGAACAAATTTTCCATGGGTCTCACAGATGAATTCATTTCATTAAGTTCATCTTTGCTATGTTCTGGAAATTAGAAAAAGTAATAAAAACTTACAAAAATGACATTTTAAGCCAAAAGTTCCATCACAGCAAATTAAGTCAAAGGGGAAGAAAGAAGGACAAGACTCACTGAAAAACCTGGAAAGCAAATCTCACAGGGTGTTTTAGCTACAGGAATTAGGTAAAAGACTTGACTTCCAACATCCAACTCCTTTCTCAAACAGGTTTATTGATTTGGATCAGCTTCCTATCCATAAAAAATGGTGAGGATTGTCTCATAAAGGGGCCCATGACTAACATAAGCCCTGAATTTTGCCCTTCATTTGCTACTTACTAATTGCAAGGCTGCCAGGCATGGTGGCACACACCTGTAATCCCAGCAGATTGGGAGGCTAAGACAGGAGAATTAAGAACTCAAAGCCACTCTCAGCAACTTAGTGAAGGCTTAAGCAGCTCAGTGAGACTCTGTCTCTAAATAAAATATAAAAATGGGCTGGGGATGTGTCTTAGTTGTTAAGTACCTCCCAGTTCAATCCCTGTTACCAAAAAACAAACACAAACATACAAACTAATTGCAATGCCGTTGGCAAATCACTCAATTTCTCAGTATCTCCATTTTCACCCATAATAGGCAGGTAATGTTTTCTTTAGCTTTTGTGAGTGTACAGTTATGGAAAATAATATTCCTACAAGACAGCCCCCCCCAAAAAAAAATGCAGAGAGATGTTCAGCTTGGAAAAGGGAGTAGAAACTAGCAAAGCATTAACCTCTCAGTAAATCCTTTTCTAATAACAATGGAAATAACAAGGAAAGCGGCAGATACTGAATGCTGGCTTCTGGACTTGACTTTCCCCCATTGAAAAAGTCCTAAATGGAGGTACAGCAAATAGCAAAACTCTGGGAAACAATGGATAGCAGTGAAAAAAAATGGAGAAGATGTGTTGAGGACTCATCCTTTGGTATGTGGGCTCCTATCTCCCTAGATAACAATGAGTTTTCAACCTTTTTACAACTACCTCCTAAATTAAAATTTTGACCTGCACAATTAAGTCCCTGACTGTGCAAACTACATGTCCATATTCTCCAAAGAAAGTATAAAACCCAGACTTCTGTAACCCGCAGGTCATCTCCATACCCAGAAAATGAGCCCTAACACTGCCTGATCAATTGACCTTGCTGCAAAATAAAGGAAAGTTTGCTGATCTGATGTTTGCGTCCAATCTCCTGTGTCCATCATCTGTGGATCATGAGCTTACAATTACCATCCCAGTGCTTTTCCAAGTTCACCTTATAAGAAATGGTTGCACCACTGTATAAACCATGTTTCTCAGTGCTCCTACCCTGGGATGGTGTAGTTTCAGGCTCAATGGAGGTGGGGGAATGCAGAGATTTAGCTGTCCCACACCACTTAGGTGTGCTTGTCCAGAAGGTCTTGGGACAGTGACAAAGTTCAACCCCAGTATGTCCTGTGGGTGAAAGGTCACAGAGAGCAAGGCTGTCCTGGATTGTACAGTACCTTCTTCATCCTGTCCAGGAAGAAGAGCTCTTTGGCGCACATTCGGCTGTCCTGCAGCAGGTCTCTCATGCTGAAAACCCACACAATGGCTCTGTCCATGTGAAAGCTGACAGTCTGTTGCTACTCAAGCGGAATCCACAGGTCACAGAAGGTGCCATCACCACCTAATGGCTGCCGTGCAGACGGTTGCCGGGAGCGCTCCCTGCATGTGCCACTGTTACAGTGCAATGCGCGGGTGAACCCTGCCTCCAGGGAGAAAGGGGGCACTCTCAGGGTAGCGGGGCGGGGCTTCACTGTGCCTGCTGGGCCCAGAAGAGTGTAGGCAGGTGGGAGGGTGCTTCTGTGAAATACCAGCAGTATCTGGGTAAAACCCAGCCTATCTCAGGACTCAAAGAATTGGAGTGTGGCCCAGAGGCCCCCATTGTCTTTTTTTCTTTTTTTCTTTTTTCTTTTGTCCCTTGTGGGTTTTGGAAAGAGCTCACGGTATGAAGAATATTCCATTTTTAAATATAATATTGTAAATGTAATTATGGGAATCACTTTGTTTTGCTTCTAGTTTGCAGATTTTAGAGTTCAGGTACTCCAGGATGGCAAGGCAGCTTACCAGCACAATATCACTGGATGACAAACTAGGTAAATGAGTCATGTCATCCTTATTTAGCATAAGTTCTTTGCCATGACAACTTCTGCCACTAAGGACTTATCGCCACAGCAACTCCTGCCTCAGTTTTGGCAATATAAAATGACCAAGGAGGAAGAAGTGCACAGTATTCAACTTTGGCATTCTAAAATAACCAATTGGAGAATATTGGACACTATTCTAATCAGTTACTAGATAACCAACGAGAGCAGAGGGGGTGACGCCTTTGATGAGATCTGTATAGGGAAGGGAATGCCTCACAAGTGAGTAAATTAGTAAGACAAATTTGCAGACAGGGGAGTCTTTAGCTTCTCTTCCTTGGCCCACTCCACTCTACCCCACAGAGTGCTGCTTTTACCTTCACCCTCAAAACCAAAAACCTGGACCCCAACTGCACACCCCAACTAGCACATATACTTGACATCTTTTCTGTAGTCAGAATACACCAAAGTTAAAAAATAAGTACAAGAGAAGCCACTCAGAAATATGAGAAGGGATAGGACTGGAAGGAATATGCTATAGGAATTATTTGTCTTGAGAAAAAGAAAAAAAAATCACCAAAAAAAAATGATAATTATTTGGGAATGGTAGAAAATTATTTGGGAATGATGGTATTTTTAGGTAGGAGTTCAGGTACTCCAAGATTGCGGAGGCAGGTTACAAGAAAAATTCCAATACAGTATAGGAGAGGGAATTGAACTATCACATCTCTGTAAGTCCCATTGCCATGACAACTTTCGCCACTAAAGACATCACCATAGCAACTCCCACCTCAGGTATAGCATCCTTAAACAACCAATGGGGCTGAAGTGAACAGTAGTCTAAAGTAACCAATGTGGGGGAAATTTAGACACTATTTTAATCAAGTATTACAAGATAACCAATGGGAGGAAATCAATGGTAGCAATCAGTTTTAAATAGGGAAAAAAATGCTTTACAGTTAGGCATAAGACACTGATTTCTAGACTTTTTAGGTTTGTGGACCTTGTACCTCTCTCTCACTCAACCTATTCCACTCCATCCAAAGGAGTGCTGCCTGCACCTTCACCTTCATTAACTCTGTACTTTGCCTGTTACTTCTATACATCTTGCATTCCTGAGTTAATTGTACTAACTGTAATCCCTGAAGGCAAAGAAATGGCTCAGTAACATAACCACAGTGATTGCACATACTAAACAGTGAATATTGATCAGATGAGTAGATAAGTATTTCTTAAATTAAAAAATAAATAAATAAAATAGCATATGACTTCTGGAAAGTTGATGTTGGATAAAGTACACTGGACTGAAGGCTTCAGTCTCAACCTGAAATAGTGGTTTTGTGACCTTGGGCAAGTCAGATAACTATCCTCAACAAAGCTGAGATAATGGGATACCTCAGATGAAGGTAGTAGTAGCTGCCCTCCTACATTCTTGGAGTTCAGACTGCAAGTATTCATTTGAATAAAATCTTAGGTGGGAAAACATACTTTCACCTGTAAAGTAAACATCGTGTGGTGACATTATTATTTCCATGACCACCTCTGCTAATTACACTCTAATTAGACACATAAACTTACATTAATAATCAGAGTCACCTGTTTCTTATCTCTTTCAGAATTGTTTTTAGGTAGGTTTTGCAAAATAAAATTTCAGTCTTTGCTTAGTGCTGCCTACCCCTGCAGATTGTTAGGAAATGTGACCCATCCACCCTCCCCTTCCCTTCTCCTACAGTGACAATGTTCTTGGGACACTCAAGCCATTCTAATATTGGCTGGGTAATTAGGGAGGTATCACAACTGTGAATCTCATGTGCAGCTTATTATCCAGCCAAATATGAGTGATTTTATCAGTTTCCTTGTTGGAATTTCAATGTCAGATTAAGGTCATTTCATCATTTGTTCACTCACTCATTTAAGAAGTAGCTAATTATGCTCATATAATCTATGAAACTTAACTCTTCAAGCTCCAAGTTCCCTAAAAGACAAATGTGTTTTGATCCTAGCCAGGGATATGTTGTAACAGGTAGTTGGGAAGATTTTGCAAGGCTATGTATTTGGATCCATACCTAGGCATGGGCCTGAAGCACAACTTCTGAAAATACTTCAGGATGCCTGTCACATCTAAGGAAGAGCTAAGGATCACTGGGATCCAGTGTGTATTCGCACTTAAAAGAGTGTTTATCATGGTGATCTGATCATATCTCTTCTTATTCCAGGTGTTCAGGGAGAAATATTGGTCACCAAAGTTTCATTCTCATACACAAAGAATGAGAGGAGAGGCTATTCTCTTATCCCTGGAAAAGGAACCTAAGAGAAGAGCTATACTTGGAGCTCAAGGTGATATGTGCCTCATGACAGGGCATTGGAACTCTTCATGGTAAGGTGTGCCAGAAGTTTATAGACTGGAGAAAGAAATCATTTTGGCATGGACAGGATCAAATGTGTTAAGGAGATAAAGGTAGGCCACTCAGGTTGAATGCAACAGCTGATGTATTTGGTCACTGAGGTATAGGATGTATACCACTGAGGTAGAGACCTTAGAAGTGCATGAGCACATTACTGTTTCAGAGTGAATGGAAGTGTGTGGGATATGAATAAGTATGGAGAGAATACTGGGTTAGAGTGAGAAAAGTGGTCTTGAGACCCAATGGTCCTCCTCAATCTTTTTTTTGATTTTAGAAAATCCTATCTTAATGTTTTTGGGATTCTATTTTTTACATGTAAAGTGAGTACACAGTATTGTGACTGTCTAACATGAACATATCTTATCTTTTAATTATTTTTTAATTTTTACAGACTGCATTTTGATTTATTGTACATATAATGGGGTATATCTTTTTGTTTCTATGGTTGTGCACGATGTGGATTCATACCATTTGTTTCATCATACATGTACATATGGCAATGATGTCTGTCTCATTCCACCAATTTTCATAACCCCCTCCTCCCTCTCATTTCTCTCAACATAATCTAAAGTTCCTCCATTTGTCTCTTACCCCTCATCCCTCTACCCCCCATTATATGTCATCATCCACTAATCAGGGAAAACATTTGGCCTTTGGTTTTTTGGAAGTGCTTAATTCACATAGCATGATATTCTCCTATTCCATCCATTTATCTGCAAATTCCATAATATTATTTTTCTTTATGGTTGAATAAAGATATGCAGCCCATTGAAATGATGTGGAGTCAACCAGTTTTCTTACTAGTCTGCAGGACCACTCTCATTCCTCATGGCATACTATGAAGGAAAACAGAGGAAGTTTTCTCAAACAGATGTTGTGGATAACTGGAGAGGTAGAGAAAATGACCAGTTCAATTAAAGCCAAATTACATGTTAAAGGTGGATCTTTGGATAAACCTCAAGCCTTGAATGATAACTTTCTGCCACAAGTGTGGCAATGTGGCAGAAGAAACTTTGTGTCAGGTCTCAGGTGTTGTGATGCCATTTGCAGCCAGGTTTCAATGCAGACTTCTAAGTTCTAGGAAATTGTTTTCTCTCTTTGTGAAGTTCAGGGATAGTGAGCTGGACTGCCCACCACATAGAACTTGTATATGTGTGCATAATTATCAAATACTGGCACAAATCTTGGAGTCTTTTTGGGAATTACCAATTTTTTATCTGGAAAATCATGTCTCATGAGGGCTTATGCTTTGCTGTAATCAGAGTGACCAAAGCCTACCTAGGTCTAATGGTTTGAGTATGTGCTTCAAAGATGGTCCCTAGTATCCAGGCTATATTCAGTGTGTAAGTCTCACCTCCATAGTAGGCTCTGCAGATTAAAAGATCAATAAAATGAAATCACTCTTTAGGACTCGTGGTCTAGTTAGTGGGCTATAGCTGCCTCACAGCAGTTCATCTCATGTACTTTTTTAAAAAAAATAACAGCTTTATTGAGGTGTGATATTCCCACTATGAATTTGAGTTGTGAAGTGTTCTGCTCCAGTTCTAGATCATTAGCACATCCTCACTGTTGTGCATGTACACCACTGCCTATCAGAAATTTTCCTTTACTCTGAAAGAAAACCCTGTTCCCATTTGTAGTCATTCTCATTTATAAGTCTTCTTTAGCTCCAGAAATCATAAGATTCTGTCTCAATGATTTGTTCATTCTGAACTTTTAACACAAAAGTACTATTCAGTGCATGGCCCTTTGGCAACATCCATGGCCTTAAGTCAGCTCTCTTTCTTTCCTCTTGCCTTTTGCTGGTCATCATTATACTTCACTGAGTCATTTCATTGGTCCATTTTCTGGCCTGAGTTCTTCAGAGTAAAGAAAAGTTACTCCTTCCTTCAAAAGATATTTGTCAGGTGCCTACTTTATATCACATTCCATGGGTTTCTCTTTTTACTAAATTCAGTCTGATAAAGGTACAATGAGAAACATGAGCAAAACAAACACACATATGTAATCAAATACTCAGAGAAGCCCTGCCCAAGGATAAAATATTTATACCAAAATTTGAAAGAAGACCCAGTGACACAAAGAGATGGGACTTAATATTGTGCAAACCATTTGGAGCTAAGGTTTTCAGGATTCTGTTGAGTTCCAAGGTCTGAAAGAAAGCCAGAGTGACTGCATTGCTATTAGGAGGGTGTCCCAGGTGATAGGAGCAAGGCCATAGTCACCTGAATCTTTTTTGTGAGAAACAGGTTTGGACTCCTCCAGGTGGAGTGCTATTATCTGATTTGGTTTAAGAAAATCTGGCTGCTCTTTCAATAATGAAATGTAAGTGTCAATTTGGAAGATAATTCTTGGAAAGCTCCTGCATATGTCCTGTCCATTGGCACTGGCAGCCTTGGTGAAGAGAGTGTAGAAGAAATGAATTGCACACATCAAAAAGCTTTGTCAGAATGAGAATGAACAGATATTAAAGATGTGTTGAGTGTAGAGTCAGGGCCTGATTTGAGCTCTTTTGGTATACATTTCTCTAAAGTTAAGAAATCTGGATTCAAATGGTTTTGAGACACATATGAAAACACTAGGCAGAAAGATTAACTGGACATTTACATATACACAGGTCTAGAGCTCACAGGAAAGCTGGGATTGGATAAGCAGATGTGGGATTCATCAGTGTGGAGGACGTACTTGAAACCATGTTTGTGCAAAAACCCTTTGAGGGGAAGGTTCTAGAAAGAAGAGATGCAAGCTATAATAATCTATATTCATAAGACAGAGGTAAGACGCCACAAGGGTCCAGCTGGGGAGAAGGTATCAGGGGAGCATGGTGGCATGCAGCCACCAAGAAGCATACTTTTCAGCAATTCCTGCCTTGTTGAGGAGTCTTGAGTCAATAGGAAGTGAATTCAGTATAAAAGAAATAAATAAGAAATCAGCAAAGCAGAGGCAGAGTTTGGGAGGCATGAGGAAGAAAAGTGAGAAGAAGAGAGCTGGGTACTGGGGAGCTGGTCTTTATAGCATTCAATATCTTTGGGTAAAACCTGAACATAAGAGACTCAGCTCCACAACCTGGTTGAGAAAATGTCTAGCTCTACCCTCAGCAAGGTTATAAATTGAAAAGCACCCTGGGGAAAAATATTCTGTGGACAGATTAGAATGTTAAAAGTAGACAATGATTGAAGCACTACTTCATACTTTACTCAGAATAATTCTTCATATCTTAATGCTTAGTTCTATGAAATCATGGATTTCATGATTCCATGAAATCATCTTCCATCCCTCTGAAGATATAAAACATACCTTTGTCTGGTGCCTCCAAACTGTATATGCCACCTCCATGTTATCAGATTGTTGCAGTATTATATATTTTTATCAAAAAAATCTTGTTTTATTTAATAATAGCTCCAAAACATATGAATAGTGATGCAACAGTACCAGTTCATAAAACATGAAGAATTGATTAACTCCAGTACTTTGTGTCAATACTGAAGCTACCTAGGAAAGATCACTGGGGTGTGGTAGAAGTCCTCATGGTTTTAGACATCCATTGGGGGTCTTGGAACAAATTCCTGGGGATAAGGGGGAGGGGCTTCTATATTATTACTTTTTTGAGTGTTTCCAACAAATGTAGGGACAATGGTGGAATTTTTTTGTTGTTAGTTCAAGCAACGCTAAGAAAGAAAATTTTATTTTGTATATTTGATTTCCCTCATGCCATCCAGATGTGTAAAAATTATTGTCTTAATCCTTTTGTGAACAAGAGTCCAAGTTCTCAATAACAGTATGTAGAAAGGAACTGATGAATTAATACTGAAATTCTGTGAGATGAGTTGTAGCTTATGCAGGTTTTAAAGATATTATCTGAACCAGGCATGGGGCACATACCTGTAATCCCTGTGGTTCAGGAGGATGAGGCAGAAGGATCACAAGTTCATAGAAAATTACTGGTATGTTTCTTGGGATGGAACTGGGAATGAGAACATTACCTTCTCCTTGGTTCCTTTCCTTGCCTTACACATTAACCTTGAAAGTGAAACCTGTCCTTGTGGACAAGTCTCCTAGATGCTGTTTGTCAATTTCAAGGCCCTGTTTTAGCAGACAGAGAAAGTACTGGTGATCCAGATCCTCTTTCTTGTGCTTCAGAGAAAGGATGGTTGTGATGGCTGTGAAAGGAAGGGTCCCACCCTCAGAATCTGGGTCAGAGAAGAAGGTACACAGCAGCAACAACAAGTGTTTTGTCCTCTGTGTCCTCCACATGTGTCTCATGCTTACATGCAAAAGCTATGTAATCTACCTGTAAGTGTGTGTGACTGCACATATGCATCAGAAACAACTACAACCATTTAATTTCACTTTGGACTTTCATAATTAGAAGTGATAGTTTTAATTTCATAAATAAATAAATATGTTCCCATACTTTAAACTCTATTAGAGTGTAAAATGTTTTGACCCTTGCTGTGTCTCAAGTAAAATAATACTGATTTTTAGTGTATGATTTATAATGAAAATAAATCATCTGACATCACAGAAATGAAAATCCATGTTTTTGTCTCCAAATGGAGTAGTTTCAGGTGGGGAATAAAGAAGATGAAACTCCCTTTTAATATTTTTAACTAAAGAAAGTGTTTAAAAAATAGGATTTATGCTTGGGAACTATCTCCTTTGTCTCCTGGTTTTGTTGCTTTACTGTGAATCTTTTCTATTAGAAATTTATGCTGGTATTAAAGGATTCAAATACCAAAAAAAGGATATGTGGAGGAAAGAAAGACTGTTTAGGCCATATGTCTAGAGGTTGTGTGTATGAGTGTAAGGTAACCAGCTCAGCCTAGTTTATTCTAGGTTTTAACAGTGAATGTTTTCTTAGACCCAGAGTAAACCAATTCGGTTGGCCACCCTGCCTGTTTATAGCTCCTGGGGGTACAAAGCTTGACTTATTTTAATTATGTCTAATCTTTACTACTGTTAAAGTTTCTACATCTTAAAGGAAGTAGGGGAAGTTAAAAATATCTAAGATTAGCTAACTATCCTATAAATCCTAGGCAAGGTTAAAATATTTTGTGAACAGAACTCAATTGATTTTCAAAGTATCTCTCTTAGTAATGTATCAGTCATTATTAAAAGAACTTGCTGTTGATTCCATTTATAGAACATTATTGAAATATGAAAACTGCAGATTACTGGGCATTAGTGAGGTAATGGAGTGCCAAAGTGAGTGGACTATAGAAGGGCAGATCAAAGGAGACTTGTGGCCATGAAAATGGTCTGCCTTGACTCTGTCACAGCAGCCTTCTGGTCAGGTGTCCAGAATATGTGCTGATTTTACAGACTGTTAGAACTTCAGGAAACTGTGTAAAGGGAACACAGGATCTGTGAATTATTTGTACTTAATACTGTGAATCTGCAGTTATTCAAGAGCTTAAAGAATGGGAATGGGAGGAGAAACATGACATCTGCTAACACTACTAGAAAACATTTTATTCCCCAAAACTAGATGGTTCCTAAAAGGGAACTCCTGTAGAAACTATTTATAGCTGTTTTGGGGGGTAGGCAGTGCATTAAGAACTTATTTTAAGAGCATAGATGATTATTATGATGACAGCATAGTCACTGCTTAGTTACTATTTGATGCTGTTCACTCCAAGCTCAGCATATCACAACTTCAAAATTGCAGAGACTACTGAGTACTCCTTAGGGATGTAATGCAACTCCCTCAAGCCCTAAAGTGCAGTGAAGTAAACAGAAAGCCATAGTCAGTACAGTATTATGGGGCAGAACCTGCACTAAGACAACAAACCAGGGTTCACATCTCAGCTCCACCTCCTCTTGTCTGTATGATCTTTGGCAAATCAATTATTGTTTTGGGCTTCATTACTTACATGTAGATCAGAGAATTCAGTTTTGTCTCTATAATAGGGCTGTTATGAAGAATAAGTGAGATGTTGAAAGCACTTCATAAGTGCTCTGCATATACTAAATTGCTTCTCTTATTACTGGAAGCATGTATAGTAGTGGTGCACAGGAACCAAGAGATAGATTTCATTTTGCTTTCAATAATTGATTTTTAGAAAGTCTCTTAGTCTTCCATGACTTCGTCTCCTTCTGCAGAATCTCAGTATGTCTGAGTAGATGACAGGTCAACAATCTTCCCGTTTTCAATTTCCTGTATAATGAGGTGAACATTTTAGAGGTAATAAAGACATAGATGTAATCACAGTTTGGAGTCTCCCAGACATCATTTTAAATTTTGCATCTGCCTCAGTTCTGAACCATGCATTTCTCATTGCCCATTCATGTCATGTTCCTTCTGCTTTCCTACAAGAATGGGGTTTTGTTCTGAACAGCATGTGCAAATCACAATTACTACTACTTTTCTACTTCTTTTGTTACTACTACTGCTACTCTACTCAAATTACTTTCCAAGAGGCATATCTACCAGTGTCCCCGCCCTCTGCCTGTTTTGTGTTTCTCCAGTAAAAATTTTATAGGAGTACATCACTGATTGGTTTACATCTTGGCTGAGATTCTTCTCCAGTTCTATGGGCAGAGATGAGCAGTTGTGGAAGAGACCATGGAACCTGGAAAATCTAACTCCTTGCTCTCTGGTTCTTTGAGAAACATGTTTGTTGACTCCTCATCTAAGAAAATTATAACAGCTGTGTCCTTCGGCTTCCTGTTTTTCCTTCCACCTGTGAGGATTATATGGCCTGTGTTTCCCTCCTCCCCTTTCCGGTTGGGTTGTATTCAGTTGTTTATAGATGATATTGACATCAGATCTGCCATTTTAATGCCACCATTATTCAGACCCCCCCACTATTTTACAACCTAGATTGTTAGCCCACGAACTTCCTAGTCAATCATTGGTCAAATTATTATTAATCCAAAAAATTCTACTACCTAACAATAGCTCCCCCACCATTCTCTCTCTCACACCCTTGTGTGCACTGTACCTGTCTGCTTAATACCTGTCTGCTTGTGTGCATTTACACATCAGGAATGGTTTCTGGGTACTTTAAGTTGTGCCATGATTTGGATGGGCTCTTCTACTACCACTTAGGTGAGTGGAATCCAATCTGTTGCCCCACACCCTCTAATGCTGGTCTCAGAATCCATTTGGCCTGACGTTTGGTTGCATATCCACCACCAGCTTCAGATTGGTAAGTTTCCAATAGATCAATTTAAACACTCCTCTACTGAAGTGAGACATGATAATTGGTCATCCAGTGCCCTTGAGGCAGTTGAGGAGTGGGGGTTCCCCCAGTCACAACTTTTACAATTATGTTTTGCCCCTTTATTTGACCTTATCTGATGTGTGGATCCCTGAAGTTTGTGGTGGCGATTCCCTCTCTGTGTTGAGGCTCCTCTTTAGTATTTCTCTCAAAATTCCTGCCACCAATTTCTTAATCCCTTTGCCCTTTGTCTGGCACACACTGATGGGGGTGATAACTCCCATCATGTGCTGCCTTCTTGTCTCCAGTCAACTAGTCTCTGAACTTGGGATGCCTGAGATGCTTAGCTATGTATCAGTTTCCACCATGGGATCTGGGTTCTCTATTCTGGTAGATTCACTGCTCAGTGTCTACAGATAATCTTAAACCTCTTCACCAAGCCTACAGCCACCAAAACTTATTCAGTTGTGTAATGATGTTTAGCCACAGTATCTTCAGATAATCAAACAAAATGGCCATAAGTGGCATACTACTTCTGTGAGTCTTTGCTCTTCCTGCAAACCTGAACACCTTCTTTTGGTTTCTTCTCCCCTACTAATCCCTTCTCCTTCTCTGATTTGAACCAGATAATGATCTACCCCATACTGGTTTCCTGCAGCAGAGTCCCCACTGAACCTTGCTCCTCTGTCTCCTTTGTCCTACTCTGTTTTTATTTCTGCTATGCTATCAGTCCTCCTGCCACAATGTCTCAAGCACATTTTCTAACTTTCCTATAGGAGTTTGCTGTTGTGGACGTGTAAAGATAGAAAGAGCCCGCACCTGTGTAAATACAAATATGAGGCTCTTCCCAAACTGCCCTCAACCCCTCATAAAAGCTGCAAAGAATTTTCATCTCTTATCTTTTCTGTAAAGGCCAGGTGACTGACCCAAAAGCAAATGTTGCTGGCACAAAAGCAAACTTAAAGATAATGGATAACCCTCCTCTCAGAGGTCAGGGTGACCCACAACTTAAAATGACATGCTTTGTATACAATTTTATATGTTAGCCAATCAAAAAGAACACTGTAAAACCGTTTGCCTTTCATTATAAAAAGTCTGCTGAACAAGGGTTCAGGGCCTCTTTGCGTCACCGGTTACTGAGTGCGCGGAGGACCAGGCTCAAGCTTGCTAATACATGACTTTTTGTTGCTTGCATTGATCGTGGTCTCTGGTGGTCTTTGTGGGGTCTCAAGCCGCTGGGCACAACATATGGGGGCTCATCCAGGATACCCCAAGCCCACTCAGACACCTGATTATAGAGTCATAAGTGACATCATTGGCCAGTGAGTAAGGCATTGCCGTATTTCTGTCTGGATTGCCTGCAGGTTCTGGTTCTGGGCTGGTAAAGTCCTGGGGGACATGCTATAGGACCACAGCAGGGTCTCAGGAGATGTCCCCTCGACCCATCTGGGCAATTCTGTTGCATCTGGGAAGCGTTTGTGCTGCATCTGGGCAACCTTTGTGTTGCATCTGGGTGATTCTGTCGCATCTGGGCAGCCTTTGGCTGCATCTAGGCAAACTTTGTGCTGCATCTAGGTGACTCTATCACATCTGGGCTTTTGTTTTTGTCAACAAAATACCAAGTAGCCAACTTTGATTTAGCGGGCTATATGACTGTCTCTTTGTGTATTGTACCATGCAGTCTTTACTCTTGTCTCATATTATATTGTTTATTGTGTTAGTCCGATCTTAGGCTTAGGGATACTCATTGCAGGGTACTTTACAGTCCTTCTTGTTTCTAAGAGATTTGTTTACTCCAATCCCCCTAGGCGGAGAGCTCAGCAGCTCAATTCCCAAAAAGTAGTAGGAAATAATGTTTCATGATTTTCTGCATTCAAACCTAACCTGATTTCTCAACCAGGAAAAAAAAAAAAAAAAGGTTAAAATGTCCTAGGCAATTCCCCTGCCTGGCCTTGCTGAAGCCTGCATTGGAATGTAAACTGCAGCAGTCTCAGCAGGACAGGGGGTGACCTGAGACAGAAAAAAATGTGTCAGTTTTAAGCTCCTGGGCTGCTACACAGAAGTAACTCATTTTCTAGGATTCTTGTTTTGTTTTTTCTTTAATGCTGTATTTCTGAGCTCATAATTTTGATCCTACATACCTAGGTTAATGATTTATTTTGATCAGTTCTATTTTTATTCAACTCTAGGGTTATTTTTAAACATTTGTTACATTGTAATGGAGATAAACATTACAAGGCCTTTGCTTTTGTGTTATGTGTATACGTTATTGTTTAAGGTCGTATTGTCTATGTAGGTACCTGACAAAATTGACATAAATAATAAGTGGGCATAAAATTTAAATTTTAAAATGGATCCAAATATTTTTATTCACATGATTTAAAGGGTTTGATTTAAATTGAGTAAACTAATAAAAGTGAAATGTCTTTAGAAATACTTTGCAAGTCTCTATGTGGTCAAACTAATGAAATGTTGTTGTTAAACAATGTCTAATATCAATTGTTTCTAGGACTTTTCTTCAACAGGAAAGAGATGGCAAATACTGTTCAGGACATTTGCCTGTTATCCTGTTTTTTTTTTTTTTTCAAAATAAGTAAATTAAATTTAATATGTATGGGACTACTCAAATGTGTTTGTTAGTGACATCTGATTAATTTGTAAAGTTAAAACGCTAGTTGTTAAATAACATTAAGTACTCTTAAGTCCTTAAATTCCCTGGAGTAACATACTTAAACATTATTGGTGTTTTCATAGGTTGGTAAATTAAAAAGTATTTAAAATTGCTTTGTGTCATTAATAAAAACAAGGTTCTTAAGGGTTATGTCCTAACAGGTAAAACCCCAACCCAGAGGGTGAGCATTCCATCTGCTCCCTTACCACTTCTCCCTGCTCCCCCTCCAGTTCTGCAAAGCTCCAAGGAGCTCTTAGATTTGGATTTAGAGTTACCATCTCCCCTCTCACTGTGTTTCAGTTAGAGTACTACAAACAAAAAAGTATTTTATCTTGTTAAAATGGAGTAATTTATCTAAATTCAGAAATTTCATGAGAATTGTTTCAGAATGTGAACAAAAAGTGTCGACAGAAAGGAAAGAGAAAATAAAATGTTCTGGGTATGGAAATATATTTAGTAAAGGGGAAAAGAAAATGTTTCTGCGTAAGAAAGTGTTTGTGTGATGAAATACATGAAGGTCTAAGTAAGTGCTAAGACAGTCTGTGTGTAAGTAAAGAGCATATGTCAACAAGTTTGCATGAAACTAAGTTGGTTACAAGTATGTGAGTTAAAGCTGTTTAAGGTTTTTCTTAAAGTTAAATACTCCTGTACCGACACAAACTGAAGTCTAATCTATATGGTAACATGACATGGTAAAATGACAAGGATTTGAAACTCTAATTTACTCTTAACTTTGTGTCTACTAAGTTTTATTCTTCAGAAAAATTAGTCTTAAAAATTGGGGTATATACAATTATGGTTAAACAACTGTTAGAGTATTGTACTATGTTACAGAGTCTACATTTTTCTTTAAAAGCTAATTTGGTAAGATAAAAATGTCAAGGTAATTGTGAAATGGTCACAAGTTGCATATTAAATGTGTTCATATTTTCCAGGTATACAAGTTTTTAAAGCAGGGAATTCATCAAGTGCTGCTATTCTCCAGAATAAACTTGTCTGTAATGGTAATCTTAAACTTAAGGAGTACATTTTATTGGGGATTTATTTTTATCATTTAATATTCTATTATGGGACCTATTGTCAATAAGATATATGTAAAATTGGTTACTTGTTTCAGTGAGATAAAAATTTAAATGTAAATGTATATCTAAGAGTTAGTGACAGCCTGATTTGTTTAAAGGTTCATATAGTAGAAGGTGAAAGCATTTTGCTACACAAAAGAAAACTTAAAAGCTCTCTCAGCCTTTCTTTGATTGATTCCTGTTTCGGATGTAATGTTAGACTGTGTTAACTAATGTTCATATAGACTCAGGAATCAATATATGTAGACTTCTTAAAATGACATTTAATAGAGAGTGTAATGCACAATAGCAAAAATGGGACAGCAGTGACTGAGATTGGGGTCTCTGACCACATGACTGTAGCATGCCTGGTGCCTGGAAGTGTTCCTGTGTAGGAGCACAAGATGCCTAACTGTATGGCAGTACCCTCCCTGGGGAAGCTCTGTACAGGAGTTCTATCAGCTTTTACATTGATCTCAGGCACACAGCTCTTGGGCAGAAAAAATTGTTTTGCTACATAATCAGTGTTTCATCAGTTCCCTTCTCTAGTTCCTGCCCACCTTACAGTAACTTTGGACAGTGGACTTCTTTGAGAGCTACACAGAGTTCCTAACATTGCACTTTGCAGTTGTGGAAAAAGTTACGTAGATGTTCTAGTCTCTGTAACTCTCCTGAAAACAAAGAATAATGATTACATAGTCTTTAACCTAATAATAAGACATGTATAAAGATTGCTAACATCACTCTTTAGATCTGCATCTCCATCAGAGAACAGAGCTCCATCTGATCTCAGCTTAATCTTCAAAATCTGTGTTTATAAAGCTTTATTTTTTAATACTCCTTTGCTCCTCACTGAACTTGAAAATTTGGTCATGCTGGTCATGGCAAAAGGGGCAAAAATTAGCTTCATGTTTAGAACATTTTAATTAAGATTTGCAAACAGCCCTGCCTTACCTGAGATAAGGCTCTGCCTCACCCTGCTGCATGTTATAGTGACTCCAAAATAAGTCAGACTTCAGCTTATTTAAAGTTGTAGTCAGAAGATTGATTTTTGTTGTAAAATTACTATGATCTCAAATAGGGGATATAATGTGGTTCTCAGTCAAAATTCAAGATAGCTATTATACAAGCTGAATATGTTTTTACTCTTGCTAATTTCATTTTGTAAAACTGTTGCCTGTTACTGTTTTGCAGAAGTAGCTGCTTCCAGAACATACAACCTAGGTAACTTGTGACAATAAGCCATAACCTATAGAACAGATAGTGGTAACTTCGAGTACTAATACAGACTCCAGTTAGATAAAAGGGTAAATAACTGTAAAGTTATGGATATTAAAGTTAAAGCCCAGTATTCTTACTTTATGACTGGTGAGACTGGCTTGCTGGATGATTAAGATCAAACTTAGAAATTGGAATTAAATACAGAAGCCGAGAAAAAACAGTATCTTGCCCTCAAAGTCAGACTGAACCCAGGGAATAACAGGACTTCTTAAGGAGTACTGCAACTCTGGGTCACACAACCTCCTGATCAAGAAGATTATTGAGACTAGAGGATGAATAATAACTCAGTGCATCTGCTGCAGAGTAGGTCATGGAAAAAAGGAGACCTCCCTTGATGCTTCCAATGGAAGCCACCTCATCAAGAGACCCTGCTTAACCAATGGCTCTGGTTGAGCTAATAAGCTGCTCTTAAATTCTCTATGAGTGACCTCTGTGGGAACTCAGCTGACTCTTTAACAAGACAGGAACCAGGTCAGTTTGACCAGATTGATCTTAGACACTCAGCAAAACAGTTATAACCAAACTATAGCCATTCTTGGGAATTTAAAAGAAATAATAGTTAAATGTAACTTAAGATGTACACTTGTATCAGCCCACCAGAATAAAGACTGGAAGCTACAAATGAAAGAAAGATTCTTCAGCAAATATGCCTGATAACTATCAAGAGAAACTGCCAGAGTCAGAAGTTTTTAGCCAGTTTAAAACCTTTCTAAGCTACACAGGTAGATTAATCTATGGTAGTATGATTACCTAGCCCTAAGTAACAGAAGTATAGAGATCTCTACTAAACACAGGTTATACCAATAAAGGGATATTTTACAAAAATCAGATGACATTAAGTAGCTTAACTATATTTTCTTGGGACATCTATGACATTAAGAGTTAAAAGTTGTGTTTACATTCCTGATAACCTGGACAATGTTAAAGTCCCCAAATAAAGGCCTTGTTCTCTCCAGCCTTTACTAGGCCTAGTTATGGGAACAATTTCTCAGTTCTTCCACCTCCTGGTGAGAAATTGACTTCTGTAATTTTCATGATACTCAGTGGCATGTTTCAGATGCTGCAACATTTACTTTGTACTAATCTCATTTCAATATTCATGTCTTTTTGTTCTTCTCTCATAGAAGCACCCACCTCCAGATGACTTTACAACCTGCTCTTCCCCAGCCAGACTTCTACCTTGGACTCCTCGATTGACCCGATTTTTAAAAGAGGGAACTCCAAACAGCTTGCCCCACGCTGCTCCCTTTCAGCTTTGAAGCAGCCAGAATGATTGGCACCACTTTCCCTACATCAGCAAGGAGTTTCTATAACAAAAGAGGGGGATGAAGCCAGAATTAAGAACAGGTAGTTAGTGTAGAAGTAGGGGATCAGGTCAAATCAAGGAAATGAAGGCCATGAAACTCATCTGCCTCTGGAAGTTGGAGACTGCCCCTGGGAGAATAAAATGTTATGGATCTCCAAAGCTCATTGATTACCAAATTTACCTGCCTTTAAAGACTGTAAGCAAAGAGGTCTATGTGCAGCCCTAGGAGAAGAATGTTTTTATATAGATCACACTGGGATAATCAAGGATAATGTGGCCAAAGTCAGGGAATGGCTAGCAAACAGAAAGAAAGAACGGGAATCTAGTCAGAGCTGGTTTGAATCCTGGTTCAATTTTTCCCCTTGGTTAACTACTCTGGTGTCCGCTATAGTGGGACCCCTAATGTTGTTGCTACTAGCTTTAACTATAGGACCTGTATAATCAATATGTTAATTGCTTTTGTTAAAGATAGAATAAATACAGTACAGCTAATGGTGCTAAGGGCCCAATATCAGCCCATTAAGCAGTAAGAATTAAAACTATAGAGACCCAAGATTGGCTCTCTAAATGTTCTTGGAAAGGGGGGAATGTAAAGATAGAAAGAGCCCACACCTGTGTAAATACAAATACAAGGCTCTTCCCAAACTGCCCTCAACCCCTCATAAAAGCTGCAAAGAATTTTGATCTCTTATCTGTAAAGGCCAGGTGACTGACCCAAAAGCAAATGTTGCTGGCACAAAAGCAAACTTAAGGATAATGATAACCCTCCTCTCAGAGGTCAGGGTGACCCACAACTTAAAATGACATGCTTTGTATACAATTTTATATATTAGCCAATCAAAAAGAACACTGTAAAACTGTTTGCTTTTCATTATAAAAAGCCTGCTGCACAAGGGCTCAGGGCCTCTTAGCATCACAGGTTACCTAGTTCATGCAAGACCAGGCTCGTGCTTGCTAATACATGACTGTTTGTTGCTTGAATTTATTGTGGTCTCTGGTGGTCTTTGTGGGTCTCGAGCCACTAGGCACAACAGAGGGAGAGTTCAGAGTCCATATTCCTTTCTCCCTCTCTGATCATTCCCAGATAGAGAAGTGGCTGGGTTTCTTCACCTCCAAACTCTGTGAACTTCATTAAGAAATTTTAGTATCTTACCTAGACTTATGATGTTAGATTTAAAAGATACCTTTTTCTGTATACCCTAGACTCTAAATCACAATTTCTGTTTATCTTTAAGGTACCAGATGGTGGATCTCAATTAACCTAGAAAATGTTCCCTCAAGGATTAGACAATAGCCCTCACGTGTTCAACAAAACCCAAGCTAAGAACTTAACAAGGGTTAAAAATTCCTAGGCAGTAATTTCCCTTGCAATGGAATGTAAGCTAGCAGGCTCAGTGAGGGACCAACCTGAGACTAAAGAAAAAATAAAAGTGTCCATATTAAACTTCTGGACTTAAAGATAGGAAAATGGTTTTAAGACTCTCTCTCTTTTTCTCCATCTCCCTATCTCTCCTCCTCTCTCTCTTCCCCCTTCTGCCTGTCTTATTTTCACTCTCTCATACTATAATTAATGACCATTAACAGTTTTTCTTCTAGGATTTTTGTTTTTTCTTCAATGGTATATTTTTTGAGCTCATAATTTTGAATTCTACATACCTAGGTTAATGCATTTCTTATCAATTCTATTTTTTATTCAACTCTAAAATTTGTTTTTAAAACATTTATAATATTGCAATGGAGATTCACCTACAAAGCACTACAATGCCTTTTCTTTTGTTATGTGTATATTATGTCTGAGATTGTGTTGTCTGTCTACATATGTGCCTCAAAATATCACACATATAATATCAAAATTGACACAAATAATGAGCACTCATGAAATTAAAATTTAGAAAATTAATGCAAATACCTTTAGTTAACATGATTTTAAAAGGTTTAATTTAAATTGGGTAAACAAATTAAGGTAAAATGTGTTTAAAATTACTTAAGTCAAGTCTCTCTAGGTGGTCAAACTAATAAAATGTTGATGTTTATAAAATGTCTAATCCATTATTTCTATGACTTTTCTTCAACAGAAAAAATGGCAAATAATGTTCAATACACTTGTCTGATATTTGGTTATTGCAGTAAAATAAGTAGATTTGACACATATGAGATTACTCCAATGTGTTTGTTAGAGACATCTGATTAAGTTACACAATTAAAATGCTAACAAATAACATTGAGTTCTCTTAACTCCTTAAATTCTGTGGGGTAACCTGTTAAATAAAAAGTGTTTATAATTGCTTTGTGTCATTACTAAAAGCAAGGTTACTAGGAATTAAGTCCTAACAGGTACAATTCTATATACAAAGGGGATCCAAAGTTTCAACTGTGTTTCAATTAGAGTACTAAAAATTAAAAAAAATATTTTATCTTATTAAAATGGAGTAGTTCATCTACATTCAAAAATTTCATGAGTTTTTTCAAAATGTGAATGAAAAGGGGTCAACTGATAGGAAAGAAAGTAAGAGGTTTTAAATATGGAAATATATTTAGTAGAAGGAAAAAATGTTTCTGGGTAAGAAAGTCTCTGTGTGATGAAATACATGAGGGTCTATGTATGTGCTAAGAAAGTCTGCGGGTAAGTAAAGGGCAAATTTAAACAAGTTTGTGTGTAAGTAAGTTGGTTAGATGTATGTGAGACAATCAGTTAAAGCTATTTAGTGTTTATTTCTAAGGTCAAATATTAATGGGTTAATATAAACCAATGTTAAATCTATATGTTAAAATAAAAAGAATTTCTTAAAAATACTAATTTACTCTTAACATTGTGTCTATTAAGTTTTATTCTTTAGAACAATTAGTCTTAAAATTTAGGGTTTATACATTGATGGTTAAACAACAACAGTTGAAGTATGGTACTATGTTACAGAGTGCAAGTTTTTCTTTAAAGCCAAACTTGGTTAACATAGAAATGTCAAAGTAATTGTGTAATGGCCAGTTTTCTTTGTATATTAAATATGTTCATATCTTCCAGGTATACATGTCTTTAAAGCAAGAAATTTATCAAGCTGCTGTTTTCTAAACTAAACTTGTCTGTAATTATAATTTTAAACCTATAAGAATAGTAAATGTTATGGGGAACTTATTTATATCACTTAATGTTCTATAACAGGACCTGATATGAATAGGGTATATAGAAAATTTATGTTACTTTTTACACTGAGATAAAAATTAAATGTAAATGTATTAAATGTAAAAGTTAGTGAGAGTCTGATTTATTTAAAGGTTAACATCATGAAACATAGAAACAAAAGCATTTTGCCACACAAAAGGAAAGTTAAAAGCTCTCTAAGCTTCTCCTTCATTGATGTTTTGGATGTAATGTCATATCATGTTAATTTATATTTATGTCGACTCTGGAAACAACAGATGTAAACTTTGTAAAATGATGTTTAAACAGGAGGCAAAGATCAGCTTCAGAACTAGAACAATTTAACTAAGATATGTAAAAAGCCTCTCCTTACCTGAGATAAGATTCTGTCTCCCACCTTACTATGTAACAGAGTGACTCCAAAATAAGCCAGTCTTCAGCTCATTTAAAGTTATATTCAAAAGATTGATTTTTATTGTAGAATTACTGTAATCTCAACCAGGAAATGTAATACATAGCTCACCAAAATTCAAGATACCTATTACACAAACTAAATATATTTTTACTGTTGTTAATTTCATTTTTTAATTTTCCTTGTAAACTCTATAATTGCTGCCTGATTAATGTTTTTAAGAAGTACTGCTTAATGAACAAAGTACCTAAACTAGAGATAATAAGCCATCATGTAGAGGACAGATAATATAGACCCCAATTAAGTAAAAGGGGGTAAATGGCTGTAAAGTCATAAACATTGAAGTTAAAGCCCAGTACTCTTACTTTATGACTGGTGAGTCGGGGTTGCTCAATACTTAAGATCAATGTTAGAGTTTTACATTAAAATACAGGTGCCAAGAAAACCAATATTTGACTTTTGCCCTCTGAGTCAGCCTGAATCCAGGGAAGGAGAGAACTTCTGTAAGGAGCTTTGTAATTCTGGGCCACATGACCACCCAATAAGGGAGATTATTGAGACCATTAGAGGATGAAAAGCCAATCAGTTTATCTGCTGCAAAGAGGAGGGTCATTGAAAAAGGGAGACATCCCTGATGCTTCCAAAGGAAGCCACCTCAACAAGGAGATCCTACCTAGCATATGGAACTAAATGAGTTAATAAGCTGCACTCAAGTTCTCCATGAGTGTCCCCTGTGGAAACTCAGCTGACCCTTAACAGCAGATAGAAACAAGATCTGTTTGACTA
Source organism: Sciurus vulgaris (assembly GCF_902686455.1). NCBI lineage: Eukaryota > Metazoa > Chordata > Mammalia > Rodentia > Sciuridae > Sciurus > Sciurus vulgaris. The sequence continues at coordinate 4,978,710 of NC_136474.1, read as the reverse complement.
GCTTGATCTTTAACACATAGCAAAACAGTTAAAACCAAAACATAACTATTCCTGGGCATTTAAAAGAAGAAACAATAGTCAAATGTAACTTAAGATGTATATTTGTGTTAACCCAAAGAAAAAATAAGACTGGAGATGTCAAAAGAGATTCTTAGGCAGGTAGGAGTGCCTGATAACTATCAAGAGAAACTGCTAGAGTCAGAAATTTTTGGTCATTTTAAGGCCTACAGATCCTTCTAAACAGGACCAAACCTGCTAAATTACCTACAAAAGTTCCACAAGAACATATACTCAAGTTCACCAACCAATCATTCAATCAATCTCTTGTCCTTCAAGACTACCAGAACCTGACACACAAAACTGCTACCTGCAATTTACTACTGACACCTCTGACTCCAAAACCTCTGCTTTCACCTTAAACCCTCCCTAATTTCCTTTTTACAGTAATAAAATTCTTCACCCCTCACCAGCAGGAAGAAGCTACAGAAGAAAGACCATTGTCCCACCCCTGGTATCTATAAAAACAAAAAGGGATGAATATTGGCATCGGATCTGCCATTTTGCTGCCACCATTATTCTTTCCCCTCCACACCATTTTACAACCTAGATTGTTAGCCTAGAACTTCCTAGTCATTTATTGGTTCATATTGTTAGCCCTCAAACTTTCTCATTAGTTGTTGGTCAGACTGTTATTAGTCCATGAAATTTCACTAAGAATGGTTCGCCCACCATTCTCTCTCTCATCCTGTGGTAAGGCACTATGCCTGTCCACTTAATAAAATCTCTTTTGTGAGTTCCCACATCAGGAGTGGTTTCTGGGTGCTTTCAGGTGGGATGCTTATTGATGTATAGTCCTTATTATATACACAACAAACTGAATGAATCACCAAAGAATTACACTATTTTTAAAATCAGTATATTTTCCATAGTATATTTCTGTTTGTTAAACATTCTTGAAATAATAAATTCATAAAAATAGAAAAGGCTTAATGGTGGCCATGAGTAGTGGGGAGGGCAGGAGGAGAAAATAGGTGAGGCTCAGAGGTCATCATGAGGAGCATTTGAGATGGAAATGGTCTATACCTGAGCTATGTCATCTTTAATGTCACAGTGTGAACCCTGGGAGGGAGTTCCATATAAACTGAACAGATGATGTCTCTCTTTTTTCTTAACACAACTTCATATAAATCTATAATTGTTTAAGAATAAAATATCCTAATTGAATAAATAAAACTTTAAATGATTGAACCATACTGAACCAATATACAAGTGATTATCACTAAAATTATCCAAATTTTCCTTAGAGGTCTGGTAAAACAAGCATAAAAAATGAAAAATTTTAAACAATAATTATGAAAAGTACTTTCTAGCTAGTTTGTAAAAATGTCTTCCAGGAACAAAACTGATTGTACATCCATGTTATTCGCAGTAAATATTGTTTTTGTCAAGTTAGTTATACATTTTGATACTATTTCATTGTGCACAATGTTCACATAAAAATACATGAACATTTAATTTCTATAAATTAAAGAAGTTGAAATCATGTGTTCTTTAGAAGTTCAGGAGCAAAACAATGAAATATACTTGAAAATATTTAACTCTTAATATTTTAATGGAGGTTGTAATGATAAAGGAAAATATAAAAAAATTGTTCCTTTAATTATGGTGTATCCAAGAATAACTATGAATTATTTAATCCACAGATTATATTTTACAAAGTAATTCAATTATTTTCTCACAGACTAAATTATTAAGCAAAAATCACAGGTACACGAACTAATCTTTTTATAAGTAATAGAAGAATTAACTAGAAGTAGAGCAATTTGTTTTCGTGCGGTGAAACACAAAAGAAGACATTTATGAATGCCTGAGGGAGGAAAATGACTCCAAAACATAAGATAAGCTTTAATTTAAAAGTTATGTTGTCAACTTATCAGACCAAAATTGAGCTCAAACCTTTAAAATGTTATCAAATGGAAATCACTGACTCACCTAAATCACCTTCACCCTGACACAGAACAGAACCAATGCTGGTAACTTTCATTAAACTCAGAGTAAGCAGTTTCTTAGTGTGGCAGTATTTCAGGATACAGGTGATGAATACGCTACAGTTAAGTTTTCTAAAGCAACTAGCAGCAAAACAAGTTCACTTATATATTTCCAAGACCCCATCAAAGAGAAGTCTTAACATTTTTTTTAAGAGTATACTTCTGTGAAAGAAGATGCTATGTAGCAGGCTTGGTAAAGTTTATGTGGGACATTTAGATTTATGTTGGAAAGCTCTTGCACAAGAGATTGCATCTCCATTTCCAGAAGGTCATTTGAAATCATGAGATCCTCCTTCCCTATTTTAGAGCTCACCTCTGTTTTCCAAATACATGTCAACAGAGGGAGAAATGGTGAACTGGCATAGCTGCAGACACTGAAAGTTTTGCTCCAGAGATTACACAACACCCACTTGGGATTGGGAACCAGGCCTTGGGGGACATGGAGGTCAGGGCTCAGTGGAGAGAACTGAAAGGGTGGGTCGCTGTGGCTGGCACTTGACATTTAAAGATCACCAAATGTCAGTCATTCTTAGATAACAAGTCTTCAGGTGCTATGACTCAGGCAGTAATCAACCCACCATTAATCAGAGTATTAGGATGGGTCTCCAACATTGCTTGAAGGAGCAGATGGCAGGGTCACAGCTTTAAATGTTTTTCATGACTTTGATTAAGGGGAAAAAAAGGAACAACATTGCACACACTCACTAGCTCGATTTTCCTCTTGTGGATGCTTCGAGGATTAAAGGCACACCACATTAACCACCCCACAGCCTCCAGACCTATCAATGCACCATCCTGACCCGATGACTTCCAGGGTAAAGGCGGGAACCAGAAGCTCATGCTTGCCAAGTTCTTGTTGTTACATCCCGGAGACCACCCTGGATGGGAGTCCACTCAGCCTACATGTACCCTATGCCATTCAGGTGATGCCCCGGCCTGTGACACCCACCCCCATCCACAGAGCCTGGCCCACAAACAGACCCATGTCCCCTGGTGGTGACAGTGTGAAGCACACACCAATTTTCTGAGGGCTCCTAGATCAATAGTAGTTGAAGCACCAGCAAGGCCCAACATCTGCAACTGCCAGGGCTTAATTTTGCCACCCACCAACTTACACCAGTGTCCCAGGTTTTGGCACCGGGTTGCTTTGGGGAGAGTTCCTGGAGCATTCCCAGTCCACTAGTTTGGGGTGCGCCATGCCATTTCAAACCACTGAGGACCCTGTGCCCTGGTGCCAAGTGGGCAGGGACACAGAGGCTGCCCTGCTGGAAATCCAGTTGCCTGGCCATTTCTGGTGGCCACCACTGACCTTCCCCGACCCTGACCAGCCCTGAGAAGAAAGAGTGCTGGCTCACTGTTGCCTCGCCCTGAGCAGCAGTCACCACTCCTCATTCAGGGTCCCTTCACTAGCGTCACTTGTGCTGAAGCAGATGGCACAGAGAGGTGGCTCAGGCCAAGACTCAGCCCCTCCCACATGCCTGCAATTTTGCACTGATCTGGCAGCTTCCAATGCAGGCTTGGAACTAGGGAACTGGGTTGGACATTGCAGACAGCTGCATCTCAGGATATACCAGGGCAGGGCTCGCAGGCCTGGCTTGTGTGGACAGGGTGATCAGGTGCTATGGGCCATGTGGAACTCATGCAGGTAAGGCAGGGTGAGGGAATACTGCGGGTCTTGGTCCCAGAGCATGCGGGTTTGCCCCAGCATGTACCCAGGGAAGTGCCCTGCACCCACCCACAGTCTCTGTGCTTGGTAGTGACATGCAAAGTTGGTGTAACTGTTAATGAGAAATTGATGCAAATATTTTTTTCATTCCTAGCAACAAGAGGCACCATGGGGCCCAACCCCTCCTATGGAGAGCCATGACAGAGTATAGGAGAGCAGTGACTGAGATTGAGTTTCTTTGATAACCTCATAGCTGTGGCATTCCCAGAGCCCAGGAAAGTTTCTGTGCAAGGGAACAGGATGCTTAGCTGCTGTGGCAATGTCTTGTATAAGAAGGGTCTGTTCAAGAGTCCTATTATCTCTGAACTTCATCTCAGGTACACAGCTCCAGGAAAGAAAGAAATGCTTATGCTAGACAACCACACTGTTTCACAGCTCTGCTTTCCAGTTTCCTGCCTGCCTTATAGTAACTTTTAACAATGGACTTTTTTAAGAGCTTCACAAAGTTCCTATCATTGAACTTTCCAACTATGAATTGCAACTACAGAAAAACTACACAGGATGTTCTAATTTCTGTAACTTTCCTGAATATAAAGAATTGCATAGTCTTTAACCTGATAATGAGACATATATAAATAAAGATTGCTGGCATAACCCTTTAGAGCTGCATCTCCATCAGAAAGCAGAGCGCCACCTGATCTCAGCTTAATTTTCAAGGTCTGTGTCTGTGAATCTTTATTTTCCAATCCCCCTTCACCCCTCACCAGACCAGAGAGTTTGGTTGCACCCACCCAAGTTCCAAGGAGTGGACATGGCTTTGATAAATTTTGTTACAATTATAAAATCCTGATCATCTTCAAAAGGTCTGTAAGATAAAAAGGGGGGGGGCTGCAAAAACAGTCCAATCAGAAATGTCCAATCTGTCATAAAGCATTTTATTTGGCTTATCAATGCAGATCTAAAACAAGCATATCAGGAAACCTAATTATGCCAAAGGACTTAAAATCAGCATACTATAGAGATACAGCCACATCAATGTTCATTGCTGCTCAATTCACCATAGCCAGATTGTGGAACCAACCTAGATGCCCTTCAGTTAATGATTGGATAAAGAAACTGTGGCATATATATATATATATATATATATATATATATATATATATATATATATACAATGAAATATTACTCTTTCATGAAGAATGATAAAATTATGGCATTTGCAGGCAAATGGATAAAATTGGAGAATGTCATGCTAAGTGAGATAAGCCAATCTCAAAAAACTAAAGGACCAATGATCTCGCTGATAAGTGGATGAGGACATATAATGGGGGGTGGGAGGGGTTAGCGTTAGGATTAGGTTTAGGATTAGGGATAAGGAGGGTGGTAAGAATGGAGGAAAGGACTGTATAGAGGGAAAAGAGGGATGGGAGGGGCGGGGGGGAGGAAAAAATAACAGAATGAATCAAACATTACCTTATGTAAATTTATGATTACACAAATGGTATGCCTTGACTCCAAGTACAAATAGAGAAACAATATGTATCCCATTTGTTTACAATAATAAAAAAAAAAAGGAAACCTAATTATGGGTCACCTCTGACCCAAGGCCAAAGGAGGAGGAATGATTCTCATCTGCAGATGCAGATGTCTCCTTCACAGATGTTTCCAGTTCAAACAGAAGCTCCTTTCACAAATCCTTTCATGCTACTAGTGGGATGATTAGATTAGATTAGTACTGGGTTAGATTTGTTTACTACCGAGAATACTCAAATATTTCTCCCTGGGGAAGTTAATAAAATTCTTACCCAAACTCAAGAACCTCTACTTAAAGGTAACATTGGCTTAATTTTGCCCCACTCTCACAGTGCTAAAGAAGGAAAATTTATAATTCCTGAAACGATTGATTCTGATTACACTGGTGTAATATACATTCAAGTTGGGTCTCATATGCCTTTAATTCTTCTCAGGGGATCCTCCATAGCTCAATTAATTGTTATTCCTTATATTACTGCCCAACAACGCCTCCATGAAAGAGGAAATATGGGATTTGGTTATAGTATTATAGGAGCATGTTTACCTATTACTGAAAAATAGATAAAAAATTACCCTTTTTGAATATGAGCAGTCAATCACAGGGTTATGGGAAACTGGTGCTGATGTAACAGTTATCCCTGTCTCAAGGTAGCCTCATGCATGAATCTTTCAGAGGGCCATCCCAGTTTGGGGCATCAGAGTAAATAATAAACAGGTGTCTAAAAGGTCTCTATGGTTGCAATGCTTCACCCCTTCCAACCCACAAGTTATTACTCACATTCAACTGTACATTATGGCTATTCACTTTCCTATAAGGGGCAAAGACATCTTACACATGTTACAAATGCCTATGTGTTTGCCTTTTTTACAGAGGTGTCTGTGGAAATGACCACCTTGCCATTAAAGTGAAAGGTTACCACTCCTATCTGGGTAGAACAATGGCCATTGTCTAAGGAGAAGGTGGCAGCTTCAGAGGCTCTCATTCAAGATCAGTTGAAATTGGAACATATTGAACCTTCTACCAGTCCATGGAATACACTCATTTTTGTCATAAACTAGAAATCAAAGAAATGGAGATTATTTTAAGATTTAAGAGAAATTAATAAATATATACAACATATGGGTCCACTTCAATGTGGATTGATTGCCTATTCCTAATTTAACTCCTCAAGATTTTTCTTTATATGTAATAGACTTAAAAGACTTTTCTTTTCTTTTACTATTCCTCTCTTTCCGGATGATTGAGAAAAATTTGCCTTCACAGTTCCTGTTTTCAATCATCATAAGCCTGCTGATAAATATTAGTTGTAAGTTCTTCCTCAAGGTATGTTCAGTAGACCCACATTATATCAACATTTTATGAATAATGCTCTTCAGTGTTTCTGACAATTTTTCCCACATATTCTTGTTTATCATTACATGGGTGATATTTTGATTGCTGGAACAATACTTATAGAACACAATTTAACTAAATTACAACATATTCTATTACTATCTGACCTATATGTGGCCACAGGAAATATTCAATGACAACTCCATATTAACTAATTAGGACATAAAATACTCTAATTTTATTCCATTCTTCAAGTTCCAAAACTCTTTCTTCCAAATTTCTCTTAATTCATTTACAGCGATTATTAAGACAGTTTAATTGGGATCCACCTCATATTTCTTTAGTTACTGATATGTTGTCACCTTTTAATTCAGCTGTTGAGAAAACAACATAATCCCAACTTTTTTTTTCAGTTAACTCTTTTACTCACTGCAGCTCTTCAGCATGTTAATAAGTTATTTACATAGATCCCAGAACTCAATGTTCTTTTATCTCTAATATTATTTACAGAAAAGCCATATGCGTTTATTGCATCATCAAATATTGTATGCAATACAGTGGGTATATTCTCCTCAATTTTCAGGAAAAAATGTTCTCCCTTATGCTGATATATAGCTTCAATTGATCTCAGATAGTTGTCATCATATTTTATCTCTTACAGGAACAGATATTCATGTTCTTTATGTTCCTTATAGAAAGACTTAACATTTATGTATTTACAATTTTCTTCATATTCTCAAGCTGTCTTACCTAAATTTTTAATTCCTATTTCTTTCCATTCATCTCAGGATGAATGCCTTTCCTTGTGTCAAATCTATCATGCTCCTTCTATAATCCCCTCCATTCCATTTTACAGTGGTATTACTGACTATATGGATGGAAGAACACAACAAGATTATTATCTATATTCACTGATAAAAAATGGACTGATTATTACATATTGCCTCAAGATTCTCCTCAGTGAGCAAAATTAGCCGCAATTATTTTGGCTCTTCATATGTTTCCCACAACATTAAACATCATTACAGATTCTCAGTGTATAGCCAAACTGATAACTTCATATGTCCTCTGCAATTTGGTTACATGATTTGGACTCTAATTTGTTATCCCTGTTTATGACATGTCAATCTCTTTTACAGAATTATACAGCTCCAGTATTTCTTCCTCATATATGTAGCCACACTAAGATTTCTGGACAATTCACTGAAGAAAATGCTTATGCTGATGCTGCTATAAAATCACTTTATCCTCTCTTTTCAGATGCCAAGATATCACATATTTTTTTCATCAAAATGTTCATTTTTAATGAAATTCTTTTCTATTTACTCTCAACAGGCCCACATCACTGTTAATAATTGCTCTCATTTTAAACCCTTTTGTTTCCCCACTTGGGGAATGGTAAACCCTCAAGGTTTATATTATAATGTCCTTTGACAGATAAATATAACTAATTGTCCTCCTTTTCACCCCTATTTCTTTTTACATGTAACCACATATATATCCCCAGGTGTTTTACGGGCCAATGCACATTGTTCAGAGAAGGTCTCAGCCTGTATCTCTCATGTACTACTTTGCACTGACCCAATGGGCAAACCTCATCATTTAAAACTGAGAATGCCCCCTACTTATCTTCTAGTTCCTTTGCTAAGTTTTGTAATCAATGGAATAAAATTTTAACCCATGGAATTCCTCACAATCCTAATGGGCAGGCTTTAGTTGAGCATGCACATCACACACTTAAAATGTACTTTTTAAAAGAAAACAAAAAAGGGTACATAGTCTTGCTCATGTTAATAATGCTCTCAATATTGCCTTGTTCACAAGAAATGCCCTTAATATACAGTATGAAGATAATACACATCGTTGGTCCTCTGTCTTTTCCCTAAGGAACCCCATCAATGATGTAGGTAAAATATCAATTTGCACCATATTCAATATGGCAGGACCCTGCACATTTAATTTCATGGTGAAAGGTATATGCTGCTGTTATTAGTCCTACAGGTCCTGTCTGAATTCCTGCCAGATGTGTGAGATCCATCCATCATCATGAGTTGGCATCAAGGACTTCTCAATCTAATTCCGAGATTCTATTTGACCCTGAATGAAGAAGACCCTAATTCAAAGAAGAAACATCCAATAGGAACAAGAGGCCCAAGAAACCCTCAGTTTTCTAATCATCTAGTGACTTGGGGGGATATGAAAATTTTAACAACATCACCTGAACATTTGCTAGTCAAGATGGATTTAGAATGTACCCTGGGAAATTTGGTTACAGTTCTGTTTGCCAAACTTACCCAGAATTCCACAACTATACTGACTGTTATTGTGTTATTTCTGTGTTATTGTATCCTTGTTGGAGGTGCCCCAGTACTTAGCAAAAATTGTTAATTCTTTTGAAATTTTTATCATCACTTTATTCTTGATAATACTGCAGCTATTGATTATTTTCTGATGTTACATCATAAGGGATGGCAGAATTTAATAATATGTGTTGCTTCAATTTAACTAATAATAGTAACCTCATTTAAAGGGAATTGAATCATCTTAAGGACATTTAAAGAAGGTGAAACAAGATGATGGAAGAGGAGATTTATTAGATCAGTTAAACTTTTGGCTACAAAATTTTACATATCAAAGAGCTTTTCATTGGAGAATGTTTATTGATATTTGCCTTATTATACTCTGCTTGTTTTTTTGCCAATGTTTGCCTTGCTTTCTCCCTCAACCTTCATTGAAATGAAGACTAGTCATGTCTATTCTAAAGGCCATACAAAACAAAAAAGGGAAGTTGTATGGATTTCAGATCAGTCAATGTACAGAGGAGCAAAAGTCCTTTCAGTTGAGCAAATGCCTCAGGACACAATAGGTGCTCTGTTTGAATGACTTAGAAATACTCTGAAACTCCTCGGTCCTTGAGGCCTGGAGACATTATCTTATTATAATAACTTTTGGTCCTAGTGGACTCTGAGAAGCAAGCAAGTTATGTGATCTGGACATGAACAAAGATAACTGTATTATGTAACCTAGTGTAATGTGATATGACCCTGGAAAAGATAATACACTGGACTGATTTTCCCATGAGAGCTTCTTTCTCTTCACCATCCTTTGTGTTTGCCCCTTTATTAACTCTCCTATTAACCTTTATACCTGGACCCCAATTAACCTTTACATGCCACCCTGCACAAGTCTAAATAGGAAAGGAAAAGTGGGGAAACTGAGGCCTGACGACAGCAGCCAATTGGAGCAGATGGATTAGGAACTACATCTGACCCTAGTCTCATGTTTTCCCCTTTCTCTCACTTTGATATAAAGGAGACAAGGGTTAAATGCAGCACAAAGGAGCCCTGTTCTTTGAGAACATATTGAGGGCCCCTAAGGAACACCAGCTAACAGTGCTCAGTAGTGCCCTTTCCAAGACCCAGTTATCCTGAAGATATGTGAATTTGACTGTACATAGGGAGAGGCTATTTTTACTTTCTGTTGCCATCCACATGGGTTTATTCAATCTACCAAGATTATTTAAAAACCTAGGGGAAAAATAAGCAATACCTACTAAGAATTGAGCACTCACTGTGGCCCAATCTTTCATAGTATCACCACCTTACCCATGATGACAGATGAATGTCATTGATACAGATGGGAACACTGAGGCTTACAGAGCCAAAGTATCTTTCCCAAAGACAAGGGCTCAAACCCTGTATTCTCCCACCACTAACCATCTCTGCTTTTCTCAGAGATGGGGTGGGGAGAGATGTACCAGGGGAGCAGATTGGGGCTTGGATGAATTAGCTCTATTCTTTCAAATTGCAAAATTTGTGCAAATTACTGGCAGTTAGCAGAAAGTTTTGAGGCAACTGGTTTGGAATTTGGAAAATCATACAGGTATATGATAAGTTATAAGAGATCAATGACATTACTACCACTAGAGAGAATGTCTGGAGACCCCTCTGGGAAAATTTTATTCCACTATTATCCTGGGGAAGTAAAGCACTTTTATTGTCTCCATTCTTCATTCGAAGAAAAAAGGCCAGGAAATTTTGAAATTTGCAAACCAACTGTGTTGAAACAAGAATGAGAATCCAGATCTCAGTGTTCTGCTCTAAGATGTTTCTCCCACCTGGCTATGTTGCCTTTTACAAGAACCATCAGATTACTATCTTGAAAAGTGTTTAGACTACAGCTGTTGTCAAAGAAAAAAAAAAAGAAAATATTAGAGAAACCCCTTTATAATGCTGGGAAGAGGAGCTAGTTAGGGCTGGACTTTTTCTACCCAAAAGACAAATCTTTTATCTTAATTTTATCCTGCTGAATATTGTTTTAAAAAGTGAACATTTTATGTAAAATGTAATATATATATATTTAAAGATTATAACAAAAAGTATTTATGGGATATTTCTGGCACTTATGCAAACTGCATTTTATTGATTTTGGTGATATGTAGGGCATTCTCTAGCTTTTAAAATGTGTACTTAATGTGATTTTACTCATTCTAGATATTCAATTCTGTTTTTAGAAAAGTGAATATTCTAGCCTTCGGGACTCCTGACCCAACAGTGACCAGTCCTCAGGACCCTGCACCAAATAGAAGAAAAAGTAGACTCAAATAACCATCATGTTGGCTTAGGACCAGACTTCCTACAAGACTTCCAGAGAACAAGATATAAAAGCAAGAATCAATAAATGGGATGGATTCAAACTATAAAGCTCTTTTTCAGGAAAAACAAGAATGTGAAAAGAGACCCTATGAATTGGGAGATAATTTTTTCCACAGGCACTTCAGATAGAGCACTAATCTCCAAAATTTATGAAGAACTTAAAAAATTTTACAACAAAAACACAAAGAACTCAATCAATAATTGGGCTAAGTAACTGGACAGACACTTCACAGAAGTGAAGATATATAGGTGATTAACAAATATATGAAAAAGTGTTCTTCATCTCTAGTAATTAGAGAAATGTGAAGATTTTATCTCACTCCAATTAGAATGGCTATTTTCAAGAACACAAGCAGTGTGTGTTGGTGTGGATGTGGGGAAAAAAGGCATACTCATGCATTGCTTGTGGAGTTGCAAATTAGTACAGTCATTCTGGAAAGCAGTATGAAGATTCCTCAAAAAACTTGGAATGGGCTCATCTTTTGACTCAGCTATCCCACTCCTCAGTTTATGCCCAAAAAAATTAAGATCAGCATACTACAGTGGCAAAGCCAGAGCAATGTTTATAGCTTCTCTATTCACAATAGCAAGATTGTGGAACCAACCTAGATGTCCTTTAAAGATTAATGAATAAACAAATTGTGGTGTGTTGGAATATTACTTAGTTGTAAGGGAGAATAAAATTATAGCATTTTCAGTTAAAAGGATGGAATTGGAGAATAATATGCTAAGTAAAATAAACCAATCCCCCTCAAATAAAGGCTGAATATTTTCTCTGATATGTGGATGATGACACATAACAGGGAGTTTTGGGGGGTAAGAAGGAGAATGGAGAAACTTTAGATTGTGTAGTGGAAAATGAGATGGTAGTGGATGGGTGAAAGAGAGTGAACTGAAGCAGACATCATTACCCTTTGTACCTATATGATTACATAAATTGTGTGAATCTACATTGTGTACTACCATAGAAATGAAAAGCTGTGCCCCACTTTTGTACAATGAATCAAAATTCAGTTTGTAAAAATAAAAAAAAGTGAACATTCTAAACTTGTACATTTACCTTTACAAATTCTGGGCCATATGCCAGGCAGAGAGGTGCCTGCCTATAATCCCAGAAACTTAAAGGACTGAGTCTGGAGGACAGCAACTTCAAGACCAGCCTCAGCAATTAAATGAGTCCCTAAGAAACAAACTTAGATATTATCTCAAAATTACAAAAAAAAAAGGGGCTGGAGATGTAGCTCAGGGGTTGATTGCCCATCAGTTCCAGCCTCAGTATCAAAAAATTGGAGGAAAATATTCTAAAAGACCATGAGGTAGAAGACTGTTACTCCATGAACACTGATGCATTGTTCTTTTAAAAATGAGCTCTTATCATCTCCTACTTTCCAGAATAAGAAGTTGAGAATAATAAACTTAATTAGAGATGAGAGGGTTTGCAAATAAATGATAATGTGAAATTAGAATGATCACTGAACTCACTGATATTGCCCCACATGTTACAATATAGAGCCCAGGTATTCCTGTTGTAGTCCATGAACCATGCAACTCAAGTGAAAGCAGAAGTGAATGCACATTCTCAGTCTTGAACTGGACTTACTGTATCAAGTCCACACTTTAACAAGATCTCCAAGTGATTCCTATGTAAATTAAAATTTGACAGCCACTAAATAATCCCTCCATGACTGTTAGAAAATTTTTATAAGCATGATAAACATCACTCTCCTGTGTCATTTCTTCCTCTCTGTCTTCATTCCTTATATGACTGACTCATAAGATAAAAAGAAAATTTTTCTAAATAGGTTTATTAATTTATTTTTAATAGAAAACATGCAGCTTTCTAAAACGTTAATAGAGCCACCTATTTGTAAATTGATCCATTCTGTTCCATCATTCCAGATGTGGAACACCTATAAAAACTTAAATTGTTCAACAAACATACCAATTGTGGTAACTTTGAGAGACTATGTGATTAGTATGTTCACAGAATTGAATACGTAGGACTTAATGGACTAAAAAGCAAAATCATCTTTATGAAACTATAGGGAAAGACATGGAAAATATTAATATTTATATAATTAACTTTCCTTCAATAAGAAAAATAGATGAATGACTTCGATAGAAATAAGCAAAGAAGGCTTCTGGCCAGGAAGGAGAAAGGGGCGGGGCCAGCGGGCAGCGCTTGGAGGTGTCGAGCTCCTGGGACCCGCCGATGCGTGGGGGTCCGTGGCCCTTGCCGACGCATTGGCCCCCGCTGCCGCTTGGTCGCCGTTGGTCTGCGGGAGGCGGGTTATGGCGGCCTGGGCAGTGGGCGCTGTGAATGAGTTCTCCGGGTGGACGAGGGAAGAAGAAAGGCTCCGGCGGCCCCAGCAGCCCGGTGCCTCCGGGGCCTCCACCCTCCTGCCCGCCCCCGCCCCTCACGCCGCGGGGCCGGCCCCTCTGCCCCGGTCGCCCCATAAGCAGAACCTGTATTACTTTTCCTACCCGCTCTTTGTAGGCTTCACGCTGCTGCGTCTGGTGGCCTTCCACCTGGGGCTCCTCTTCTGTGGCTCTTCCAGCGCTTCTCCTGCGCCCTCATGGCCGCCAAGAGGAGCTCCAGGGCCGCGCCAGCGCCAGCCTCGGCCTCGCCCCCCGCCCCAGCGACAGGTGGCGAGGCGGAGCACGTCCAGGCCTTCCACAAACAGGCCTTCGAGTACATCTCCATTGCCCTGCGCATCGATGAGGACGAGAAAGCAGGACAGAAGGAGCAAGCTGTGGAATGGTATAAGAAAGGTATTGAAGAACTAGAAAAAGGAATAGCTGTTATAGTTACAGGACAAGGTGAACAGTGTGAAAGAGCTAGACGACTTCAAGCTAAAATGATGACTAATTTGGTTATGGCCAAGGATCGTTTACAACTTCTAGAGCAGCTGCGGCCAATTTTGCAATTTTCCAAATCACAAACGGATGTTTTTAATGACAATACTAACTTGACATGCCAAAATGGACATCTTCAGTCAGAAAGTGGAGCTGTTCCAAAAAGAAAAGATCCCTTAACACATGCTAGTAATTCACTGCCTCATTCAAAAACAATTCTAAAAACTGGATCCACAGGTCTTTCAGGTCACCACAGAGCACCGAGTTGCAGTGGTTTATCAATGGTTTCTGGAGCAAGACAGGGTCCTGGTCCTGCAGCTGCCATTCATAAGGGTACTCCTAAAACAAATAGAACAAATAAGCCAGCTACCCCTACAACTGCTCCTCATAAAAAGAAAGACTTAAAAAATTTTAGGAATGTGGACAGCAACCTTGCTAATCTTATTATGAATGAAATTGTGGACAATGGAACAGCTGTTAAATTTGATAATATAGCTGGTCAAGTGTTGGCAAAACAAGTCTTGCAAGAAATTGTTATTCTTCCTTCTCTGAGACCTGAGTTGTTCACAGGGCTTAGAGCGCCTGCCAGAGGATTGCTACTCTTTGGTCCACCTGGAAATGGCAAGACAATGTTGGCTAAAGCAGTAGCTGCAAAATCTAATGCAACCTTTTTTAATATAAGTACTGCAAGTTTAACTTCAAAATATGTGGGGGAAGGTGAGAAACTGGTGAGAGCTCTTTTTGCTGTGGCTTGAGAACTTCAGCCTTCAATAATTTTCATAGATGAAGTTGATAGCCTTTTTTGTGAAAGAAGAGAAGGGGAGAATGATGCTAGTAGACATCTAAAAACAGAATTTCTAATAGAATTTGATGGAGTACAATCTGCTGGAGATGACAGAGTACTTGTAATGGTTGCCACTAACAGGCCACAAGAGCTTGATGAGGCTGTTCTCAAGCGTTTCATCAAATGGGTATATGTGTCTTCACCAAATGAGGAGACCAGACTACTTTTACTCAAAAATCTGTTATGTAAACAAGGAAGCCCATTGACACAAAAAGAACTAGCACAACTTGCTAGAATGACTGATGGATACTCAGGAAGTGATCTAACAGCTCTGACAAAAGATGCAGCACTGGGTCCTATCTGAGAACTGAAACCAGAACAGGTGAAGAATATGTCTGCCAGTGAAATGAGAAATTTTTGATTGCCTGACTTCACAGAATCCTTGAAAAAGATAAAACGCAGTATGAGTCCTCAAACCTTAGAAGCATACATACGGTGGAACAAGAACTTTGGAGATACCACTGTTTGAAGAAATGTATTTGTAAGCCTGCAGAACATTTTACTTAGCAAAAAAGAAACACATGATCTTCAATGAACAATTACCAACTACTACAGAAACTCTTAAGTTTACAAACTCTTCCAAGTCTTAAAATTATTTGTGCTCCAGACTTGAAGATGAATGTGACAACAAATAAAGTACACAATATGAATGGAATATTTTGTTGTTTAAGGCCTTCTTGCCTTGGATGTTCATGGTTATTTCAGTGGGCACTTCAAGGTAGAGCACAAGAAAAGCTGATTCTGGTCTTCTTTACCAATATAATTGTAATGTAAATAATAATTTGTATATCGTGTATTTGTATATTGCAGATGAAAGTATTCCAGAGACAGTGAATGGTAGAAGACACAGAGCCTTTGGTTGTTTGTCTTATTTTGTTCTTACAGTAGTAATTTTTCCTATTTTTCTTTCCTAATGTCTTAACTACCAATGATTGGAATATCAAACATTCTTGTTTCTTTTTTTTGTTTGTTTGTTCCTGGTTATTTTCTTCTTAAAAATCCAGTGTGCCAAATGAAACTTTTCCTAACAGCAATAGGGAAAGGCTTTTTTTCCTTCACAAATCTACAAACATTACAGTTGTTTGTTGGGGGTTGTGCCATGTTGACCACATCGGCAGCGAGGAGGTTAATTGACATAAGCACACTCAGGTGATTTATCCTCCATGTACACAATGTATGCACATGTGTTTTCAAGAACTCCTAATTGTGCCTGCTCGGACATCTAGCATCTTGCTAATCTTTGCATAAGAGGCGTGGCCCTGCTTTCTGCCTCCTGGAGGTGATATAAGCGTAAGCAGAACGAGGCAGCATGGAAGCAGCAAAACACACACAGCAGCAGCCAGAAGAAAGGAAGTGGCTAGCCGATAGAAGCAGCGAGTAGGGGCAGCGGCGGAAGGCAGATGGCAGAATGGAGAACTGAGACACATCACTAAAGCATCTTAGGTGGACACACCCTTAGTTCAGAGGATGTAGAACGCACCAGTAAGAAGCAGCAGACCTTAAGTGAGGTATAGCAAGTCTCTCTTCCTCTAAGCTCTAAGCAAAGACTGTCCTCTCAAAGTCTCTCTTAAGCAAAGTCTCTTTCTCTCTGATAAGCAAAGTCTCTCTCTCTCTCTCTCCTCTCAAAGCAAGTAAGCCTCATTTCCTCTATCCTCTATGGACAAACAAGAAAGCAGTGCACTAAAGAGAAAGATAGAAGTAGCTCAGTTTCCAGTCCACCACCCATAAGATCCGTGCAAGTTGTTGCTGCAAGTGGTGACAAATATCCATGGATTTTGTACCGCAAAGAGCCAACGACAGTTGTTCTATTCTTTTTACTTTTTATTTTTCTATTATATTACTGCCAAACAATTTAGAAAGCAATACAGCAACAAAGGAAATCTGGTAAAATAGAGGTTTGGCTTACTCTCATGTAACATGTAGATCAGTTTTCATATATCTACAGGTTTTTTCCTAAAAGGCCAAAATTTATTATAGATTGTTACCTCATTCCAGATGAAATTTATTTTCTGGTAGAATTATTCTGATACTTGAGAGAGCCAATTTTAACTGCTATAAAAGTGGCTCCAGTGAGAAAGAAGGGAAATACTGGGAGCTAAGACATTTCTAATTTATTGCTTATTACTTACTGTTTACAGAATAATTATAAACCTGTAGAACTACCATCTTTTATTCTTAATAATTATGACTCCCTTCACTGAAACTTACAATACTGAATTTTTATACACTGCATATATTTTATAGGTTTCTCATGCTTACTTTATTAAGAAATTCTAGTCTGTTGATTAACTTTTTTGTTTCACCAAAATGTACAGTAATTGTTCTTGTTCATATAAATATGCTTGGGCTTTTATTATATATCATTGTAGAAAGTAGAGACTCATATCATGGCCTTTTAAATATTAAAATAAAGGCAAATGGATGTTTGCTCTTAGTTTACTGATTAAATTTGTTTACAGAATGTTTCTTTGGCGCTTAAAGGATGTTATATAGAATGTCATGGTGAAAAGAGTAATTTTGTAGTAGTAACAAAGACTTTTCATTTAGGAAAGCCATTTTGAAAGAATACATAAAAATACAATTGCCCCTTCTAGACAAGAAATTTATAATGAAGATTATACATTCTCCTTAATTTTATTCTTCAATTTGTTAAATATTTGTCTAGCTATAGATGTATGGTTTCTTAAAATTGAATGCTGTTTGTACCCATAACTTTAATCATGATTTTAGAATTCCCTGGATGATAAAATTGAGTTGTGATAAATAGAAGAAAAAAACTTAAGCCACAGCTGTGCTCTTTTAGGTCATGAGTAAAGTGTATCTTTTTAAGGTATCAAATGTTAAAGCATCAAATATAAAATACCAATAATGAAATGTAGTGATAAACATATACATGAGAAGAATTGGGAAATCTCAAAATCTTTTCAATAAAGCTCATAAAAGTCTTTTTTATTTAGAAAGGGATATACATTAAAGGACTATGGTTCCTGCCCAACTTTAATCTCCTTTAAAATTATCACGATTTATAATTCTATTGGGAAAGTTTTTAGATAGCAAAGATTTCAAGTGTTAAACTTATAAGTCAAGTTAATATAAAAATTGAGTCAGTTATATTACTGACCATCCATGTATAAAAATTGCTTTGCTGATTAAGTCTGAATAATGGTAGTGCTATGATGTACTACAACCAAATTTTAAGCTGTGTTTCTTGCATAGAAGGGCCATGAAAGTAGAATAATTATGTAGTAGGAGATAAGGGATTGGTTTGGTCATTTTCAATAAAAATAGAAGTTGTGGATGTTTTCTGAATTAATATTAGTCATAGATTGTAAACTTTTATATTTCATGTTGAACTCCATGTTATATTTCTTAAAAGATAATGCTTGAATATGAAGCTTTGGTGCACTCTTCATGTTAATATGGCAGAGTTTTGTAAACTAAATTGAAACTACTGATGTTCTGAACTTTGAGCCAAAAAAAATCAGTTCTATCTTTCCAGATGTATTAGGAGTCAAAGCTTATTTTAAAACAGTCTGCCCATTGAGGTTATTAGCTTTCTGGCTTGCATATATATGCTCTGTGCTTGAGAAGAACTGGAGGAAAAGCAGATAGAATTCTTATTTAAATACATATACAAAAGTCTTTGTTTATAGTGTAAAATTCTTTATATTTTGTACAAAAGCTAATTCTTTTGATAAAATGAACCATTTACAACTTTTTTGAACTCTGAGTCAAAGGATTTTCCATTAAATGCTTGTCTCAATTTCAAAAAAAAAAAAAAAGAAAGAAATAAGCAAAGAAGATGAGCAGGCAACTCTCAAAAAATAAAAAGTGAAATAAATGTTTGCAAAAGGGACAAAGAAATTGAGCCCTTCAAAAATGAAAATGAAAGTCATAATGGGCTTCCTTCATGGTATCACTGAATAGGATCCAAGAAGATTACCCAGAAGGGAAATGGCTATCTCAACTTGACCCTTGGCCTTGAATTACTCAATAGAAAGAAATTTCAGGGCATATCAGAAGAAGCACAAATATTTATTTAGGAAAACAAGGAGATTACATAGAAATGTAATAAGAGCCCAATATACACTCAAGAGGAGAAGGGGTGCAGGTACATGAGACTGAAACTCATCTTAGGGGTAATGGGCTCATCTTTTTAAAAGAAATTTTGTAGATAGTGAACATGAGAAGTGACAAGGGGTGGGGGCGAAGGGATATCTGTCTGTTGAGCTAAACACTTAATCATGGAGCATGGGGTTCATTACACTTGCCTGATCCTCTTGGGGTCTCTATGTTGGTGTCATTCAGTCAACACATAATATGTAGAATATACTGATGAGCCTCCAATGATATTTTTCCCTTCACTTTATTAGTCTAAAGGAAACATTATGAAAACTAGCAATATATATGAACAATAATTTGACTCATAATACTCTAAGTTTTAAGTTCTTTTAAACAATTTATTTCCAGAGGAGAATAATCTTGGGGAATAAAGGTGAGGGTGCTCAAACCAGCTTCTCAGATTTAAATTTGAAGTTTCTTTGTTGGTTTCCATTCTACCTATCCTTGTTTTTTTCTGCCTCTACCTCAAGGGGCATGGAATCATGTTTTCCTGTTCTAAGAAAATTTCAAATGTGTATATATATTTTATTTTAAACTAGTAAAGTCTCTTTAAAAAATCAGGTGATGATGAGTCTAATAAATCACTTGTTACCTAACTTATTTAAAAAAATGTCCCTAATGGATTCTCAGTAGGTTCCCTGAGAAAAACAATCCCCAATATCATTAGAAGGTAAGTTAAAATAAGAATGTGTCCACAAGGGAATATTGTGCATCTGTCATGTGCAAACAGACATCACCATTTTCCATGGGGGGGGGGTGCTACTTACACCTGGATCTTTGAACCTCTTCTGACAAGAACTCTCCCCTCTGGATACCTCAGTATTTCACTCTCAGATCCCTGCCAATATCCAATTCCAGCCTTACCATAAGCACAACCCCAAACTGCTGAACAGAAACTCTAGGTGTATAGTCAGCAGGCTATGGTTTAGTAGGTCCTCCAGGTGATTTTATTGCAACTCACCATTGTTGAAAAGAAACTGCTTTCATTCTAAATTTTCAGGAAGTGTTTGTCAGACACGTTTTTCCAGCCCTGGTGCCAGGCAACAGAGAAATAATTACAGTAATTATATGACAAGCAATAATACTTCCTGGAACATATGGGGAGGAATCTTCAGCCTTGAGGAACCAGGAAAAATGTTCCAGGAAAGTAATGTCTAAAGTGAGACCTGTAGAGTAAATAAGAGTGAATCAACAGACAGAAAAAAGGTGTTTCTTGTGAAGGGAATGCCACATGCAAAACAGAGTTTGAATTTTAACATAAAAAACAGAGTACCATGAAGGCTTTTAAACAGGGGATTACCCAATGCAAAACATCTTTAGAAGCATCATTCAGACAATGCACTGGGTTCTGGCTAGGCATGAGTGGAAACTAGAAGTGCTACTAGGAGATGATTGATGCAGTTTAATTAAGAAATTACAGTGGCAGCTTGGATAGCAGAGAAGCAGCAGCTTAAGGAGCTGTTTAGGAGATAGGATGTGTGTGATTTGAATCAGCAATGTCCCACAAAACCTCCCAAAGCTCCCTGGCACAACAATGTTCAGAGGCAGGGTTTTGAGGAAATGGTTGGATTATGAGGGCTGTAATCTCACCAATGGATTAATCCATTGATGGATGCAGAGCAGAATAAAATTTTGGGTGAACTGGAAACTGTAAGATATGGGACCAGAAGGGAGAAGGTCCTTGGACTATAGCTTTAACCTGACCCCCCCTCTCCAGATTTATGTCTCCCCTCTCCCTTTCCTTCCTTTCAACAATGAAGTGATCATATTTGCATCACAACATACTCCCCACCATGATGTTCTGCCTCTTAGAAGCCAAGAGCAATGGGGCCAAATCATAAGTCAAATTAAATCTTCCCTCTTTTTAGTTGATTCTTCAGGTACTTTGCCAGAGCAATGGATATCTGGCTGACATAGGGCCCATAACTAAGAAAGAATATTGTTGAGGGTGCATCCTGTTTTCCTACGTAGAAGAAGGCATTTCATTTCTATACATAAATATCATAGGTGGAGAGAATAAAATAAAAGTGTGCAGAAGACCCTACTTCAAGTTTGAATCCATTAAACTTTATGTGTCTTTTGGACTTCCACACACAGAAGGGATCATTAGACATGTGGGTGTTGAAGATAGAGCAGAACAAAGTAAAGAAAGAACTTCAAGCTCTCTTCAACAGAAAAATGTCAAAAAGTAAAGAAGTGAAAACATGACCTCTATATTTCATGATAAAGATGTCCTCACAGACCTTAGAAGAGAAGTTTTGGTGGGATCCTGAACCAGCCCCTGGATGATAGAGGAACAAGGGTGTGGTAGAGATGGCAGAGATGGCTTCAGGAAGAGGCAATTTGCAATGGTGATGCAGAAGATGGCAAGAAGGGTACAGGCATGAGGGAAGTCTGTATCCTAAAGAAAGGTGCACCCAGAAGGAGGGATTCATGCTGAATAATTTCAATAAATTTTAAGTTTCTGAAGTCCATCCATGCTTTTGCATCTATCAATAATTCACTCCTTCATATTGCTGGAAAATAGTCTACCATATGAACATACTGTGACTTCTTATTTAATCTCCAATTAATAGACTTTTTTATTATTTTGAGTGTTTGGCTGCTGTGCACACTTACAGTTTTGTCAAGTATTTTCTCTTTTGGTGTATTTTAATTTATTTTTCCATGCTCTGTATCTAAGAGTAAAATTGCTTTTTCACAGAGCCAGTTAATTTTTTTCATACCATGAATTAAACTTAGTTGTGTTTAACAAATGAGCCAAATCTCAATATCCTTATTTTTTTAATTTTGATACAGGATCTCACTAAATTGCTTAGGGCCTTGCTAAGTTGCTGAGGCTGGCTTTGAATTTTGGATTCTTTCTCTGCCTCCAACCAGTTAATTTTTATAAAAAAGTTAATAATAGTTTTCTACCTATATGGCAAATTCTTTTTAATAAACAAATCCTATGCCATGTGTACATACACAACATTTTCTTTATTCATTCATCAAAATTTCAGGCTTTAAAAAATTAGTGGAATATGGTGTGCACACACATAACCCTAGTGGCTTTGGTGACAGGCAGGAGGATCACAAGTTCAAAACAATACTCAGCAATTTAGCGAGGCCCTAAGTAACTCAGCAAGAACTTGCTTCAAAATAAAAAAATAAAATAAGATCTGGGTTTAATTGTTCCTGACTTCACTTCCTGGTTCAAAACAAATAATTTGTGATAAATGTAGGTAAATGTACATATAGAAAATGACAAGGAGATGGTAAATATGAAACATAAATATTACACATTTTAATTCTATACACATGAGAAGTAAAAATAATTGATATAATAAATATCCACAAGAGTTGCATAAGATCATTAATTTTTTTAAAAATACTTCAAGTTATTATTCATTCTTTCCTTCATTTATTTCTTCTCAGAAATCATAAATAGGAACTCAAAACTATTATAAAAAATGAAGAAATAGCTTTTCTCTCTAGGAAGACTAAGCCCCTTCTGTTATAGCATTTACAATTTAGTTGGGGTTTCAGTGGGTATAAGTAGATAGATACACATGCAAAAGTTAGTTATTAATCCTCTTTGAAATATTTTTTTTTCCTACTGAGGAAATGAGACTTCATAGAATTAGCCAAGGTAATTGTTAGATGGTAGTAAGTAGGTTGCTTTCAACTTAGGGATGTAGTTGTTTATATTATTATTAATACTATTATTACAGCTACTCTGTAGGAAATGCTGCATGTGATCTCAAAACTCAGTATCGTAAAACATGATTACAAATAAATAAATCTTTCAAATATAATGCCTTGTGAAGCCAAGAAAGTATAAAAAACATCATCCTTAGGAATGATAGAAAGAATGAACTCGAAAGTGATATCCTAAAAGAGCATCAAAATACCATTTATATTCTTGACTAAATATATTATATTGTTCTCTGTCTAATTAGACTGGCCCAGCTATTTCCCACATTCGCTAATGGCAATATATGATTGCAAGGCAAATTTTTGCTCTTTATTTTACTTTTTCATGTCATCTTCAAAGTCCCCTATAAGAACACTCACACCATAGGCATATTTCTTGCTTGTAAAATTTAGTTTCCAATAACTATGCCAATTTCTGTTAACAAACACTGTGCTTATATTGCAAACAGAAAAAGCTAGCCCTGATTTTTAGAAAATCACCCTTATTGAGTGGATTTCTTTTTATAGACTCTGTGCAGAATGTTAGCATGTACAAGACTAATAAGAGTAAAAACTTTATTAACCCTGTGAAGTAGGGGTCAAGAGTTCTCTGATTAATTTTTTTAACTTGAGTAAAATGAGAAAAGTAACAAGTTTACATAGGTAACTGATCTAAAATTAATCAAAACTGATCCTCAAGATCTATGCCTAAATAAATTCTACCGAAAAAAATTTCCTTGGATATTTAAATGTGATGTGTTTTTTGTTGTACACTAAAAAGGAAAAGAAATGGTGATATGATTTTGTCACAAATATTTGGCAAACTTGGAGTCTTTTTTAGAATTTTAAAAATTTATTAACTTAAAACCCATTCTAAATAATTTCATTATATTTTGCAGTTCACTAAGGAAATATATTTATTTTACAGTTTTGCATTCTTCAATGTAGCTGATGTTTTAGAAGTATGATATTTTTGACCCATTCATACTTGTTTGTGTTTTATTTGACCCAATGTTTCTTTTCTTTGGTTCTTATACATTTGCACACATCCTCATCATTTTTTCCTCACTTTTTCTCTTTCTATTTTCCTTTTTTTTTAAAATTAGGGTTTAAATGGCTCTCAAGTGATTCAGTGCAAGAATTAGCTCAACTTTTACTTTGTTACACAAAAAATGATAATTTTATCCCTCAATTATGCCTTAGTTTCTTGCTTGTAGTTTTATAGACTAATCACTTCATTAGTTTATTAAATGCAGATATTCTCTTTAATTTCCCCAGTAAGAGATTTTAGATAATTTAGAATAATTATTGTCTTGAATTAAACAAGTATTATCCAATATAATATGCCTGTACTTCTTAATCCCACTGCCTTCTTAGAAATCAATCCATCTCCCCATGACCAAAAAAATAAGCAAATGAAATGAATACAGTTCTAATTTTTTTCATATATGTTGAATTAATCTCATGTAACTCAGTAATTGAGAAATTCAAGCATGTAGGGGGAATATTATATTTTTGTCCAGTTTGTCAACATATAGTTTCTGGTCTTCTATCCAAAAATTAATTTTAAGACATCTCTGATTGTTTCGATGATATTTTTAGAATTTTATATTAGAATGTGTTCACGTGAATTGAGTACCTTTCAATAGTGATATACGCATGATTATTACCATATTATTTTCTGGCACATTACCAAGCACTGCAATGATTTAACAATCATTCTCTTCTGGATTTAGTGTCTTGCAAATAAAATAGATTTCTTCAGAAAAATAACCTATGTATAGGCATTCTTTAATTCAAAATCAGGGCTTTTTCTACTGCATTTTCCATGTTAGGTTCAGTTGACACTTATTATCCACCTGACATGATGGTTGGTGCTCGTTTGATGCAGTTCTGTGCTCTCATAATTGTCCGGTTACATTTCTGATCAATGTAGTTTTGAATTTACAAATCTCCCTGCATTTATTCTGCTTAATATTCATTTCTGTTGATATGGTTAATTGTTTAAATAATATTTTCCCATCTTTTCTCTGATGACTAACATACTGATATGACACCATAAGTTTCTTCACTTTCAAATTGTTTGAGCTCCTTTCCTTGTATATGTACAGTATCAAAAATAAATATACCTTAGGTGCAAGTAAAATGCTTGACTAAAACAAAAAATGTATGGGTTAGATGAATTACACTGGAAAAATTAGAACACATACAGCCATTTGTTAGCTCTGTGAACCTGAGCAATTAAAATTTTCAGCCTCAGTTTCCTCTTATAAAATGTAAAGAAAGGAGTAGCTATGTAAAATCTGGGAGAAGAATGAACAAAGCTATTTTATGTAAAATGCTTAGTTTATCTCAAACAAAGGAGTATCATGTCTTTATATAAATATTGCTTTACTTATAATACTGACAATATTTGTAAAAAATTGAGATGTTTTGATGTGGGAAGAACATTCAGCATGTGAAGAAATGTAATGGAAGAGACTACTCACAGGAGGTTAAATTATGTGAAAGTAATTTCAATATTATTTAAAAGTGAAAACACATTTTTCTTGGAAAAGTAACCATCAATAGCACAGACCTGGAGGTTTCAAGATGACGGCCTAGAGGGTGGCTGCATTTCATGTTGCTCCAGGACTCAGGATTCAAAAGAGGAGATATTGAGACACTTGGGACCAACTCAAAGCAGCCAGGTGACTCTCACCAATTGGGAAGGTGTCCCGGATGGGACGGTGGTCCCGGAACGCAGGAAACTTTGTGAACTAGAGCTGCCGGTGAGACACCCCTCCCCCCACTGGAGCAGTGAACTCGGACAACTGGGAGTGCTGTAAAGGAGGCCGCTAGGCACAGCACTGGGACTCAGAGCAACCACTGGGGCTCTGGTGGCTGCCCAGGGGAGGAGTGGTGAGGAGAGCTGTGTGGATTCAGAACACCGGGGCCTGCCCTGAGGAGGAGGAGGAGGAGGAACGTGGCCGCTTGGATTCGGAGTGACTGCACCAGAGCTACAGGCGGTTGTCAGAGGAGAAGCTGCGCGGCGAGCTGTTTGGACTCAGAACGACTGCTTCAGAACACCGGGGCCTGCCCTGAGGACAAGGAGGAGGAAGAGGAGTGTGGCCGCTTGGATTCAGAGTGACTACACCAGAGCTACAGGCGATTGCCAGAGGAGGGGCTGCGTGGTGAGCTGATTGGACTCAGACCACTTCTGAACACCGGGGCCAGCCCAGAGGAGTAGGAGGAGGAGGAGGAGGAGCGCGGCGGGTCGTTTGGAATCGCAGTGACTGCATTAGAGCTCCAGGTGGCTGCTCAGAGGAGAAGGTGAGTGGTGAGTTGTTTGGACTTAAAGTGACAGCTCCTGAACACAGGGGGCCTGCCTGGAGGAGAAGCGTGGTGGGTCACTTGGTCTTGAGTGGCCGCACCAGAGCTCCGGGCGGTTGCCGAGAGGACCCGTGCAGCAGGTCACGTGGATTCAGAGCCACTCAGAGTGAACGCTCCTGAACACCCGGGGGGTTATCTGGAGAAGGAGGAGGAATGGGGCAGGTCACTTCGACTCGGAGTGATTGATTGCCCAGGGCTACGGGTGGTTGGTGGGAGGTGGAGGCACATGGTTGAGTTTCTTGGACTCCTAGTGACCGCACCAGAACACTGGGCGGCTGTCTGAAGGAAGAGGTATGTGGCGGATCTCTGGGACTCAGAGTGATTGTACGGGGCCACAGGTGGCTGCTCAGAGGAGGGGCCGCATAGCCAGGTGATTAGATGCAGAGCAGGGTCCCAGGATATAGGAGGCCTCTGGGTGGAAGAGCCACACAGAGACAGGCTTAGGGCAGAGAGAAGGTTCCAGGCTTGTGGGTAGATTCTCTGAGGAGGGACAGCCTAAGGAGATTCATCTGCGAAGGGTGAGGCTCCCAGGCCCAGGAGGTAGGGCCGAGCCCCTGGGAACTTTGCAGAGGAAGGCAGCCCAGCCCAGGCGGTAGCTGTAAATTGAGGGGAACCTCTAGGAGGGAACTAACCAGCAAGACCTCCCCACCGGTGAGTCTTCCCTACTGGGTGAGGTTTCCCCACAAGGACAGTAAAACCAGAGACTCAGGCCCAAACAGGCCTTGCCACAGCCTGCAGCCGAGGTCCCCTTTGGATGACCATTGGTCAACAAGTGAAGACACCACTGCCCACTAGCAGGGAATATACCCCAACTGAAGGCCACCACTCCTAGAGAGGCAGCTTCCTTGTGGAGCACCGCATTATCAACTTCCTTCAAGACTTCAGCCTACTGAAGGCTAAGGGGGGACATATATAGAAATCTTCAGGGACATTGTAAGTCAATAAAGGAAATCGGCAATATCTCAGCGGTCCACTGATACTTGAACAATATGAGAAAACAAGGAAAGAAAATGCTGCAAACAAATCTGGATGTTATATCAATAAAACCCAATGACAGCATGGCAGAAGACATGACAGAAAAGGAGTTCAGAATGTACATAATTAAAATGATCAGAGAAGCAAACAATGAGATGAAAGAGCAAATGCATGCACTGAATGATGAGATGAAAGAGCAAATGCAAGCATTGAATGATCGCACCAATCAACAATTAAAAGAGCAAATACAGGAAGCAAAAGATCATTTCAATAAAGAGTTAGAAATATTGAAAAAAAACCAAACAGAAATCCTTGACATGAAAGAAACAATAAACCAAATTAAGAACTCCATAGAAAGCATATGCAATAGGATAGAACACCTGGAAGACAGAACCTCAGACATTGAAGACAAAATATTTAACCTTGAAAACAAAGTTGAACAAACAGAGAAGATGGTAAGAAATCATGAACAGATTCTACAAGAACTATGGGATATCATGAAAAGGCCAAATTTAAGAATTATTGGGATTGAGGAAGGCCTAGAGAAACAAGCCAAAGGAATGAACAATTTATTCAATGAAATAATATCAGAAAATTTCCCAAATCTGAAGAATGAAATGGAAAATCAAGTTCAAGAGGCTTATAGGACTCCAAGTACACAAAATTACAACAGACCCACACCAAGGCACATTATAATGAAAATACCTAACATACAAAATAAAGACAGAATTTTAAAGGCTGTGAGAGAAAAGAACCAAATTACATTCAGGGGGAAACCAATACGGATATCAACAGATTTTTCAATCCAGACCCTGAAAGCTACAAGGGCCTGGAACAAAATTTTTCAAGCCCTGAAAGAAAATGAATGCCAACCAAGAATCTTATACCCAGCAAAACTTACCTTCAAATTTGACGATGAAATAAAATCCTTCCATGATAAACAAAAGCTAAAAGAATTTACAAAAAGAAAGCCAGCATTACAGAACATTCTCAGCAAAATAGTCCATGAGGAAGAAATGAAAAACAAAGAAGCAAATCAGCAAAGGGAGGAATTATCCTAAAGGAATTGTCAAATAAAGGAGGAAACAAGTTGTGTCAAACAAATAAATAAATAAAATTTAAAAAATGAACCAAACGACCGGGAAACCAAATCATATCTCTATAATAACCCTGAATGTTAATGGCCTGAAATCATCAATCAAAAGACATAGACTGGCAGATTGGATTGAAAAGAAAGATCCAATAATATGTTGCCTGCAAGAGACTCACCTCATAGTAAAAGATACCCATAGACTAAAGGTGAAAGGATGGGGAAAAACATACCATGCACATGGACTCAGCAAAAAAGCTGAAGTATCTATCGTCATTTCTGATAATGTGGACTTCAAGCCAAAGTTAGTCAGAAGGGATAAAGAAGGTCATTTCATACTGCTTAAAGGAAGCATAAATCAGCAAGATATAACAATCATAAACATCTATGCCCCAAACAGTGGCTCATCCATGTATGTCAAACAAATACTTCTCAATTTCTGAAACCAAATAGACCATAACACAATAATACTAGGTGATTTTAACATGCCTCTCACCACTGGACAGATCTGTCAGACAAAAATTGAACAAAGAAACCATAGATCTCAATAACACAATCAATAATTTAGACTTAACGGACATTTATAGAATATACCATCGAACCAAGAGCGAATACACTTTCTTCTCAGCAGCACATGGATCCTTCTCTAAAATAGACCATATATTATGCAACAAGGCTAATGTTAGCAAATACAAGAAGATAGAGACACTACCATGTATTCTATCAGATCATAATGGATTGAAGTTAGAAATAAATGAAAGAGTAAAATACAGAAACTATTCCAACATCTGGAGATTAAACCATATGCTATTATATGATAAATGGATAACAGAAGATATTAGGAAAGAAATTAAAAACTTCTTAGAGGTAAATGAGAACAAAGAAACATAATATCAAAATCTCTGGGACAATATGAAAGCAGTACTTAGAGGGAAATTTATTTCATGGAGCACATTTAATAAAAGAAGTAAAACTCAACAAATAAATGACCTAACACTACAGCTCAAAGCCCTAGAAAAAGAACAGGAGAGCACCAAAAGTAGTAGAAGACAGAAAATAGTTAAACTCAGAGCTGAAATCAATGAAATTGAAACAAAAGAAACAATACAAGAAATTGACAAAATAAATAGTTGGTTCTTCAAAAAAATAAACAAAATTGATAAACCTTTAGCCGCAATAACAAAGAGAAGACGAGACAAAACCCAAATCACTAAAATTCAGAATGAACAAGGAAATATCACAACAGACAGGATTGAAATACAAAACATAATTATAAGCTATTTTGAAAATCTATACTCCAACAAAATAGAAAATTTCGAAGACATCAACAGGTTTCTAGAAACATATGAATTGCCTAAACTGAACGAGGAGGACATAAACAATTTAAATAGACCAATTTCAAGTACTGAAATAGAAGAAGTCATCAAAAGCCTACCAACAAAGAAAAGTCCGGGACCAGATGGGTTCTCAGCTGAGTTCTACAAAACCTTTAAAGAAGAGCTCATTCCAATATTTCTCAAAGTATTCCATAATATAGAAGAGGAGGGAACCCTCCCAAACTCATTCTATGAAGCCAATATCACACTGACACCTAAACCAGACAGAGACTCATCAAGGAAAGAAAATTTCAGACCATCATCCTTAATGAACATCGATGCAAAAATTCTCAACAAAATTTTAGCAAATCGCATACAAAAACATATTAAAAAGATAGTGCACCATGATCAAGTGGGTTTCATCCCAGGAATGCAAGGTTGGTTCAACATCAGGAAATCAATAAACGTAATTCACCATATTAATAGACTTAAAGTCAAGAATCACATGATTATTTCAATAGATGCAGAAAAAGCATTTGATAAAATACAACACCCCTTCATGCTCAAAGCACTAGAAAAAATAGGGATAGTGGGAACATTCCTTAACATTGTGAAGGCCATCTATGCTAAGCCCATGGCTAATATCATTCTAAATGGTGAAAAACTGAAAGCATTCCCCCTAAAAACTGGAACAAGGCAAGGATGCCCTCTTTCATCACTTCTATTCAACATCGTTCTTGAGACTCTGGCCAGAGCAATTAGACAAACCAAAGAAATTAAAGGGATACGAATTGGGAAAGAAGAACACAAACTATCCCTGTTCGCTGATGACATGATTATATATTTAGAGGAACCTGGAAATTCCACCAGAAAACTCTTAGAACTCATAAGTGAATTCAGTAAAGTAGCAGGTTACAAGATCAATGCCCATAAATCCAATGCATTTTTATACATAAGTGATGAATCTTCAGAAGGAGAAATTAGGAAAACTACCCCATTCACAATAGCATCAAAAAAAAAATAAAATACTTGGGAATCAATCTCACAAAGGAGGTGAAAGACCTCTACAATGAGAACTATACAACACTAAAGAAAGAAATTAAAGAACACCTTAGAAGATGGAAAGATCTTCCATGTTCTTGGATAGGAAGAATTAATATTGTCAAAATGGCCATACTACCTAACGTGCTATACAAATTCAATGCAATTCCAATTAAAATCCCAATGACGTATCTTACAGAAATAGAGCAAGCAATTTTGAAATTCATCTGGAAGAATAAGAAACCCAGAATAGCTAAAGCAATCCTTAGCAGGAAGAGTGAAACAGGGGGTATTGCAATACCAGATCTGCAACTCTACTACAAAGCAATAGTAACAAAAACGGCATGGTATTGGTACCAAAATAGAAAGGCAGATCAATGGTACAGAATAGAGGACACGGACACATACCCCAATAAATACAATTTTCTCATACTAGACAAAGTTGCCAAAAATATGCAATGAAGAAAAGATAGCCTGTTCAACAAATCGTGCTGGGAGAATTGGAAATCCATATGCAACAGAATGAAACTAAACCCATATCTCTCACCATGCACGAAACTAAACTCAAAATGGATTAAGGATCTCGGAATCAGACTAGAGACCCTGCAGATTATAGAAGAAAAAGTAGGTCCAAATCTTCACCTTGTTGGTCTAGGATCAGACTTCCTTAACAGGACTCCCATAGCACAAGAAATAAAAGCTAAAATCAACCACTGGGATAGATTTAAACTAAAAAGCTTTCTCTCAGCAAAGGAAACTATCAGCAATACGAAGAAAGAGCTTACAGAGTGGGAGAATATCTTTGCCAATCATACTTCCAATAGAGCACTAATCTCCAGAATCTATAAAGAACTCAAAAAACTCTACTCCAAGAATTCAAATAATAAAGTCGACAAATGGGCTAAGGAAATGAATAGACACTTCACAGAAGAAGATCTACAAGCAATCAACAAACATATGGAAAAATGTTCAACATCTCTAGTAATAAGAGAAATGCAAATCAAAACCATCCTCAGATTCCATCTCACCCCAATTAGAATGGCGATTATCAAAAATACAAGCAACAGGTGTTGACGAGGATGTGGGGAGAAAGGTACACTCATACATTGCTGGTGGGGCTGCAAATTAGTGCAGCCACTCTGGAAAGCAGTGTGGAGATTCCTTAGAAAACTTGGAATGGACCCCCCATTTGACCCACCTATCCCACTCCTTGGCCTATACCCAAAGGACTTAAAATCAGCATACTACAGAGATACAGCCACATCAATGTTCATAGCTGCTCAATTCACAATAGCCAGACTGTGGAACCAACCTAGATGCCCTTCAATTGATGAGTGGATAAAGAGACTGTGGTATATACATACAATGGAATATTACTCAGCCATAAAGAATGATAAAATTATGGCATTTGCAGGCAAATGGATGAAATTGGAGAATATCATGCTAAGTGAGAAAAGCCAATCTGAAAAAGCCAAAGGACGAATGATATCGCTAATAAGTGGAGGATGACACATAATGGGGGGGAGGGAAGGGTTAGTGTTAGGGTTAGAGTTAGGGTTAGGGAGGGGGGCAAGTATGGAGGAAGGAAGTACTGTATAGAGGATAAAGAGGGGTGGGAGGGGTGGGGGGAAGGGAAAAAATAACAGAATGAATCAAACAACATTACTCTATGTAAATTTATGATTACACAAATGGTATGCCTTCACGCCATGTACAGAGAAACAACATGTATTCCATTTGTTTACAATAAAAAAAAAATAGCACAGACCTGGGAGCAGTGCATGACGACAAGGTCCATATGAATAGAACTAGTAGAAAAAGAATATATATGTTTCTCTGACAAAGGGACAATCAGTTTGCATTTGATGGAGAAAATAAGTGTTGCAAATAAGGAGAATCAAAGTGTCTTAATTTGATTTTAAGATGAAAGGTGGATTTTGGATATTAAATTTTTACAGAATAAAGAAAGAGGATTGATGTTGGTTTTAAGTGTTGGTTTGTGTTCTGGATTACTGGAATAACAATATAATGGACATTGCATAAAAAAGTTTATGCCACTTTTACACGATTAGGAGGAATAGAATTTGTAGATACAAAGGCATTGGTTTTATGTTGAAAGCAGTGGAGAAGTATAAGAAAGTAATGAACTTATCTTTCCCAGTTCCTCTAAAGCCAGTCTGAAATAGAAAATTGTCTTTGCAAGGATGCACTCAGGAAATTCACATAAAATGAGGGGATGGGTATAAAAAATAGAAGTGATTTCAAATGTGGGAATAGTTTGAGAAACACAGAAATAATATTAGAAAGACATTTTGTAAATACTTATTGTTTGTTGGGCTAATATTTGTCTGATACATAATAGCAAAATGAAAATCATATAGATAATAAAAACTTAAAAATGAGTGATTGACTCATACATGTTATGTTGTATTCTTAAACAACATATACATAGATATGTTTTGTGGAATTTAACCAATTGAGTGAATTCAACATCCCACGTTATTAAATACTATGAAAAACAAAACTATAAAAAACAGTAATAAAATAGAAAAAATAAAAGTATCTAGGTGGCTTATCAATTTAAGAATAGCACCAAAATTATAGCCAAGGAATGTCAGTATTTAGTTTTGATAATATGAAAGAGCAGTTAATGGAAGAAGCCTTTTGTATGATCTGATACTTATCTGCCAGGTAAGTATTTGCTTACCTATTAAACTCTATGATTTTTCTTTCATAAACAAAACATTCCAGTTGAACGTTGAATTTACAAAGTGGAAATTTTTAGTGCCAACCTTGTTCTGTTTGCTAAACACTTCATAATATCATCTCAAATATTTTCATTAAAAATAATAAATTTGAAGTTATTAAATAATTTTGGTAGCATTTATTATTGTGTTTAAAACCATTATACTAATACAAAAAATATCTGCTCTATGAGAATAAAATCATAGGGGTTGAGTGGTATTTAGTGGAAAATAGGAAGGGTTTTCCTTAGAGCTGCTTTAAAGGATACTAGCTATATGTATCTTGGAACAGGCTTTCATAACAAATGTAGCAAAAAAGTGATAAAATTTTGGTTGTTAGAGTCTTCATGTCATGAATTAATCTATTCAATTTATTTACACATAATACTAAAATATTTGTATAGATATTTATAGTGCATTCACGCTCTTGAAGAGAAAATATATCAAAGGAGAAGTTCAGCTAGAATTTTTCCCTTCTATGCTCCTCTCTCTCCTCTGTAGGATAATAGAGATGCAATATGCTACTATTATTTTAACATTCTTAGAGCATCTGACTCAATCTTTAAGCTAATGCCCTGTTAATAAGATATCTCATAGTATCTTTCCTTTAGTTCTTTTTGTATTATTTCTCATTCAATTCATTTTTACCAAACAACATGTGACGTGATATGAGAAATGGAAATTAGATGAGCACTAAAGAGC
This sequence comes from Sciurus vulgaris, assembly GCF_902686455.1. Classification (NCBI taxonomy): domain Eukaryota; kingdom Metazoa; phylum Chordata; class Mammalia; order Rodentia; family Sciuridae; genus Sciurus; species Sciurus vulgaris. The sequence goes on along the minus strand of NC_136474.1, from coordinate 4,944,738 downwards.
ATAATACACAACATCCATTGATGCATCCAAGGTAACATTTCATATATGGAGCAAGAACATCAGGGAGCACTCATTTGATAACAGGCAAAGGAAAATGCTTATCAAATAAAGCATGTGAGGACTAGAGAAATACTTTCATGAGAAATAACATGAAGACCATTGTCTTATCCCAAACCTGATAATGATTGTTAAACTGTGATTAAAAGCTTTGGAATTAATTCTAAATAATCCAACACCTCTGAGAATTAGTATGTGTTCAGTATGATTCATTAATCAGAATAGAGTACTTCACAGCTCAACAGAAATAATGGCAGCATAATGTGAGCTTTTGAACACTGGACTCATGTTCACTGACTGGAGAAAAAGCAGAGACATAATACAGGAAAAATTCATCATTCTCAGGAAATCAAAACTTTCTCTCCCATTGCTACCATACATACCCCTCTCACCACCACCTCTCATCTAAATTCCTGCCCTGGCAGTTGTCTTCCCTGTATCTATTACTGCTTATGCCTAGTCTGTTCCATTCACTATGCTGCAATCAGTGCTCTCTTTAATAATAAATCATATTATGCCATGCACCTCATCCCAGAATCACTCCATTGCTTTCTGTCACATTTTAATATATATTTCAAAATCCTGTTGAAGAGATAAAGGCAAGACATAGACATACTCTGACTTCATTACTGCTCTTTGCTTCTAGTTACCCTGAGATTCCCCCAAACTAAGGAGTGTGTGTGGCTTTTATTTATATATTTATTTTTTTGATAATGGAAATGAAATCCAAGGAAGCATATTCATAAGCACTTAGACACATTTCAGTCATCCCACCTTTTTAAATTTTTGAGACAACGTCTCTCTAATTTGTTTAGGGTCTTGAATCTATAATGCTTCTGTCTCAGTCTCCCAAACTGCTGGTATTGCATTCATGTGCCACCACACACAGTTAAGGAATTTTTTTTTATCAGCACACTTGTATTATTCCATCCATATGGAATTCTCTCAAAGCATTGACAGCATTGGTACTGGTATTGATAGTACCCCCTGCTTACATTAGGGCCGCTATACAAGATAGTTTTTCAAATTATACAGCCAGGCCTAATACACCTTTCTAAAACACTTCTATCACCTTATTTAATCTAGCTTTTCAGTACACATCTTACTGTAAAACATTTTCTGTGTGTTTGCTAATTTCTTTCTAATCCAGCAAACATAAGATGCATGCAGAAATGGGCTTGTTTGTGAATTTCATGGTCAAGAAAGTATTAGGACTTTAAACACCATTTCTGTTGTGGAATGAATGAAAACAATGGATGATAATGCTACTCCAAAGGCTTTCCTATAATCACAGCACCTTTCCCATGACCTACAAATTAAACCAGCTGATCCTGTATATGCAACACAAATCCCAGGTCTCTGAATGAACGTGCACTGCAATCTCAGAAATTTAATCCCCAAAAGGTCTACAAATATTCAGGTGTGAAGACCCTATATCAGCAAAACCTGAATATCAAAACAGAAGTGGTTCCATAATAACCAACATTTTAATAGACTTACTGAGAAGGAAAAGCATATCTTAAGCATTTGCAAATAGTCAAATCCATTTTCACTCTTGACCTCTTTCTATCTACCTCCAATATGCCATATGCCTAATGTCTCTTATTTCCTACTTCTGGTGTGAGTTTTTGCAAAGAGGGGTTCTTGTGTCATTCCTTACTTCTCAAAGCACAATGCATTCATTCCCAGATCCCCGGTAAACAGAAGAGCAATTCACAAATCAAGTTGTTGTTATGCTTCACACAATTCCACATTGCATCTCTTGAGGAGGTCCATCAATATTAGTAAGAGTCTAAAAATCAGCATCATTCTTCTTGACACTGCAGTTCCAATGATATTGGAAGAGTGGGTTGCAAATCCACCGTGATCTTCCTGAATACTACCAATAGAGGCTAACATTGATTCAGCCACAAATCCTACCACTATTCATCAAGATTTTCCATGCAAGTCACTGCAAAGCAAAACTGTCACAGAAAGTTTAGGGATAAGAGTGGCTGTTTTTTGTGTTCAATTCTTGGTTTTTCAGTTGAAATTGTGGTTCACGGGGAAAGTGCTCAGTTGTGGAAGTCCCCTTCATTGGCAGAGAGAATGGGAGTGTCCAAGAAACCTGGAGAGTGCCAGGTACAAGTGCAGTTGTCATTCTGAATTTCCAGCCACCGAAATCTGGTGAAGAATGTGCAGTGGAAGAAGGTGGTGAAGAATTATTGGCATAAGCATACACATGAGAGATCCGTGATCTCTGTTCTACGGAGAGTAAAGTAAGGTTGTGGAAGTAGTACTGTGAAGAAATCCAGGTGAGCGTGCAGCACTGCTCCCTTGGAGCACATTTGCAAACTGAAAGGTGTCCGTGGAAATGGGATACATGTGAAACTGGTGCTGTTTTCCAGTGTTGATTCATTTTGTGACGATAGGAGAAAACAAAAGGAAGAGGTGAGAGATTGGAAAGTTGGGAGCCTCCAAACTGGTCTTGATAGTTTGTTTGTTATTTTCACAATTGATCAGTGCTGGGGACTCAAAACTGGACCTCAAGCATGTAAGGTAGGCACTCTAATTGATGGGCTGTATCTCCAGCACAGGAAGGGCTCCTATGAGTTACAACACTTGATCACTTACAGTCCTACTTTGTGAAAATGTATGCAGAGAAGCAATCATGAACAAGCCAAACAATGCCTAACAGGCACACAGAGAGTTGGGTGGTGAGTGCTCATCTCAGTGGAGCATACAGTGAAGCGCCAGTGTTTAAGTGATCATTGAATTGGGACACATCACATTCCATCTGTCGGGTTTCCCCACCTACCCTACAAAGTTGGGAAAGGAGACAGCTGGAACATGGGATGTGCGTGTTCCACGTGAAGGTGTTTGTCTCCTCTGGTGGCTCATGAAGAAAGGAGGGAGTCATTCATTCAGCATGTTGGACAGAGGACAGGATGGACCTGAGAAGAAAGGAGAGTAGTTCTATGCTCACTGTAACTGCCAGACTCCACCTGCTTGGCTGCTGCATTAGGACTCCCCTGCACCCAGAAACTTACCTGGTGGGATTTTTTTCCAGGGGCATGTCAAACCACCTCAAGATACAGAAATGTCTTGCCAATCTGCATTCACAAAATGGTTCGTCTTCTTGACCAGACAAATACCCCTCAGTCCCCAGGGTCTGTGAGATATTGCCAGGAGTCATCTAACCAGCCCCAGGAGGGAGCATCCTACAAGCCAGTGAATGACATAAAAGCCTGGTGATGGCATGATGAGCACAGTTTCACAGGGCATAACACCAGCTTTGAACATAGACCCTACTGAAAGTGGAATGGTGCAGAGCTTCCAATCTGAATTTTCAGAAGGGGAGAATAAGGACATTTGGGGGCAAGGAAAGCTGGAGAGGGTCTTCCTGGAAAACAACTTCAGAGAAGAAACACTATGAAACTCGTCATTGTTCATGTTCAACCCACAAATTTCTCGACATATATGCAGACTCATCATACACTACTAATACAGGAAGTAGTTATTTTCCGTTCATTCTGTATGCAACCATGAACACTGACCCTAATGTCTTTGCAAGTACATCAATGCCCTTGAAAATTCCTGTCTTTTTCTGTTGCTCCCAAGGGAGAGCCAAATATACGTATCCTGATTCCTATATTTTTCAGGCACGAGAAACATGAGCAAAGGCTTTCCTAACATCACAGCCCCTACCGCATGCCCTACAATTTAAACCAGCTGATCCTGGAATATGCAACACTAATCCCTGGCTCTCCGAATGAAGACTTCACCACACTCTCAGAAAACTAATCCCCCAAAGGTCTATGAATATTCAAGTGTGAAGACCCTACATCGACAAAATATGAATATCAAACCAGAAGTGGTTCCATCATAACCAACACTTTAATAGAATTACTGAGAAGAAAAAGCATACCTCAAGCATTTGCACAGCCTCAAATCCGCTTTCTTTCTTGACATGTTTCTATCCCCCGCCCACATGCCATATGCCTAATGTCTCTGGTTTTCTACTTCCAGTGTGAGATGTTGGAAAGAGGTGTTTTGTGTCATTTCTTACCCTCCAAAGCACAATACATTCATTCCCTGAACCCCGGTAAACATGAGAGAAAGTCACACCCTGAGTTGGTTTTTAGCTTCACCCAATTCTGGGCTGCATCTCTTGAGGAGGTCCATCAAAATAAACAAGAGTGCATAAAAGGGCTCCATTCCTCTTGACACTAGAGCTCCAATGATATTGGGACAGTAGGTTGTAAATCCCCCGTGATAGTCCTGAATGCAAGCAATACAGGCTCATATCAATTCAGTCCCAAATCCTACCATTAATCCTCAAGAAGTCACAAGCAAGCCACTGAATAGCCAAACTGTCGGAGAAAGTCCAGGGACAAGAGTGGCTGTCTTTTGTGTTCACCTCTTGGTTTTCCAGTTGACATTGAGTATCACGTGGAAAGTGCTCAGGTGTGGAAGTCCCCTTCATTGGCAGAGGGTATGGGAGTATGTCCAAGAAGCCTGGAGAGAGCCAGGTATAAGTGCGGTCGTCATTTTGAATTTCCTGCCACCGAAAGCTGGTGAACAATGCGCAGGGGAGGAAGGTGGTGAGGAATCATTCACATAAGCATACTCATGAAGGACCCCTGATCTCTGTCCTAAGTAGAGTACAGTGAGGTTTTGGAAGAAGTACTGTGAAGAAATGCAAGTGAGGGTGCAGCATTGCTCTCTTGGAGCACATTTGCAAACTACAAGGTGTCCGTGGAAATGGGCTGCATGTGAAACTGGTGCTGTTTTCCAGTGTTGATTCATTTTTTGAGGAGAGGAGAAAAGAAAAGTAAGAGGTGAGAGGATGGAAGGTTGGGAGGCTCCGAATGTGTCTCATTTGTTTGTTTGCAATTTCCGTAATCTAACAGATTTGGGTTCTTGAAGTCTGGTCTGGAGCACGGGAGGCAGGCTTTCTACGTGATGGGCTATATCGCCAGCACAGAATTGTCTGCTCGAGTTGCAACACTTGATCACTTGCAGTCCTAATTTGTGAAAAAGTATGCAGACAAGCAATCATGACCAACCAAACATTGCCTAAGGAATTCTTAATCCTCTTGTTCACCACAATCCAGCAAGGATCTCTTTTGCATGTCAATACCCAAGACCAGAGGTGTGTCCTGAGGGACAGATTTTCCCCCTCTTCACTTAAGGAGGAAAATGGATGTAACTGATCTGTGAGCACAAATTTGTATCAGGGATCCTAGGATGTCAGGAGCAGGGACAGAGGCAGGACTATGTGGGATTGAGAATATGCTCAATTGGTGACTACGAATGGAGATTTTGGGGATCATTCACATATGCAACCCTAGGCAGTATATTCACAATCTACTGATTAATTCCTCGATCCTATTTTTTTCCTTCTTTTTCCGTTTGTCATTTTCTTTTGAAAAATTCTAAACAGCAGAGTCCTGTGCGTAACGGACAAGCCAGTTTTGGAGATGGATCTTGCCCATCATCTCAGGAAAGGGGGAGGCAGAGGAAGTTGTTCCTCCTGTGCTATGCCTGTTTCCCTCAGTGAAGGGTTGCTTCAGCAATTTAGCCGGATCCTGTTGTGAGATATAACAAGGGAAATGCAAGTGATGATGGCTCATGGGGTCTGGGGTAGAAGAAGAGTAATGTGGTGGCAAGAAGAAATCATTCCTCACCACGTTTCAATTTTCTGTTCGTTATGTTTTCAGTTATTACTCTCAAGATTCCTTACAGAGAGATTGTGGCTGAAAGTCATATCCTTGATCCTACATTCATTCAGATGCATTCACTTCCACTCAGAAAAACGCATCAATTGCTTACCAGTTCTCCTGTGATATGAGAAACACTCATGGGAGAAGTCCTCTAATTAAAGGGGAGGGAGCAGGCTCTGGGCAGCTTGGTTGTGAAGGCATGTGGCTTCTAGGCTCGATAGGAGAAGGCATTTGGTTGCACTCCTCAGAGGGTTTGTGAAGCCTTGGGCAACATGAACTTTGAAGGCTGGGTCAAGTGATATGGCGCCTGCACCCCAGATTTTACCTGAGATCAGGAGGAGCGACACGAGAACACGTTGGCGTCACGGATCCCATGGCTACCAGAGACAATTTCGCTCCTGGCCACTTCAAGCCCACATTCAAGACAAGCACCGACTCAGCTTTGAGGATAAGAGGAAAGACAAAGGGTGCGGATGCCAGAGTCTTGTGTTTTTAAAGAAGTGATTCTATCCTTGTTGCCTGGTCAACTACAAACCAGGCTGTAAGCGGTATGCAGCCTAGTGTGTGATAAATCCCTCCATATCCAGGCAGAACCAGGGTTGCCTCTGAAGCCTGACAGCTCACATTTCCACACAGGCCCGTTAGGTGGCGCTGTGCTCCGTTGGCCCCACCATTCATGGTGACAGCCCACGAACCTGGCTCTACTACAATTAGCCCCCACAATGTCCAGTGGTACAGGCTGGGACCGAGGGATGCCTGGGAAGACGTGGCTCAACAAGCTTACCACAGGCACCAGTGGATTTGCACTCTGACCCCACTCTTCCAGGATTGTAAATGCTTGGGTTTTCTTCAGAGTCAGGAAACTAGCCCAGAGGCCTAGCAGCCCCATAGAGAGTTGTGTGGTGAGCTCTTAGCTCAGTAGAGCATGCAGTGCAGCGCTGGGGCTTATGTGGTCATTGAATTGGAACAGATCACATTCCATCTGTCGAGTTTCCCCTCCTAACCTACAAAGTCTGGAAAGGAGACAGCTGGAACCTGAGATGTGCCTGTTCCACGTGAAGGTGTTTGGCTCCTCGGTGGCTTATGGAGAAAGGAGGGAGTCATTCACTCAGCATGTTGGATGGAGGACAGGACGGACCTGACAAGAAAGGTGAGTTGTTCTGTGCTCACTCCAACTGTCAGACCCCACCTGCTTGGGTGCTGCATTATGACTCCACTACACCCAGATTCTTACCTGCTGGGATGTTTCCAGGGGCACGTCAAACCACCTCAACATGCAGAAATGTCTTGCCAATCTGCATTCACACAATGGTTCATCTTCTTGACCAGACAAATGCCCCTCGGTCCTAGGGGGTCTGTGAACTAGCCCTGGGAGGGAGCTGCCTTCAAGCCAGTGAATGAAATAACAGCCTGGTGTTGGCATTTTGAGCACAGTTTCAAATGGCATAACACCAGGTTTGAACTCAGACCCTGCTGAAAGTGAAATGGTTCAGAGTTTCCAACCTGAATATTCAAAAGGGGAGAGTAAGGACATTTAGGGGGCAAGAAAAACTGGAGGGTGTCATGCTTGAAAACAACTTTGGAGAACAGACACTATGAAACTCGTCATTGTTCATGGTTCACCCACAAACTCCACAACATATATTCAGCCTCATCTTACAGTACAAATACAGGAAGTAGTTATTGCCTGTTCATTCTGTATTCAACCATGAACACCTACCCTAATTTCGTTGAAAGTACATCAATGGGCTTGAAAATTCCTTTCTCTTTCTGTTGCACCCACGGGACAGTGGAATTATTATCTATATGCAGGTTCATATCAAGTTACACTAGGTTACATTGTATAGTTAGCTTTCAACATGTGCAGGTCACATAACTTGCTTGCCTTTCAGAGTTCAGTAGTTCCAAAGGTTATTATATTAAGATAATGTCTTCAGTCCTCATGGACAGGGAAGATGCAAAGCACTTCTAAGCCTTTCAACCAGGTTACCTACTTAGTCATAAGGAGATTTCTTGACTTAAGGACTTTTGTTCCCCTATACATTGACTGACCTAAAACCTCTACAACTCCCCTTTTGGGTTTTGTAGGGTCTTTTGAAAAGATATGACTTTTCTTCTCTTTAAGGAATGTGGAGGTAGAAAGCAAAACAAATATTGACAAAAGGAATCTCAGCATAAAAAGACAAGTATCAATAAACACCCTCCAATGAAAAGCTCTTTGATCCATGTAAAATTTGATAGCCCTGAGGTTTACCAATCTAATAATTCTCAACTCCATCATCTTGCTGCATCTTCTTTATAATGTCCTTAAAATGATCCCTTTGAATGTGGTTACTATTATATGAGGTAGTATACTATTATGTTATATGTTGTTCAATTGAAACAACATATATTATTATCTTGTCATCCTTTATGATGTAACAATAGCAAATATCAATTGAAACCCTATTATCAAAAATAACTTGATCATAAAAATTTCAAAAGAATTAACAAATTTTGCTAAGTATAAGGGCACCCAATTGAGATACAATGCAGAGAAATAATAAAATAGTAGCCAGCATAGTTGTGAAATTTGGCATAAGTTTGGCAAGCAGAGATATAACCAAATTTTCTGAGGTACATTCTAAGCCCATCTAGGCTAGCAATTTTTGAGTAGTTTTGTTAAATTTGTTATATCCCCCCAAGTCACTAGATTAGAAGACCCAGGTTTTTTGGGACTCTGTTCTTGTTGCAAGTTTCTTCTTTGAATCAGAGTCCTCTTTATTCAGTGTCAAATGGAATTTTGGAATCAGATTATGAAGTCCTCCATGCCAACTCATGATGATTGAAGAGATTCACACACCTGGGAGGAATTTGGACAGGACCTGTAAGAGTAAGAATAGCACCATATTTATTTCTCTAAATAATCAAAGGTACAAGGTCCTGTCATATTGGTTCTGGTGGAACTCAGTGCTTTACATAAATCTTTGGTAGTGGTTCCTTAGGGGTAAAGTGCCTGCCCAAGGCTGAGGACCAGCAATGTGTATTATCTCTATACTGTACAATAAGAGCATTTATTTTGAAGAATGCAATATTGAGAGGATTATTAATATGAGTAAGGCTAGGTCTCTTTCTTTGTTTTTGTTTTAGAAGACACATTTTAAGTGTTCAATTTGCACATTCAACTAAGGCCTGTCCAGTATGATTGTGAGAAATTCCATGGGTTAGAATAATATTCCATTGATTACGAAACTTGCAAACTAACTAGAAATATAAACTGGGGCACTGTTGGCTTTCAAATGAAGTGTTTTACCCATGGTGGCCATGCCAAAGAGGACATGAGAGAAACAAGTTAAGACTTGTCTTGTCCAGCGCGTACAATGAAGACTCGGCTCTCAGATGGAGTTTTAAGGTCTTTATTTTTATGGGAGAGCTTCTGAGCTGAGTACCTGGTTCTTCTTCCTCCACTGCCACCGTCTTCTTTTTCTTCTTCTCACCGTGCAGCTCTCTCTCTTCTTCTTCTTTCTCGCGCAGCTGCTGCTCCTCTCCGCTGCGAAAAGTGCACAACTTTATGGGATGTAACAACCAATTACCTAACGGGTCAGGCGTTTGGCTCATGGAGACTTAATGGTGAATAATGAGGACATATACTGATCACGAGCTAAGCACGGATGTGGAGGAGATCAGTCAGCCAATAGAAAGCACTTCCTTAAAGTTGTTTTTCTTTGCAGTTGGGCTTCTCTGCACCATCTTAGGGTGAAGCCAGCTACCACTGAAGGCTACAGGGCAGCGGCCTCCAACATCTCCCACTTTCTGTTTTATTAAGGGGCTTAGGATTAGGTCATCATGATAGCTCAAGTGGCGGGCACCATCATTACACGTCATCAGAATTCTGACCTCCAGGTTCAGAACCCTGTCTTAGGGTGGTATGGGCCCTCATGAGCCTATCTGTGACTCTGGATCCCCAGGATCATGCCTGTCTTAGGTTGCATAACAGCAGAACATATTCTTACCCATCATTGGTATCTCACCCCTCTTGGGGTGAGGACCTGTCTTAGGTTGATATATGTCTCTGTTTGCTTTCCCATCATTGGCTACCGATCCAGCATATTAAGCCACACCTGGGGAGATGTGCCAGTTTCAAGCACCATAAGTACCATTTTGATGGTCTGACATTCTCCCTGTTGTTGGTGTCTTACATGCATAAGGCATCAGATCATTAGTCCAAATCCCAGTACCATAAGTATTTCAAGAGCCATGATGCCTGCCCATGCTTTGGTCTCTAATCCTAATTGAGTGGTAAGGTTATCAAGAGTATAAGACCAGTTATATGCCAGCCTTTAAGTGGGCATCGATAACCTTTTTGTAAAGCTGAGGCAGCTCTTTCAGCTATATTATTGACAGCTTGTGCTGTTGGTATTGTAGTAGCTAATGCTGTCGCTGCTGCTGCAGCTACAACAGCAGACACAGCCACTGCTGTAACCACTGCTGCTGTAATGCCGAAGTCTCTTTTGTTTCTGGACAAAATCACAGGCAGCTCTTCATCAGTTATGGAGACTGGTAGAGGCAAGAAAGTAAGAACACGCATAATCACTGCAACAGAAAATTGGGAGGCATTCCAACATTGTGAAAGGAAACAAGTTACATTAGCATCAGAACAATTTAGGACGTTAGTACTATGGTTAGTTAATAGAAACATGAAAGGGGGTGACACACAAACTGGAATGGGAGGAAAGGCTATGCTTCTAATTGAATTTTGACTTTTTATCTTTTTTCCTGTTCCTCTTTTTTGACTATCCGCTCTAGTTCCTCTTCTGAAAGTTCTTCCTCATCTGAGGAACTTCCTTTTTTTGATAATCTTTCAGAGGTTCTGGATCGTTCCTCTTTTATCTCCTCTAAAATGTCTTCTCCTTTTTCTAGCGTATCTTTAAACGTTGGCCTCAGGTTAGTTAAGCACCCGTGAATCAACATCCAAATTGCACTCATGCCCAGTGGCAATGGTTCTACTTTCTCCCTCTTTCTTAGATCCTCTCCTAAGTGATTCCACTGTGGTGTATTTAAAAGTTCCTCATCTAAAAACCATGGCACAGCTTCCTCTATTGTTCTGAGGAAAAGCCTATAAGGTTAGGCAGTCTTTGTTTTTAGAGGTGTTCCATTTGCTTTTAATAAGTCGCTAAGCGGACCCTCCATTCTGATCCGTGATGTTTCGCCGCCCATTTTCTAAAGCTTTAAATGCTAACCACACTACAATGCTAAGACACACTAAAATAACTAAAAACAATAATGCTCTGCAACAATACAATGAAACCAAAGACTTGAGCTCTTGACAAACAACAAACACACAAAATCTTATTATTTTAATACCTGGCCAGTCCACTGGGGGTTACTTTACCCAGCTCCCTGCACCTGGGGGTTACTTTACCCAGCTCCCTGTTCCTGGGTGTTACTTTACCCAGCTTTATGTATACTGCTTTAACCTTTATTGACTTATTTTACTTGACGTGTTTTAGTTTTAACAGCTGTTTTACCTGGATATTACTTACCTCTTTTTGTGGCGGTGTGAGTGGTCCCGGGTTTTGGCACCACTTGTCTCGTCCAGCGAGTATAATGAAGACTTAGCTCTCAGATGGAGTTTTAAGGTCTTTATTTTTATGGGAGAGCTTCTGATCCGAGTGCCTGGTTCTTCTTCCTCCACCGCCACTGTCTTTTTCATCTTCTCGCTGCGCAGCTCTCTCTCTTCTTCTTCTCTCTCGTGCAGCTGCTGCTCCTCTCCGCCGTGAAAAGTGCACAGCTTTATGGGATGTAACAACCAGTTACCTAATGGGTCAGGCATTTGGTTCGTGGAGACTTAATGGTGGGTAATGAGAACATGTACCGATCACGAGCTAAGCATGGACGCGGAGGAGATCAGTCAGCCAATAGAAAGCACTTCCTTAAAGTTGTTTTTCTTTGCAGTTGGGCTTCTCGGCACCATCTTAGGGCGAAGCCAGCTACCACTGTGGGCCCTACAGGGCAGCGGCCTCCAACAAGACTTTCTCTAAAGAGTGTGCACTGGCCCATATAAGGACTGAGTATGTATCTGTGGTAACATGTAAAGATGAATAGTGATGCACATGAGGAAAATGAGTTGTAATCATCTGCTAAAGGGAATTAGAATGTAAATCTCAAGAGTTTAGTTTCAGAAGTAAGGGAACATAATGATGTGAAATGAGAGCAATTAACAATAAAATAGGCCTCCTTGGAGGAAATAGAAAAGGATTTCCTTAAAGAATGAGAATTTTGATGAAAAAAATTTTGTTATTCCACAGCATTTATAAAGAGAGAATAAAGTGATTTTTATAGAAGCATCAGCATGAGCAGTTCCTTCAATGAGAGGTCTTAGTGTGGCTACATATGTGAGCAAGAAATACTGGAGCTGTATAATCCTGTAAAAGAGAATGGAGAGTGATAAACAGGGATAACAAATTAGGTTCCACACATCATAGATGCTAAGGCCTTTGAGGCTAGATGATCAACTAAGAAGCAGGCTTTTTTACCCTGGTCTGGACAGGCAGGTGGATGAATATGGAGAGCAGGTGTCTGTGCTGCCTGAGGACATTTGATTTTCACACTGCCCCCAGCTCTGGAGGGTGGGGACAGGGTCCCAGTTCACTCCTGGCTACCACATGTATGGCCATGAGGTGTGATCACATGATCAAAACTTCTGGTGTTCAACTGGATCCCACAGACTGAGAGGGCTCCTGTGCCATGGACTCAGGACCTTAGGGAACGCCACCCTGCCTGACCCTTTCCACCTCAGGAGACCAGAGGAAACAGGAAGCTTGCCTGCTTCTGGTCATGGAGGCTGTCAGTGTGCCCTCTGAGCCTCTCCAGGGACACCTGCCCCAATTGTGGGCTCTGGGAATAAATTGAAAAGCACTGTTCTACCTCTGTGAACTCGGGCAACACTATATTTCTGGCTTCTGTCAAGACTTTCAAGACTGGCTGGGGTCTCATCTGCCTTGTGCTTGGTGTCAGAGTTTTGGGAGGAAGTGCCTACCTGAACTGCTGAATTATCTTTCTTTTTTGTCTTCAGGATCCCCTCTCAATGTCACAATGACTAACCAGGAGTACTTGGACCTGGGTGCAGCCACCTCACCAAGTGCTCCATGGATCTAGATCTTGCCCTATGCCGCACAGCTGGCAGAGGTGGGTGGGCTGGTGCAACTCAAGTCCTCAACTCCCCTAATACAGGTGGCAGAGCTATATCTCCTGACCAGTGAGTGGACAAAGATGAATCCTGAAACACTGGCCTCCACAATGAGACAGAAAACAGGGTTAGGGGCAGCCTCAGCTGGGGTGCTGAAAATAAGTGTTCCTTTAAGGTTTTCATTTTCAACCAGCCCTATGTGTCCTGACTGGTTTCTGATTCTGTCAATCAAATAAATATTCCAGTTGCAGAGTGTGGGGATTTGGTCTTTCTTTCCAACTACCAGGATTCCACATTGGAGTAAGGGGCCCATTTCATGGGAAAGTAAACTGAGGACTTGGGGGATTGTGACTATCCAGGTTCCACCTGGGGTGAAGTGTACCCTCCATTCAGGGGAGGGAATCCTCTAATCTCTGAGGAGACAGACTTCCTCAGAGTCTCCTCCTGGGCTCTCCTCTATTTGGCATGGGGACATTCACCACCCTCCTGGAACCCAACTGCAATAAAAACACTGATGACCTCAACAACAACACAGCCTGACACATGCTGTTGGACTGGTCAAGACTCCTGGAAGCAGCGTAGATGCACCCCATTTGGTGAAGCCGTGACCTTGGTCAGCAACCAGTCTTAGTGGTGACAGTAGGAGCAGAGCAGCTCCCAGAACCACCCCAACTCCTTGAGTCCTCCCAGTATCCCAGGAAGAGGGCTGTCTCCATTGCCTTCCCTGACAGGGACCTCCAGCCACCTTGTCATGTTTATGTGCCAGTGTGAAAGGCCAGGAGTCAGCCCCAAGGATCAGTATGCTCCTGTAAAGGATTAGGACAAGAGGTGGACTTGACAAACTGACCAATACATAAGTTCTGCTTGTTTTCTGCATTGTGACTAAGCTTCACCCAGGTCACCTGCATATTACAGCAGGAAAACCACAGTTTTCCAAACAGAAAAATGGCCCAGAGATATCCTGCTTCTGATCCTGTGGACCTGTGGTACATCATCTTACCCCTCAAGGGAACTTTGCAGATGGGATAAAGCTAAGGTTCTGAATGTGGGGAGGTGACCCAGGAGATCCAGTGTTCCTGATGTCACCCCAGCTTCTTAGTAGATGGAAGCAAGAGTCCAGGGGTCAGAGACAGACCAGATAGCTTCTGTCCTTGCTCCTAAATGGTCCTTCCCACACTTGTGTCTTCAGGCCTGTGAGGCCAGGAAGCCCACACCAGGCAGATATGCCTGGGTCTCCCTCTCCCTTCATCAGCTTGGTCCCAAAATTCCTCCCACTCAGAATCACACCTCCACATTCTGCAGCTGGATCTGCTCAGAGCAGCTTTTGTGTGGCACCACCTCTCCTGCTTTGGTCTCTGTGTCCTATCCCCTTCTACATTGCAGATGCATGACCTCTGCTGGCACAGAGCCTTCCAGTGGCCCACTCAGGGCACAGGTTCTGCCTCATCTATGTCCCACCACTCCAACATTTGACAAGGTTCTGTTGGAGTAGAGGATCTGGCACTTGACATGATTTTGTTGGAGTAGGGGACTCAACACTTAACACAGTTCTTTTGATCATCCTCCCTCTTGGGAGCCATAGGCATGGCATATCTCCATGTGTAGTTGCTTTTTAATATTAATAATCAATATGTTATTAGAAACTTATTGGAAAAACATTGGGAAGGTTTTACTGTATTGGGACACAAAATAGTACACAATAAAAATTTAGCAGTAATACATAGATATAATATATGGAAATAAAAAATTATAGCTGTGCTTTAGTTAAAAGGAGACTGTGATGGCCTTAGTATAGTAATAGATGAATAAAGAGGCATTCCTCTGAGCTTGGATGCAGTGTTTAGCCTTTGTTCATTTCCTAGTTTTAATAGTTGATTCTAGAGATACTTTACATAATAAAAACATTTAAGTTAGTCATAAATATAATTTGTGCTTTTCCTATGTTTAGTCTAATTTTTTGAGAATAAGAATAAGATTGTAGTCTGCCATTATATGAAATAGAATAGATTAAATATTAACTATCAGTTGATTTTTTTCCCTTTAATAATAGTGAAAGGTTTTCATTGTAAAACACTGGAGTTCATGGTGGGGGTAATTTTTCAGTAAATCTAGTAACGAGTTTATTCCAAAGGGTAAAGTCTGGCATATCATGGTGCCCTCAGTTTAGCTGGGAGACATGGTTATTTTAATTTAACTGGGAGGCAAGGTTGTTTTAATCTAGCTGGGAAATAAGGTATTTGGGTCTGGGCTGTCACAGAGAGAGAATGTGTACTATGAGAAGAAGCATAGATTGTACTTATGACACCTTATTTCAAACTAACCATTTAATGATATGATCATTACTAAAGAAAAATATCTATAAAAAGGCAGGCAAAAAAAAGATTCTGCCTCAGAATACTTGGTGTCTCTGTCTGCTATTTATCCACAGTGCCAAGACCTCCCATCCACCTATGATCCCCAATCCCTGCTAGGACTGGACCCTGGCAAGTTCATTACTTGTTTTGTGTTCTTGAAGTCCTGGTTCCATGGTAATAATGAGATGGAAATACAGATGCAGCATGCCTGGTTCAACCCAGCTCTGCTACTTAATCACTGTGTGAACCGGGATTGGTTATTGAACATTACTGGGCCTCAATGGCCTTACATGTAAATGGGGTGTCATGAAAGAACCTAATTCCTAGGGTTTGGGGGAGTAAGTTTGAGGCACACAAAATCTCTTAAGGTGTCTCTGTCCCCTGGTGCACCCAAGATACGGTCTGCAATTCCAGCACCATAACATGACCATCCCCCATTTCTGAAGGTCTGCTGGTGAATGACCATCTGGGTATGGGTGTAAGGGTCTTCCTGTACCCCCTGCTGTCCAGAATGTGGAGATCAGTTGCTCTGCTATGACTCTGGCACCCAGTTGGCAGCAATGTGATGAGTAGAGTCTCTGGACTGGCCATGTGAGGCAACAGGCCTTGCACAGCCCTCTCCAAGGAGGGATGCCTGCAGCATGCAGCACCAGAGCCAAACACTGTGTGTGCCAAGAAGCATTAGAAAGTACATGGAGCAATCTTCACATGCAGACTTGGCCACTGAGTCACTCCATGTGCCAAGGAAAAATGACCTCTCCACAGCTCCAGGGCAGGACTCAAGTCAGTAGCCTCAGGCACCTTCCCTTTACCTCTGGCTCCATTTCTACATCCCACTGTTGAACACAGGTCCAGAGGACTTTGGACCCTGGCAAAGTCAGAGGAAACTCAGCACACTGAAGAATGCCCAGGGTACCTTGGATAGTGAGATTGTCCAAATTGCTGGGGATGTGCCCTCTCCATGGGGATAAGGCATGAGGCTTCAGAAGGAGCCCAGACATCATAGGCCCTGAAGCTCCCATTGCACACCACACCACACACTCTCCAAGAATGTCAGAGCACTCAGACCACACCCAGGCCCTCTGCCCAAACTCCAGACCCAGCCACAACTCCAGAAGGAAAAGTACAGCTGAGAATCCAGGAGCACAGACTGGTTCAGTGAGTGTCCCATCCTGGACAATCACCTGCTTTGGTGTGCATGAAGCCTGTTCTGTGTCACCTGGGAACTGCAAGTGACACAATATCTAGAAGGCTAGGCAGCATGGAGAAGCAGGTGTCCTACAGGAAGTGTGGCTGACTCAAGCCAGGACATGTATTCTTTTCCTGGACACAGTGGGCTGCCTATGGAGGCAGTCCCTCTCTTTCCACCCCTGTCTCAGCTCCTCCTCCATCACCACCCCTCCTTCCCTCTCTCTTTTGAGGCTCCTCCACAGGAGGTTTCTGCCTCCCACCAGAGAGACCCCAACTCCCAGGTCTCTGTCCAACCTGCCAGCCCCTCTGAGACACAAGCCCCACTTCCCTCATTTCTGGATATTTCTCTGAATTCTCTGGTACTGCCATGGTTCCTGCTTCTCACCACTGACAAGAAAGAGTAACAGGAATGGAAAACAGAAAATCCCTCAATTAAGGGCACCCTGAACCTTCACCAGGATACACCCTGCAACATTCTCCTGAAGTCCTCCTGCCAACCCTGCCCAGTAACCCCTATTTATAATATAGCATCTGCCTGTGTCTTCTCCTTTCTGGAAACTTACATGTGTAGAATCAGGATGGGTTACTGCTCTGAAGTGGAGGGGGCTTGATGACATGCAACTGAGTCGAGGGCCTGTCCAATCTGCACTGTGCTACTCTGTGAATTGCTCATGATGATTATGTCAAACAGGCTCCTCCTCTCTCCTGTTGGACAGATTGAGCATGACCCATCTTCAAGAGTGCCCCAGGTTCTATCCTTACTTCTGACTCTGTGATTTTGACAGCAAGTACTGGGCACAGGGAGGGTGCTGTGGAGGGCAAAAGCCAGCTACCCAAGTTGTAACAAAATGCCAGAGGCCTGCAAGAGGAAGGGTTTGCTTTTGATCTGAGTTTTAAAGACCTCAGTACAGGGCTGCTTGGGGCCTGGGATAAGGCAGCACATCATGGAGGATTTTATGGCAGGGCAAACACCCCACCATATGTCTGGGATACAAGAGAGAAGCAGGACAAGCCTATGTCCCACAGTCCTCTTCAAGGACACCCCTCATGGCCCTGAACCTCCACCAGGCTCCATCTTCTACCTAATTCATCTTCAGAGGGGCACAATCTGGTGACTGGCCTTGAACAGGTGGCCTGTGGGCATGAAGTCCTGGAAGCAGTCCTGGTGGACTTCTACCTGTTGCTGCCTGAGGCACACCCATGCTAAGAAGATCTCTAGGTTTTACTAGGCCCTGACTGACCAGCACCCTATCTGCAAGGAAGGCCCAGCACCATCTCTCTGGTGTTTGGTCTTCATCCTGGGGCAAAGCCTGAGTCCAGCTCTTCAGAGATGAGTGGATATAGGGGAAAGACAATTCCCTTTGGGAAATTGGCCTGGTCTTTGACTCCCATGCTGTCTTTTCCATGCCCCAGTTGTCCCCAGGAAGATGCTCTGCCTTCTGGGACAGAGCCCAACATGCCACTTGGATGGGGACTCATACTCCTGTGGGCAGAAGCAGGGTCCCTGTCCTCAGTCATGGAACCCTCCCTGCAAAGTCCACAGAAAAACTGCAGAACTTGGAATCAGTGGGAAAGGATGAAAAGGCATGTGCAAAGCAGGTGGGCAGCTGTTGGGGTGTCAGTGGTGGTGTCTCAACCCACATCAATTCTCCAAACCCCATGGTAAATCTAGTATGTAGGTGTTCTTGGGCTGCCCAGTGGACACCAAGAATAAACATGGAGAAAGAAGACATTCATCTCATTAGGGAGCAACCTGGTATAGAAACACAAAGAAGTGACCCTCTAGCCCTGTCCTGTTCAGGAACCTTCACTTGAGTAGGTGTCACCCTGAATGCTGTGAATGAAGCCACCAGGATGGAAAGACCCCTGGGATGCCCTTCTGGAACCTGGACCAGGGTCACCCTCTATCTTAGCTGAGAGGCTTTCATGGTGGAACAAGAGAGAGAGGGTTTGGATAGCAGCTCCTGGTATGTTCAGGGTCTCTGTCAAAGTCACTGGCCAGCTGTGAGCACCCTGGCTTCCTACTCCAGTTTTCTCTCCTGTGTGTGGGCACTGGAGGCTGCAATGTCAGATTCCAAATGCTACCAACATGGCCACTGAGTGCACAGCATGATCCTCAACCATGTGCCTTCCAAGAGCCATAGGAACAAGCTTCTTGGGTCCCAGATCTTGGAGTGATTAGAGTTGTGGGTGGCATTTTTGGAACTGCCAAAGATAGGGCAGGATGCATCCATTCTGTGCTCCACTGGGTACAGGAAGTCAGGCTCCACCTGGGCTCTGGCCCTACCAGCCCACTGCCATCTGGACACTGGAATTCTGTGGAGGAGCTCAGTCCTTGACTTATACATCAGGCTCGGGGCTTCCTTGTCTGCCCCAAACTCTCCTGTTTACACAGGCACATGGGTAATGTCATTGTCAGAACTACCTCTGGCCACAATAGGGCAAGGTGGCAGCAGGACTGGGTGATCCTGAGGGCCTGGCACTGCAAGGCCCAATCACCTCGAATTGACGGATGAAATACACAACACATGCTATGTGCACACACACCTCCTTACATATCACAGAACACATAGCACACAAAACATGCACACATACCTGCTTACACATCACTCAACACACACAACTCAACAGAACAGATACCTTGGGCTCACACCTTCTTACATATCACACAACAGTCTCAACACAACACAGCACACACCACATGCACACACAACTCCTTACATATCACACAACACAAAACTCAACACAGCATGCAGCACATGCAAACATAACTTCTTACACATCACCTAACACACAAAAGGCAACACAGCACTCACCACATGCACATATATCTCCTTACACATCACACTACACATGAAATGCAAAGCAGCACACAACACAAGTACACACACTCTTCACATTACAAACACATGATACCATGCAGCACACACCACATATAAACAATCTCCTTACACATCACACTGCACAACCACTATACAATGAACAGCACATATCACATGCACACTCGCCTCCTTACACTTCACAAAACACAGAGGAACACACAGCACACACCACATGCACACACAACTCCTTACATATCACAGAATACATAAAATGCAACCCAGCATGTACCAAGTGCACACACAACTCCTTACACATCACAGAACATGTAAAACACAACTCAGCATAACCACATGCGTACACCTCCTTTACACATCACAAAACAACTACAGCATGATACAGCACATATCAGAGGCACACACACTCTATTACATATCACACAACACAAACAATACAATGCACAACATACACCATATATTCACAAAGCTTCTTCACTTTGAAAAGCACACATGATGCAACACAGCACAAACCACATATAAACAAGATTCTTACAAAACACATGACAAAACCACTACACAAAAAATAGCGTATATCATGTGAACACACACCTGCTTACAGATCAAAAAACATACACAATGAAACACACAGCACATACCAAGGGCACACACATTTTTTTCATACATCACATAGCACACTCCCAATGCAACATACATAATACATGATTTGAACATACACCCCCTTACACATCAAACAACACACTAAATGCAATGCAAAGCACATACCATATGTGAAAAAAACCTCCTTACACATCACATAACACACAGAATGCAATACAGCACATAGCATGTGCACGCAAACCTTCTTGCACATCACACAACATGCATCAAATCCCACAGCACACACATCCCTTATACATCACATATCAAAGACCTGAAAACACAGCACTTGTCACATGCACACACACTTCCTTACATATCACACAATGTACTCACAACACAACACTCTGCATTCACAACATGCAGATACACCTCCTTACACATCACAGTCACTAAACACACTGAAACACAGAAACACACAAATGACAAACAAAATGTATAGCACTCACTGCCCACAACATAGCAAGCACAACACATGTACATCCACTCACACACTATACACATATCATGTACACAAACTTCACTATACACCCACAATGTTCTTTGATTTTACTGGAGATTATCATGGCTCATCACATGGTCAGTGTTGGGAAAGGTGTGCAACATGTGTCCTGTGTGTTTGACTGCAGATCAGGTTTCCCTGCTGTGGGGAGGCCCTGAGGGAGCCTTGAAATCTGGAGAAGGGGCTCAGCTCCCCTGTGGATCCCTGCCTGGCTTTAATGAACCATACCTGAATGGGGCCTTGAATGATAAACTGAGGGCCAAGGTCCAAGCCCAGTTGATGCCACTCAGCCCAGACACACCTGGATGCCCACAGGAAATGAGCCATGCCCCATGATTCAGCATCCCTCCCAATTAGAGTTGTGGAGTCCATTAACCCCTCACCCACACAAACTGTCCATCTGTTGGCCAGGTCCATGGAATTCCCACCCAAGGACTCTGCCCCAAGTCCTTCCATTTCTATCCTTGGCTTAGCTCCATATGTAGACTCCCACAATGCAGAACTGAGGAAGGGAGACTAAGCATGGGGTGGGCATCCTGGCTCACAGTCCCTTCCCTCCAGACTCTCTTTCCAGTCCTGACTGTGCCCAGCAACCTACCCTGAAGTCCAGGAGAAGCTTGCTGTGGGCTGGGACATTGGGGCTCCAGATCATTAGCAGGAATTGCTGTGGAGCCTGGCACAGGGAGAAGTAGTGTGTGGAACCCAGGAGGAAACCTTGGAGACACTGACAAGTGGGACACCCCCGTCCTAGGCTGCTGATGACTACTGGCTGTGCACTGGACATGAGAAGTTCCTCAGTGTGGGGTTGAGAGTCAACAGGTTGGGGACTCATTGGAGTCCCCACAGAGAAGCAAGCACTGGGGAGGACTTTTGTCTTCCTTGGGTCAAGGAATCTGGTGTCTTTACTGACAGAAATAGGGCCTTGCCAAGATCAGAAATTAGAGAAAAATAAATTTAATCACAATTTGACCAAAGTGAGGAAGAAATTGACCTGCCAACACCATCCACAGCAGCACTGCCATACAAAGGATCGAGCCAGGAGAACCCCAGGGACATATAAGGAACACATCAGTGCCCCCAGCACTGCCTTTCTTCCTGGGCCAGTCTGTAGTCATTCCAAGCTTTCCTCCTGGGAATAGGATGGTAGCCAGCAGGGAGCTGGGACCTTGGAAGCAAATGTCAGGCACGGACAAAAAAGCAATTTGGAGTTTCTTTGAAATTCTTTCATTTTAATTGAACCTTGTCACCAACTTCCCTCTAGTCCATCCTGCAGTCTTGAGGGTTGTGGGGTTCCCTATCATCTGATCCTTTAAGTGGGGTTGTTGTGGCGATCCCCTACAGGGCACACAGAGTTTGTGACTGTGAAGAGCCAGCAGCAGAGCTGCATAGAGGATTCCATAGTGAATGGCTGGGGAACCTGCTTGGAAGTCTGGATAGAACCTGGTTTGGTAGTGTCAGAACCTGGATAGTCTCACTATCAAAATTTTTCCCTCCTGAGCAACTGTTTTTGAAGACATTGCTGATTGTCCACCAAATAGTTTGGGTCCATTTTGCATGGAAGGACATGTCAGGTCCCATAGACTGAATGGGTTCCTTCTCAAAGAGAAAGTGACAACTGTAGAATTCAGTGGAAAAGATGATTTTACACAAAGTAAGCACAAAAACAGACTCAGAGAGAGTGGTTATTCAACTTATCAACCTGGAATCCTGAAGCACATGCCTGGGTTGGGTGCAGTGGTGCAGCAGGTGGGCTTTCAGTGGAGAGTGGATCTGGTCAGCACCTGCCCTTTTACACAGCACAGGCTCCAGGTAACCTGGCTGCAGTCTCCGTACTGTCCAAGTGCCCAGGACCCCCTTTCACTTCATGGGGCTTCCCTTCTCCCAGAGCTCTGTGGGTGTCCAGCATGAATATCCCTGTTATATCTGTGAGAACGTTGGACTCACAGCAATTTCTCAGACATATGTACTGTCTCACTCGCCATCCTCCCCAAACTGTCTGCATCCATGGATTTGCTATCTGAGCCCCACCCTTTCCTCATCCACCCTGGGGTACATATACCTAGCACAGTCTCAAAACCAGACACTTTCTCTAAAGGTGTACCTGAGAGCTCCCACATCTTCTCTTCCTCATCCACTTCTTCATTCATGTGACTCCTGCAGTTCTAGTTGGAATTCTCTCTGTAATGGCATCAGGCTCCCAGGTGGCCCAACTGTGAAGTCAATGAGGCATCAGCATAGTGACTAGGTAAACCTGGCTACTACTTCACACCGAGAGTCATTGGAAAGTATTCCAAAGAAAGAATTAAATTCTTTCTTTATTGTAATACAAAACAACAACCATTGCCATGAAAACCATGGATAAGTAGGAGAAGTTGAGACAGGAGAAAATGATGTCCTGCATGCACCCTACCCAATACAAGCACCCTGAGCTATGGGACATCTCTGTGGCTTGCAAGAAGCAAGATGGAGGCCAATGAAAGCAGCAATGCCTCACACATTCCACTGCCAATGCTAATTAGAAAGGCATATGACAGATGTTCAACTCTACCTGTAACCAGCATGGACAAGGACTTGACTCACTGACTTGGAAGTGCTCAGTCAGGCCATTTACAGGGAGGTCCAGATACTACTACCTTCTGGGTTTACCAAGAGTCCACATTTCTTTGCATCTGGAGGGAGGCATATATTTCCATTGAACTTTTACTACAATCTTTTCCTCCCTGCCAGGGCAGAAGTACCTCAAGTCACTGTCATTCCTCAATCCATCAGGGTCAGACCATTTTTTTCTCTAGTTATGGTCCCCATAATTCTGTCCATTTCACCAATATACTGGACAAACTGTCTCAGACTTGAGCAGGAGCAAAATCTGTAGCCACATTCCCAGTCAAAGACAAAAAATACCCCAGCGTACACTGTCCTTCAAGGACTCAGAAGATCCAGAACCTGCCAGAAGGGCACTACACAAGAGACCTTGGACCTAACCCTGCAGTGTGCGTGAGTCTTTGTCTGAGTGTGGTAACTGGGTTTCAACATCTACAGAGCATTGTGCAGTGGCCATGTCATTAATTCCAGCTACCAGGAGTCTGAGGATCCAGGATCCTATTTTTGAGGGCTGCCTGGACCACTTAGTTATACCCTATTTTTAAATTAAAAAAAAAAAAACTGGCAGAGAAACCCTGGAATCAACACATAGTACCTCAAATAAAAAAATGCATGCTTATTCTTAAACATCTATAGATGGATATGCCAAGAGCCAGCATCAGGGCCCAGAATGATGCTGAACCTACAGTTAAGGAGGTGAGTCCCAGAAGAAACAGCCTCACCCTGCCTCACACACCTGACCCTGCCCCTCACACATCTGTCACTTGAGCTCTGCTGGTTGATTCTAGAGGGGGTTGCCCTGGTTTTTATTCAGGTGTTTTAGTCAACTTGTCGAGGCTGGGTTCAGTCCTGGATGAGGTCTGAAACTGACCTGTGGCCTTGGGCCTCCTCTCCTCTGTATATACAAGCTTATCTGGAGCTAAAGCTAGAAACTTCCAAATCTCTGCCCCTACCAACACATTGCCCTTCTTCTGGGACAATGATTTGGCAGACCATGCCTGTCATCTCACTGGAATACCCAGGTAGAGAAGCCTTGAAAGCCATAGGACAAATCCTGAACCCTCATAAATTGACTCCTGTCTGTATCCTCCCCTGGAGGGTTCTGCCTATACCAGGCAGATTGTGACCTCCTTACAGACACACCTGGGTTCTGGTACCTGGTCTTCACCTTGTTGCTTGGGTACCACTGACCAAGGGATATCAACCCCCTCAGATTCCTCTGCCATTTGAGGTGATCAATGTTCCCTTACAGACTTGAGGGAGATGTTACATGACCACAGGTTTGTAGAGCATCCTGCAGTACTCAGGGCATAACAAGTGGCCACAGTAATTAAAACCCTGCCCTCCTGGACCCCCAGCAGGATGGATATGGGAGTCCCTCTTTCCCTCACACCCTCACATGGAAGCTCACATGGATGCCCCTGTCCCTGCAAAATTCCTGCCCCACACCCCCATGTGCTGCTTATCCACCTTCTATTCCTCTCCATCCAACTTCCAGAGCTTGGCTCCCCCTGGAGAATCCAGAACACCCAAAAGGAGGCTGAGTCCCACTGGCAAGGTTTGTCTTTGGGAGATGTTCAGTCCTACAGCTCAGAGAGGACCGAGTCTAGCCTCATGGGTGGTGGTGCAAGCTTGGTGGCTGTGCCCCTTTGGAGTTGGCACACAGTCCTGGCCTGGGCAGGGATGAGGGATTGGACTCTTCAGAAGAATCTCCAGGGCTGCTGAGAGAGTGCTACAGAGACTGGAAGAAAGCAATGAAGAGCTCTCTAGGAAGAGGCAAGCAGACAGAGCAGAATCCTTTGTGAGTGACTACTGTCTATCATGCAGCATACAAACAAATGTTCCCCAAAGACCTAGCTTAGGAATGACAAAGTCTTCCACTACCACTTACCTGTGCACAAATACACACAAATCCATGGTCAAACTGCAGAACCACACATGTGCAGAGTCATGGATGCCTTGGCAGAGTCCATCCCACAGTACCTGCTCCAGCTCCCAAGTTGTTCTCTGCAGTTGAACTGTGACATTTCACTGCATCCAGTTTCTCTGCTGCTTCATTTTCACTCTTCACTACTGGAGCACTTCCACCCTGGTCTGAAAAACTATTTCCACATCATGTTGTACTGCACTGTCCATGGACACATTTTGTCTTATGCATGAACACCTCCTCCCCTTTCAAGAATTTCACAATTTCTAGATGTGGTCCAGTGGCAGAGCTTCATCTGATTGCTCTGTCTGTATCAGTGACCACAGGATGGTGAGCTTGGGGCTGGGGCATGTGCTTCTCCAATTTCCAATGTGTTCCAAGTCCTTCCCACTGGCTCCTGGGACAGATTGTATGTTTGGAATTGTCCCTTTCATCTCCTCCTCATTGGAATTTGGTATTTTGATTTTAAGAAAGGCCTTTGCCCATGAGGAGGGTGCCATCTAAACTTCTGGCCCTGCTTGAATTTATGTTGCCAGGGGCTGGTCCTCAGGCCTCACAAGGGTGGATACCTGTGCCTTCCCTCTCTGTATTCAGTAATTTCTCTTTATCCTGAAGTCCCTGTGGATTTATCTGAATGGAAAAAAGTGTGATATTCTAAAGCTCTGACTTCAGGTCCAAAGGAGGTGAACAGAGGCAAAGCCCAGCTTTGCACAGGATTTGGGTTTCTCAAGAAGGAAGCACCAGGGAGGCCACAGGAGAAAAATAGTACGAGGGGAAAGAGGTTAGGAGGAGTCTGGGGAGCACACTGAAACTTGGAGGGGAGCAGGAAATGCAGTGGCTGAAGAAGGCTCCACAGCTGGGATATTGACGAAGGGAGTCTTGCACCAAACCAACTCATTTCTGCTGCACATCCCTAGATGTATTGTTTGCCTGGTAAACTGTTTACAGAAGCCAGTGCTGGCCATGAACAGGGCTGAGCTCTTGGACAATTCAGTAGACTCTAAGTTTCAGAGGGAGGAAATGAGTGAAGCTTCTCTGGGCTTCTGTTCTCATACCACCAACCTGAGGCTTACTGCACACAGTCTTGTTATCATCTCTGCTCAGTACTATCCAGAGTCATGTTCACACACACCCAGTCTTGCTATCACCCCTGCTCTGCTCAGGACTCACCTGAGTCACATCCACATTCACCCAGTTTGGCTATCATCCATAATCAGGATTCACCTGAATCGCATTCACAGAAAAACATTACACTGCTGTATTCAGTTCCCTTCCTGGCCATGCCAAACCCAGGTCATATTAGGAATTTAAAACAGAGAAATTGTCAGCCACTGCCTGCTGTGGCCTGGTGTATTCTTTGTTGCATTAACTCCATTTAATACAGTAATTGAGAAAAAGTTAATATTGTGGAAAAGGGTATCTATAATTTGCTTCCTGCACTCCAATCTAGTAGCCATTCCACAAGGAAGAGACAATTTTACTTCAAAAAGGAGCAGAATGCAACAAATTTTTTTTATTTGTTTTATGTTATATATAAATGACAATATCCACCACCATTCTTGACAGAATTGTACTGACCTATCAGTCAGTGATGGTTCAGGGGAAGTCTCTGTGAATAAAGAACAGTGAACTCTTCCTATGAGCCTGACCTTGTCCCTGGTGTGCCATGGTCACCATCAGAGAACTATAGACTCAGAAGTGCAGCCAACCAAAAAGAGGTGGTGATCAGCACTTGATCCTTGGAATCCACCATGGAGAGAAGGTGTCTTAAGATAATTAGCAAAGCCCAGGTTATAAATCCTCTGCACCAGGGGAGTTAATAATGAGCTCAGAACTGTTCTCAGAGAGCCTGGTGACTGACATCCACTCAAACCCAGGTAGGTGAAGGTGAGGAAACCTGGGGATCTCTGAAGTTCCAGTAGGGCTATGGGGCATGGCTGCACAGGGAGAGGCTCAGAACCTAAGAAAGGCCTCCATATAGTCAAATCACAACTTAATCCAACACACGTGTTTGGCCTGGGCTTCTGTAGCTCTCCTCAGTGCTGCTTCTCCCACTGGATACAGAGTACAACATGGGAATGACCCCAAAACACTGGAACTAAACATAGGAAAGGAGAACACACACTCAATTTCCAGCACTTTCTGCTGGGAGCAGCTGACCACTCTGGGAAAGAGTCCAGGAAAATGAGGAGGCAGGTCATAAGGAGGATATTGGCTCTCATCAGCTTGAATCAGAGCCCTTGAAGGACCACAAGAGGGCCTGAGGGGAGAACAGAGACCCTTCTTCAAGCTTTTGCCAGGAAGGGTTCTGGGAATAAGGCCTGTGCAGAGGGAGGCTCAGGTGTGAGCATAGGAAATCTGTGCTTCAGACTTTCTGAATCTCAGAACAGCCAGACCTGGCAGAGCTAGAAAAGATACCCTGCAGAAAGCCTGTCATCAGACTCAGATAAATCTACTAAGTGACAGAACAGCCTGGGGATCCATTGTCTCCATGAACCCCCACAAGTTGGGCCATGCAGTTCACCACAGCTTCAGAAGGACTCCTGCACCACACGTGAAGAAAACAGCACAGAATTTCAAACAGGAGCCCAGAATCAATCACCCAACCAGCTCCACAGAGACAGGCAAGACAGGAAAGACTCACTAAACCACAAAGATCAAGGGTTCCCAGGGAGCAAGAAGAAGTCCCAAACAATATTTTCATAAAGAAGTAATATTAGAGAGAGTGTGGTACACACCAGAAGGTGACTGAGGAAAAACTGTAATGAAGAACATCTGGGTTGTGCATAGGACAGGGAGGATCCTGTGCTCTGCTAGGTGAGGGCACTCACTCACAGACCTAGAGGAAACTGAGTACTGGTGGGTGAGTGGCACAAATGAAGAGGAACCAGAGGATCCTGAGTACAGGTGTTCAAGGGGGTGCTAACAAAATGGTGAAGAGAAGACAGAGAACAGAAGTAGGAGGTGCTGGGCAAGAGTGTTCAGGGAAATGAGCAACTGTGTGCAAGGGATGCTCACCACAGGACTCAGAAGTCCCAGAGCAATGTTGGAGAATGTGTGTTTAAGAGAGAAACCAGAGAAGGTTGAGCACTATTAGGCTACATGTTCTCACACACAGGAGCTGGATAAGGCTGAGAAAAAATAGTTAGGGGATCTGAGTCCATTGTCCAGAGGAGAATGAGGAATGCTGGGTGAGGGGTGCTAACTCAGAGGTCCAGAATACTGAGCACTAGTGGATGAGGTGCAATTACTGAGATGATGTAGAGGGGACAGTTTACTGGAGGGTAAGTAGCACTCCATAACAATATTCAGGTGAAAATGTGCACCTGTGTGGACGGGCACTCATCACAGGACTCAGATGACACTCAGCAATGTTGTGTGAAGGTACATTAAGCACAGACCCCGAGAACATTAAGCACTC
Source organism: Sciurus vulgaris (assembly GCF_902686455.1). Lineage (NCBI taxonomy): Eukaryota > Metazoa > Chordata > Mammalia > Rodentia > Sciuridae > Sciurus > Sciurus vulgaris. The sequence goes on along the minus strand of NC_136474.1, from coordinate 4,916,336 downwards.
TCAGGTGAAAGGTGCTCATCCACAGTCTAAGCAAGAATTACCTTAGGGAAGATACAACAAGATGGAAAAAAGATTGAGCAGTATTAGTTGAGGGTGCTCGCACAAGTGACCCAGAGAAAAATGAAAAAGGAATGTTTAGGGAACTTAGAATAAAGTAACAGAGAAGACTGAGCACTATTAAGTGAGGGACCCTCACCCTCAGGACTAAAATGAGACTGATTAAGGACAGATTAAGTGAATTTAGCAGCTTAATCAAAGGAGACTTAACCACTGTAGGATAGGTGCAATCAACTAGAAAACCCAGTGGCATTGAAGCACTGCAGGTGAGGGGCACTACCCACAGGATCCAGAACACCCTCAGCAATTATGGGTGAGAGGAACATAGGGCAGGACCCAGAGAAGCATGAACAATGTTAAGTGAGGTTTTGTTTACCACAGAAGTCAGAAGAAACAGACTTCTTTTGGAAGAGGTGTGCTCAACAAGATTACTCACAGCCTTTGGAACATTATCAAGAGAGTCTCTCAGGCCATGGTCTCAGGTAGTTTAGAGGTGGTTTGACAATGCAGCAATTTCAAAGGTCTGGAGAAGTCCTCCATGTTGACGGGAAATTGTCCATGGACACATATCATACTGCAATATACAGGGTGACATTTGCCTCACTCAACTTTCCTACAAGGTTTACTCTCTTGTGAAAAGGGAGCAACTAGTGACATATCAGAGAAGATTCTGAAAATTCTTAAATATATTTTCTTCCACTCTTCAGAAAAATGTCAGAAATCCTGTCTGAACTACATCACCCTCATAAGACCTCAGTTCCTTGATAAAAGATGAAGAAATTGTCAACGAAGAATGGCAGAATGAGTTTCCCAGCGCTGTGGGCATTGACACCCTTAAAAATTGTCTTGGGTTTTCAGGCATTGGAGAGGAGCCTGTCTGCATGGCAGCACAGAGGACCTGTTGAGGTTTTTGGAACAGGAAGTATCCACATTTCTCTAAAATTTCACAGAAGTGTTGGCCTTGACACACAGATAAAGTCTGAAATGGTGCATTAGAAGGAATGGGACCCTCCCAGATATGTCACTCAAAGAAACAAGTTGCTGAGGGGTCAGTGGAGACAGAACACTATTGCCGCAACTCTATCCTCCAATAATACCTAAAGAGGACTGAGCACTGGTGGGAAAGTGGTGCTCACCCACATGACTCAGAGGACCCTGACTAAAGGTATGGGAATGGAGATTAAGTACAGGACACACATAATAGTGGGCAATGTTGGGAGAGGGTCACTCACCCACAGGATTCAAAAGATCATGAGTAATTGTGGGCAGATGAAATTAAGACAGAAACCAGAAAAGTTTGAGCAATATTAGGCTCTCTATGTTCACAAACAGGAGCCAGAGGAGGTTGAGTAAAGTTAGGCTATTGAAAATTAACACATATCACAGAGGTGACGAGAATTGCTAAGTAGGTGGTGCTCACTGTAATGTCCCAGAATATACTGGGCACCACTGGATGGGGTGCTCATTCAGAGGACACAGAGGAGACAGAGTACTTGAGGGTAAGGGGCACTTCAACAAATATTCAGAAAAAAAATTAACATCTGTGTGAAAGGTGTTTTCACCACAGAATTCAGATGACACTGAGCAATGGTTTGTGAAGGGAGATTAAGGACAATACCCAGAGAAGACTGAGCAATGTCAGGTGAGGAGCACTCACTCAATTGACTCAGGAGTGTGGGCAAGGCTTACCTTGGTGAGCCTAAAACCAAGAGGATCCAGTGGAATCAGAGCACTAAAGGGTGATGGGCACTCACACACAGGAATCAGAGTACTCTATGTAATGTTGAATGAGGCGAGATTTTGGCAGGACCCAGAGAAGGCTGAGCAATGTTCAACTACATTTGATCATAGTCAGGAAGCAGATGAGACTGCAATAAGGTTGGTTATGTGAACTTAGCACATGGCACAGAGAATACTGAGCACTGCTAGGTGAGGAGCATTCACCCAGAGGTCCCAGAATATAGTGAGCACTGCTAAATGAGGGAAGATCACCCAGAGGAAACAGAGGATGCAGAGTACTGGAAGATAAGGGGCACTCCAAAATAATCAGGGAAAACTGAGCACGTGTATGTGAGTGTGGTGCTTACCATAGAATTCAGATGACCTGAGCACTGGTGTGTAAAGAGACATTAAGGACAGGGCCTAGAGAATGCTGAGCACAGTGAGGTGTGCAGTGCTCACACACAGGACCCAGAAGAGTTTGAGAAGGATTGTATTGGAGAACCTGAAACATGACAGAGAGAAGAGTGAGCACTGTAAATTGAGGTGTGCTCACCAATAGAACCTAGAAATGAAAAAGCATGGAATGGTTAGGGAACTCAGACAAAGAAAATGGAGGAGAGTGATCACTGTTAGGTGAGGGGGGCTCACCCACAGAACCCAAAGGAAACTTAGTAAATACAGGTTAGGCAAATGTAGCTGCTTAAAGAAAAAAAACTGAGCCATGTTGAAGAGAGACTATTAAGAAGAGTATTAGAATCAGAGCATGAATCAGTGAGGGGTGCTCCGAGTATCCAGCACAATAGTGGATGAGGGGTAATTTAGGGCAGTACCAAGAGAGGATATAGTAAATATAGATGTGGGATGCTTGACTATAAGATCCAGAAGAGATGGAGGTCTTTTGGGTGAGGAGATCTCACCTATAGGTTTCAGAGTTTTTAGAACAGTTTTGAGAGTATCCCTCAGGTCAGATCAGTATCTCTGAGCTGAGGTATGGTGAAAATGATCCTATTTCAAATGTCTTTGGAAGTCCTTCATGATGATGAGAAGTTGTTGTTGGTCACATTTTATACTCCCTTGAATGTGTGCATTGTGCCTGAGAGATTTACTAGGAGGTTTCCTGTACTGTCAAAAGTTGACAGCTAGTGACACATCAGAGATGATTCTGAAACTACTGAAATATATGCTTTCCATTTACTACTCAGAGGGATGTTAGAAATCCTGAACTTGTTATATCACTCATAAGTGCTCAGTCCCTGGAGAAAATTTATCGAGTTGGTGGACTCTGAGTCATGGAACAAGCTCCTCAGTGTTGCTGGAATTAACATCCATGAAAATTGTCTTGTGTTTTCAAGCTTTGGCCAGGAGTCTTTCTGCATGGAGGCACCAAAGGTCTATGGAGGTTGTTGCAAAGAGGAAGTATCCACAAATCTGAAAGGTTCCACAGTGACATTTGCTTGTATAAACAGGTAAGGCCAGAGATAGTATACTGACATTAGACAAAAGGGGCTCACCCAGAAATTTTACTAAGGAAACCAGGTTGCCTAGGGCTCATTGGAGAATGAACACAGGTGGGTGAAAGTTGTATATCCACAATACCCAGAGGGGACTGAGCACTGTTGGAAATGGGGAACTCACCCACAGGACACAGATGACACTGAGCAATGGTGTATGGATATTAATTAAGGACAGAATCCAGAGAAGACTGAGCCCTGTTAGGAGAGGTGTGCTCATCCACAGGATTCAGAAGAGTCTGAACAAATATTGCCTTGGAAAACCCAGAACAGGACAGTGTGAATACTGAACACTCTTAGGTGAGGGGTGCTCACCCAAAAGATCCAATAGACAATGAGCAGTGAATGGTAATGGAAGGCAGAGAAAAAAAAAAAAAAAGAAAGAAAACACCAGAATTAGCATTATTAGGTGACTTGTGCTCACCCACAGGGTTGAGAAGAGACTAAGTAAGGACAGATTAGGTAAAATTAGTGACTAAAACAAAGAAGACTGAGCATGGTAGGAAAGGGGGGCTGTACCAGAGTACTCAGAAAACCTTTAACAATGGTGGTTGAGAAGAGTTTTATGGAAAAGCCCAGAGAAGACTGAGACAATTTAGATGAGGTGTCTTTGACTGCAGGATTCAGAGGAGGCAGATATTTTTAAGGAAAAAGTATCTCTCCTGAAAGTGTCAGAACTTTTGGATCCTTTTTGACAGTGTCCCTTGGTCCAATATCTCAGTATGCAGATGGATGGTGGAAATGGTGGTATTAAAAAGGTCTAAAAATGTCCTCCTTGATGATGGAAAATTGTCTTTAGTCACATTTCACATTCTCACTTGAAGGTGTTCATTGTGCCTCACCCAAATGTCCTAGGAAGGTTTTCCTCTTGTCAAAAGAGAGCATCCAATGATATATCAGAAAAGATCCTAAAACTAATTAACTATATGCTTTCCATCCAATGCTCAGAGAGATGGCAGAAATATGGGTCATGATACATCACTCATAAGATCTCAGCTACTTGAACAAATGTGTGGTAATGGTGGACAACATTCTTAATCCTGTTGGAATCGACATCCATTGAAATTGTCTTGAATTTTCAAGCATTGATGAGGAGCCTCTTTGTATGGCAGCAGCAAAGTCATATTGAGGTTGTTCCAAAGAGGAAGTATCTACATCTTTAAAGTTTCCACAGTTGTTTTGGCCTGTATATGCAGGTAAGGTCAAAGATGATGTACTGACATTAGCAGAAAAGGGTTTCAACCAGAGAGTTTACTAAGGGAATTGTATTCCTATGGTTCATTGTAGAGTGGGCACTGGTATATGAAGGGTGTCCACTCACAATGCCCAGAGGGTACTGAGCACTGGTGGGAGAGGGGAACTCTTCCAGAGGACAGAGAAGACCCTGACCAATGGTGTGTGAGAGGAGATTAAATACAGCATCCAGAGAAGACTAAGAAATTCTAGGGGAGAAATGCTTAACCGCAGAGCACAGAAGACTTAGTACTTCTGGCATGGAGACTGACTCATAGGATAGTTTATATCCTTAGTACTCACGTGAATGTAGCACTCACTCTTCTCCAATTGCCTCTTTATTTGATGTCACCTTGGTGCTGATCTGTGGTCTCATGGAATTTTCCCTGCCTCTTCTGCCCCCAGTGTCCTCCCTCTATGTTGGTCTGGGAACAGTGTCCAACAGTGTGTGGTGCCCTGCCCAGTCTCTCTCCTTGACTCCAATACAGTTTGTGATGTCATAATAGTCTAGGGGGAGGAGCAGAAACAAGGCATTGAGAGAGATTGTGGTGCCCTCAAAACTAGCTGTCCCACAGTGTAATCTTTCCTTTGACCTAATGACTTCTGCCTCTACTGATTGTTAGAGGTCTGAAGAGCCTGATTCCAGTTCTCTTTGTGACTCTGCTATCCCTAAGTTTAGAAATGTCTGATTTGACGCTGCTGTCTCAGGTATAAGGGGTGGGGCAAAAAGTGACTGTGGAGAATTGGTAGCAAAGCCTCATTTTCCCATTAAGTCCCTGCTGGAACCAGGGACCTCTTTGCCCCATCTTGTACATAGGGACCTCAGGGAGGGTCTCTAAAACATGTTTTCTCATACTCAGTCCAGGAACCCTGGGTCTCCCTTCTCCCCTCCCCTTCTCCAAAGCTTACCTGACAGAGGTGCACACCACTTAGTGCCTGGCACTGCTAAAACTCCACACAAACATGTTGTACCGAGTCTTTTGACCCTGACAGCAGGATTACCACAGGCTTCTGTGAGGTCCTAAGTGATGAGTAGGAAGAAATCTCACCACAGAATTGTGATCTGTCCTTGTACCAGGGGATTCTCGTGAGGGTCACCAGTGATGAGGCAGAGCCTTTCCCGACCACAGACCCACCAAGTGTACCAAATGCTACAGATTGAGACATATTTTTATTATTACAATGCCTCCCCCATAGACTTCCCCAGGGGCTGTGGTTTTAGAGGAGACTGAGATGAAGGGCCTCTGGGGAGAGAAAGGGACCCTTTGTAGCTGCAGGACAGCAGTACAACTGGGGGTTCATGGTGTATTTGGGCCCAGGTGCTCTCTCCTTCTCACTCCCTGTTTCCCCTCACTCAGATTGATTGCCTGTCACCCATTGTCACCATGGGAGGCACTGTGACTACCATCAAATGTTGATAGGGCAGGCATTTGAATAGGTCTGCCACCAGGAGGATACGTGATTGGCCTAAGGCTATCTACAGTAACCAAAGCCACTGGCGCCCACCCCCAGGCAGTAGCTGGGGGAAAGCTGACAGGGGTTGGTATGTGTTTTTGGCCCTCTAACTTAGATGGGCTGGTAGAAGAGAAGAGTAGCTTGCTTAGGTATCTGCAGCAAAGGTGAACTTTGGTCTTTAATTACCAGGGACTTTGGTATATTCTGAGTGAGTAAGTGCCTTTTCTCTCATATAAATATAAATATATAAAAGAAAAAAATAATATATATACACACATACACACAAATATACATACATACATACATATGTATATATAGTATTTAATATATAAACACATATACTTACATACATAAACAAACTTTTTTTTCAGTACTGGGATGGAACTTGGGGGTGTTCTAATCCTGAGCTGCATACACACATTTATTTATTCATTCCATTATTGCTACAAGGGTGATTGAACCCAGGAGTGCTTAACCATTGAGCCATAACTCAAGCCACTTTTCCTTTTTATTCTCAGGCAGGTCCTCACTAAATGGCTGAGGGTGACTCTGAACTTGCAATCCTCTTTCTGGTCTCAGCCTGCAAAGCTTCTGGGATAACACCCATGAACCACCATGCAGGGCTTATTTTCTTTTGGGACAGTGTCTCAATTTATCCCCCAGGCTGGCCTTGAACTTGTGATCCTCCCTGCTCAGTGCTCAGTGGTGTCCCAAATAGAGAAATTGTAATTCCAGGTGCCCCAACAACACCCAGTTTGTCTGTCTTTTGTGTGACTTTTTGTCAACCCAAGATTCCTCTTTTTGTTCTTCCTCATTGAAGGCTTATGGAAAAGAATATTCCTAAAACACAACTCCCCAAGAAAAATGGAGGGACAGTGTTGATCAGGGTGAAGAAAGAAAAAATGGCCATACATTCAACTTCTTCCAGTGCACACTTACCTAATAACAATGGACCCTAAATTTAGACCATCCTCCATTGCAGATTAGCCCTAAATGGAGGCACAGCACATATTGAAATTCTGGGAAACAATGTATCCCAGAATAAGCACAATGAGTTTCAAACTTTTACAACCACAACCCTCCTAACTTAAAGATTTAACCTGTACAACTGGCTCATCATGGTCAAAACTGTTACAGGTATATGGCTCTCAAGGATTACATCTTTGTACACTATAAAACCAAAATTCCCTCTCTAACGGGATCCATTCTTTTTTTCCCTTTGGGAAAATGGATCCCAATAGCGTCTGAGTCTGTGAAGGAAAAAAGGCTCTCTGAATCCATCAAGGTCTGCCTCCAGTCACTTTGTGATTACACTTATGACTGAGGGTTTAGATTTTGTGACATTTCAGATGTTTTTCTCCTAGACCTCTTTCTGTCCTCTGGGAGACACATTGTGCTAAGCCTGAGCCTGGTGACCAGTGTTTTCAGACTGACTGAGAACATGAGACATCTTGAATGTACCAAGGCCTTGCATTTCTGTTTCTTCCTTCTGGAAGCCTGTGGAGGCAAACATGGGTAAAACTGTATTGCAAGGATATTTGTGATGGTCATGAGCAGGGTCTCTGGAACCAAAGGGAGCATACAGCTCTTCTTAAACTAAAAAACAACCCCAAATTCCCCTGGAGGGGAAGAAGAAAAAGAAAAGGAGGGGAAGGAGAAGGAGGAGGAGGAGAAGGAGGAGGTCAGGGTGAAAAGCAGTAAAAGAAACAATACCCCAATAATCCGGTGAAAGGTATCTCATGTCCATAAAAAAAGTGGCATGGTTTAGGCCAAATTCTTGAGCAACTTGACTAATGAAGGAAGGCCACAGGATGCAGAATCTATCTGTGTGACACTCCACAATGATTTAAATTAATGAAAAAAATTAGATAGATGGCAGAGAAAGAGAGAGGGAGAGAAAAGGATAGAGAAAGAGAGAGAGAGAGAGAGAGAGAGAGAGAGAGAGAGAGAGAATAAAAAGAATCAAGTAGCACCAGACTGTACTGAACTCTCTTTCTGCACTGGCTCTCACTGGATCTCTCCATTGCCCTTTACCTCTCTCCATTGTTTGTCTTTTCTTTCTTGCTGTTTTCATCCATTTTTGCTTTGTATTTGGCTGCACTAGATTTTAGATCATTCTGCCTCTGAATCACAACAGCCGCCACCCCCAGTTCTCCTGTCTTAAGTAGAATAATTTCTACTTTTTTGAGTTTGAATCTGTTTACAGCACCCCCTCCATCTTCCACAGCTCTCTCCCTCTCTCTGATGACTATTAAATGACCTCTTTAGCCCCCTTTAAAAGGCAGATATCTGAATGGAGCTCATTTAAAAATCCTTTCAATAAGAAGAGCTTAGGGATCTTCAAGGCTTCTGATTTGAAACCCCTTTCCTTGGAATCCAGATCCACATCCTGCAGTGACTTCCTTAGGCTCCGGAGATAAACATGTAAAAATTAGTGGAATTTGCTCTGAAGTTGGATTTTCCTTTTTTTGGGCTTTGTGTTCTCCTTTCTAGACAAAATTTTGAGACTGAGTCTCTTAGAATCAGTCCCTGTCTAGTTTTGTGCCTGTTTGGCGGGTTTTATGTACTTTTATCACTTATTGTTTATTTCCTTCCTAAGAAATAACCATTTTCTTGAACCACCATAAGTCAAATCATTTTACATTTGGTAACAGACACAAATACATTTATGTCCTTGGTAATAAGAAATTGTAACAGGGACCAAAAAGAAGCTGTCTTTGCTTAAAATAACAAAAACAAAAACAGTGGCTGTTTTTCTAGACCTAAACACCATTCACTCTGGGATACTGAAATCATGAGAAAGCTTGTTATATCTTCCTTCATTTTTATGTTTCTGTATAACTCAAAGCTTTGTGACCCTGCTCAGTTCTGCACATAGTAGTCAGTGTTCAGGTAAAGGCTTGCAATGCAAGGTTTGTCAGCCCCAAAAGTACCCAACCTCTTTCCTCCCCATTGAAGACTGAGGCATCTTGTTTCCCCCAGGTAATGTAGTCATCCTAGGCTTCCAGGATTACAAGTAAGAGAAACAGGGAGGGAGGGAGGGAGTAAAGAGAGAAAGAGACAGACAGGCAGTTGGACAGACAGGAAAATAGAGACAGAAACACATCCTAAGCAGCAAATGGAAAATGTCCCCATGGAATCATGAGGACTTCTCTGGAGCTAACTCCCAGACACAGACACAAAACCGAGGGGACAATCAATCATACCACAGCTTAGTGAGACCAAGATGACTTATTGATGCACTTGAACTGGGTTTGTGGCTCAGTGGTAGGGCATTTACCAAGCTAATGTGCATGTGGGGCACTGGATTCCTTCCCCAGCACCACATAAAAGTAAATAAACAAAATAAATTTATTGGGTCCATCTGCAAATAAGAATGATTTTAAAAAATGAAGAAGGGATGAATCAATTATGATAAAGAGATAAAACTCTTTTCTTACAGCTTATGAAATAGGCAAAAAAATGTGTCAAAAACAGAGGGCAGAGGAACTACAAGGTGAAAAACCTTTACCTAATGAACATCCTCACAACACTGCACACCATTACTACAAAATATGCATTACAGGGTCTGGGGATATAGCTCAGTTCATGAAGTGCTTGCCTGTGAATCACAAGGCCCTAGGTTCAATCACCAGGATCCCCTGCAGAAAAACAAACAAAAAAATAATATGCATTCTTTGTGAACAAATATGAAATGTTTATCAAACTTAACCATAAAAGAGAACTTAAAGCAATCCTCAACAACGTTGAAAATAGGAACTCATGTCACATCTCTTCTGTGAACACCATGAAAGTAAGCTAGAGTTCAGGCACAGTGGTGTTTGCCTGTCTTGGGAGGTTGGGGCAAACAAGAGGTTCCCAAGTTCAAAGCCAGCTTCAGAAATTTAGTGAGACCCTTAGTAACTGAACAAGGCACTGTGTCCAAATTATTAATAATAATTATAATAAGAGAATAAAATCAAATAAAAAGGGCTAGGTTTGGAAATGAGTGATTAAGCATCACTGGGTTCCATCCCTGGCACTATAAAAAGAAAACAGAAAGAAAGAAAGTTACAAATCAATAATTAAACACAATCAATATTTTAAGGAATCCCACGGAAACCACACCAGACATGGGAAATCACATAAGGGAGTTTATTAAGCAAACAGAGTGTCTCCCTGAAGGGGAAGAGAGAAAATGAGAGTAAAAGAGAAAGAAAAGAGAAAGGGTTTGTGCTAGAGAGAGTGGAAAGCAAGAAGAAAATAGTGAGTCAGTGGGAGAGAAAGCAAGAGAGAATAGATGATGGAGTAACTACCAAAAAGCAGTTGAATTCCACCGGGCTAACAGGGGACCAATAAGGGAGAAGGATACTTGCAAGCTGACTGATGAACCAATAACTAGCTAGGATGTTCACAGACTGATAAGTGGTTGGGATGTGGGGATAATGACTGCACTGGAAAGGGCAGGGGGAGCAGTTTTGTACATTATAAATATTGTCAAACATTTGGAGATGAAGTATATTTTAAAGTAACACATGATCCAAGTATGGTGGAACACACCTCTCATCCCATTCTCTCCAGAGGCTGAGGCCAGAGGATCCCAAGTTCAAGGCCAGCCTGGGTAACCTGGAAAACCTACAAACCCAACATTTAAAAAAAATGTGGATGTAGCTCAGTCTTTGAGTGCCCATAGTGCACATCCACCCCCAAATATAATAACATAAAATAACATGGGTAAAAGAAAACTCATACTGAAAATTAGACTTTTTTTAAAGACAGGCAGAATTTTGAACTGAACATTGAATGGCTGAATGACAATGAAATGAAATAGTTTTTGAAAGAAGTACATAAAACCATGATAAGGTGGAAGCATCAGAGACCCAGAGTTCCAAAAAGAAGTCTGAGGGAATTAAAAAAAAAAAAAAAAACACAAAAATTAAACAAAGAAAATATGAACTCATAAATTCACATAGCTAAGGAAGAAATATCAACATCTTTCTTCCAAAAATCCTCTAACACACGAGGCTGTGGGTGGGCATAGGAAAGTGGTAGGGCGGTGGTCAAGGAGGGATGGAAAATCCCACAAAATGTCCATTTCATTAACACTTTAGACTAGATAAAACAGGTACATATGTTATTCCTCCTTTAAGCCACTTTGAGATTCTGGAGCCACTCCAGGGCTCTCCCACTTTTTTGGAAAGGGAAATTTGCATTGTGCAAGGCTGTGGCTCCAGATAGCAGGGAGGGAAAGTAAGGTGCACAGAGAAAAAGCCACGTTGGATTAGGACATTGTAGATTGTAATTTCATAAGAATAGAAATCACTAACTCTCTCATGGTACCAATTCAGAAAGAAAACTCTTGGCCCTCCAGTCTGTTTACAACTGTCAACTAGTTGCACAAGTTGCTGGAATCACAGGCATGCACAGATATTACTGTGCCCAGCAGTTTATTATTTTTAAGATCCCAAATTGGAAGCACAGAGTAGTCATTATATTCTTCACATAACATGATGCATACTTTTTAATTTTTTTCACTTAGCTAATATTTAAAGTAAAATTCATTCTTTTATTGTGAATTTCTGAGTCTTGCGAAGGACTGACAGTTGTGTAACCATCCCCATAACCAAGATGTATAACAGTTCCATAATGCCAAAAAATTTCCCTGTGCCCTTTGCAGTACATCACTTATGCTTCTTGAATGGTGAAATTTTGTTGATGTCATTCCATAAGATTTTTTAAAAATGTTTTTGTAAAAGTGGGGGCACAGTTAGCAGCCAAATAAAATAGGACATGAAGCGGCCAAAGCAAGTTTTATTGAAATTTGGCTCTCAGGCAAAATTTCCAGCCCCCCAGGTTAGAGGTCAGGGTAGGGATCCAGAGAAAACTGCATGTGGCCCCAGCTTCCCAGGGCCTTTATACACCAGAGAATGCAGGGGTCCTGCTGAGTGACAGGAGGAGGTAAGGGTCAGTGGACTTTGCCTGCCAGTTTGATTGGTCACCATGTGGCGCTCTACTCTTTGCCTCATTTGCTCTGCTTTCTGTCATATAGTTGCCCAAATTCAGACCTAACATCTCTACCTGTTTGGTGATATAGGACACCAGAGTCCATCTGGCTACTACCGCATATTAGGGGGTGTCATGGAGAAAGAAAAGTTTGGGTTCTACAACGGCGGGGAGTTGGCTATAAGAGTGTAGGAGCATCAGATTGTATGTCACTCTGGCAACCTGACTCATGCGGTTCTGGGCAAACCTGAGAATACAGGGAGCAATCATTAGCAGAAATCCTATCACAAATAGGGGAGTAAGGATAGGGATCAGCCAGGTGACAAAAGTGGAATTCAGCCATCCTGGCCAAGGGTCATTTGTTTCTTCTTGCTTCAGCCTTTCATTTAGATGTCTGAGAGTTTTGATGTTTCTTTCCACTAGACCAGTTTTATTGGTCTAGTGGAAACATTATTCTCGTAGGAAGAGGCATGTTCCACCTTTGTCTGCTGTCATATCTAGTGCCTGACAGTTCTGAAAGGAAACTTGAGCAATAAATGTTATTCATTTTTGCAGGGATGTCAGGGGGGCAGCAGATGCTTCTCCTGCCTTCTGGAGCTGCTGTTCTAGCTTTTGGTTGGCAGTGACTGCATAAACAAGTCCTCTTTTTGGCATAACCTGTGTTAGTAGATATCTCTATATTTCTGTGACTTAAGGCTAGATAATCATACTAGCAAGCATA